>NW_019100703.1:276966-649312 GCF_001856785.1 Myzus persicae
CACGAGATCTGCAGGGGGGGGGGGCAACGATTTTGTTGCAACACAAATATACATACTATATGTACGCATTGATTATAAGCACAGTAGTATTCATAGTCAATGGTATAGTATCCGGTATAGTGAACACTGATAATAGAATTTTTTGGATGCTCTGGATCCGTCCCCGGTTGTGACTTGGCTGCACCACGACTCGAGAATAATGTGTCTGTCGTCGGCGATTCTGTTTTGGTTATTTAAACTGCAGGCGACAGGTAGGACGTGAATATATAGCCACACATGTGTTGATCATATAGACAGTGGCGTATAGCCGGAGGAGGAGCTGCGGCCTTGGACCCTCGTTAAAATTTCGAAAAAAAATTTTTAATGCTTTCCGTGCAGGTCTGTGAACGTATCTCGTGTGAGACGTGACCATGTTGTACTGTATGAATTGTAAGAAGATTTTAGTACGTCGGCATGCCAAACTTATGAGGGATTTCTATGCCCAGGTAAACTTCATCTTACGTATAAAAAACGATCGTGGCTAACGACTAGGTATATAGATGACATATCGGTGTTTGGGTGTTTGCAGCAAGACCACGGTTGATGGTGTACGTATTTATCAATTGAGTAACGGGACATTCGAGTCGAGAGGAATTGAGTCATTTGGATTCCCTATATATGATGAGCTCACATGGATGTACAATTTTAGAATATTTTTCAACGGTTATAATATTGTGTAAATACTATAATTTTAGTTTAAAAACACTACACTACTACTACTACTTGCCCACATAACTAAACTCAGATATAATAATATATACTCGAGTAGGTATATATAAGCGTGTATAGGCCAGGGCCGCCCGCGACGTATTTGGAATTGTTTTTTTTACCGAGGGATGATCTTCCAAGTACAAGTGATATTACTTATGTGTATAATTATATATAGTTATTGACTGAGTGTTTTATTCACAGAAACGAACGTATTTTGGCCTTGACAATATATATTATTTTTATAAATCTCGATATGCATTCACACGGATCCATTACGACAAAACGATGTAAATTTGGCAGCGTTAATTTTTTTTTTAGGCGGTGGGGAATGGTGGAAGTAGGGAGAAGGAATATACCGCTGTAGTTTTAATATTATGTTCGAGGACACCGTCGATGACATCACATTATTCCGATCGTGTGGCAAGCTAAAATTTTCGACCACAACAATTCATCACATACATTTTCCATAATAATAATGATAATAATAATAATAGTAATAGTAATAAGTATAAATTTTGTTTATTTTGACATGCAACAAAGTAAATTATTAACTATATTATATATATATTTTTTTTTTTTGATTTTACAATGGTATTATATAAATGTGACATATTATATAATGCTGACGAATCGCGATGAAACGTTCTATGTTGATATATTATAATATTATGCAGTATCGTCGTAGATATTAATATTATAGAAATAAAATAGTATATATATATATATATATAGAATATATAAATATATATATAGTGTGCGGGCATTCAATCCTCCTCATCGACACCGACGCATTTCGCACACGCTGGTTTTCCCTCGATGGCGTAAAAAGATTTGCCAGTGACCGGCTGCTTGCAATCCTATAATGCACAAAATGTCGCGGCCGATTGTGAGACGGCTGCGTTTAGACCACCGCCGCTGCCGGAGCAGAAGCAGTTGGAAACGCGGTGTTAGAATATTGAGCGACAGACGTCGTATAGTTACGAGCGAAATTTAAATCATTACGTCATTATAATAATATATCATATTATTATGCACGTAGTGAGTTTTAATTTTTTTTTCTTTTTCAAGCGAGTATCTCGATGGCGGCAACACATTAATTGAAAATTCAAAAACGACGACATTCAATATAACTTCGTATGTTATGAATATATAATTAGAGTTAGGATGTTTATGAATTTTTTCTATTAGTCGTACACATTGCAGATCAAACCACAATCCGCGGTATTTTTATTTAGTTTTAGCATCAGTATTTTCCACTTTTTAGCTATAAATGCATTTTTTTTGGAGGGGGGAGGGGTTTCAACGACATTTTTTCTGTATAACAGATCTTAAGTTTTAGAATTCAAAGAAAATATTTACTCAATTATAAAAAGAAAATGATATAAGTAATATTATAAAAAATAACAGTTTAAAAGTTTGGTATAATATTATAAAAATGTTAGGTAGTGCATATTTTTTTAAAATTAATAATGCAATTTATACAATTTTATAATACCATATTTAATTGTTTCGTGGATATGCTTTGATAATTTTTGGACACATTTGCATGCTTTTTTTTTAGAGTTTTTGAGATCATAAACATCTTAACTCTAGATGTATAATTTGTGTTAGGTTTTCACAAGCGCATATTATGTATCTATACAATAAGCGGTCGCCTCATATTAATAGAAGCTCAGCGGTATTCCATTGAATTTTTGTATTCATTCATGATACTATCGTTCTCGTTTCATTCAAAAGCACGCCGAGCACCATCTGCGAAACATTGTGTTGTGATCTCGAGAACATTCCCCCTACCGGCACCATTTCATTTTTATTACGGTTGACAACGACCTAAAGGGCTGTGTTATACCACGGTTGTTACTACCACGGCTAAGTAAATAGGTGTGCCAGCAACTTTGCTATATGTTTGCCGACCACTCCTGTCTATAAGCGTGGCTCGCCCTTTTTCATCGGTAGAATATAATATTATGATAATATTTATGCAATCAAAACGCAATATTGTATTTTGGAGTGTAATTTAACGATCAATATGAAATTACGAGAACTACGACGACGGGGTGTGGTTGGTCGGTCGAAGGGTGGGATGCGTCGGCCGCATTTTTGCTCACATAGAGACATAACAGACTATTTATTCTATCGTGGTTTCTAAACTTATATACTATATCATTATGTCGCGTGCAAAACCTCGATGACGGCGACGACGATCGATAAAAGTTAAATAGTTTTAATGAGACCGCCGTAGACCGTGTATAGTGTATACGATACACAATTTACATATTATAATAATAGCCGCGATACATTTTGAAGCGCACACTGGTCCAATGCCAGGTTCGACCGTGTATTATACTCATATAGAGTGGAAATAATATGCTCGCGTCCATACATCATAGAGCGTAGAGCTGTGCAGCGACCTACAAAAACAAAAAAAACAAACAACAAAAAAAAGTACCGTCGGCTAAAAATACACACACCCGCACATCCGCGAAAATAGTATTATTCAATACCAATACCTACGTTTAGAAAAACCAAAACGTCAAATATTATTTTATTATTGCATCGTTATATCACTCATATCAATATTATTATTATTATTATTATTATTATTATTATTATTATTATTTATTGTAATTATAGGAACGCGGTGGCTTACCCGGCAGACGAAACAGCTGGAATGCCATTGGGTGGACAGGGCCGACACGTAGTTCTCCATTATGGGCCGGGTGCACCCTCCGCACTTGGGCGCGAACATGTCGAAGTAATCGTCTTTGCAGTACGGGCGACCTTCGCGCTCGTGGAATCCTTCCTCGCCGAACTGTTTGCCGCACTGGGCGCAGAAAAAGTGTTCCGTGTGCCAGGTCTTCTCCAGGGCCGTCACACATTTCTGAAAACCAGGGGAAAAAAACCAAATGAAAATCCTCAGTCGACCGTTTTCAATTGTATTTTCAACAAGTACACAGACCGACACAGCCGATTGAATAAACGCTGTGGCAAAACGGTAAACATCGTCAAATAAGCAGCGAAAAAACAATTGGATGAAAGCTCCAATGAAAGATATGGTTTACTTAAAATGTGCCCATTTAGCGAGAATGTTTAGACATATTACTTTGAATCGATTTTTTTACTGACAGTGGCGTGTAATACGTGCATGTGAGTAGGTCGTGCGGGTGCACTGCAGTGAATATAATGACGTATTATACAACCCACACAATCTGTCAACAATCTGATAAGGGAGCGGTTGACCACGTCGCAACGTTTTTAAAAGCTCTGCAAGCGACTTCCTCGGAGCCTTTCTACAACCCCCCCCCCTCACAGTACACCCACAGACGTCCACAATGCACGGGACGGGGCCTGCAGTGAAAACTGCAGTTTTCGAAGCTGCCGCGCGTGCTTACGTCGAGTATGGGTCCGTTGCAGTACGCGCATCTGGGAGAGAACAGGTTGTGGTAGTCCGGTTCGCAGTACGGCCGGCCTTCGCGTTCGAAAAAATTGCGCGTTCCCAGCTCCTGGGAACAGTGGTTGCACGTGAAGTGTTCCGGGTGCCAGGTCTTGCCCAGCGCCGTGATCACCTGCCCGACGATGGCCTTGTCGCACGCCGTGCAGCATCCCTTCTGCGTTGTGTTCACGCCTTGTCTGTTCATCTCGGCCGTGAGGCTGCCGAGCATGCAGTCTAAACGTGGCGCCGCCGAGTCTGCCGATTCGGTAGCGTAGCTAGCCCGCACCGGACTGGACACCTGTTGAGAAACACGCACGGAAACGGAACAGACCGATTAGTAAATTATAGCATGTCAACAATACGGCGATGTGTGCTGCGGTTTAAGATGTTAATAAACATATTTGAGAGATAACAGTAAAAATATATATTTTTGTTAAAAAAACGTTTCCTTGACATAATAAGCACGTATACTACAGTCAAAAGAACCACCATAGGATCATATATAAGGTCATTCGAAATTATTCAAAAGTATCCCGGAACCTGGCCTCCTGCTATAGGTTAGCTGGAGATCTTACTCAGCGCGTCCGCACTTATTTTTGAAGATGTGTTAAAGATGATACTGTGTATCTACGCACCTATTACTATTGATAAATCACAGAGAAACCAAAAATCGGAGCAGACAATTACAACAGGGAGCAAGCATGTGATGAATTTGAACGTGGATTAGATGCCGTTCGTGAAATCAACGGAAATCATATAGAACATTAAATTCCAAGTAGGTACCATAAACTAAATTTGAAATATTATTATTTTATTATGCTATTTCAATTATAACTGTAAACCTAAAACTTAACATACTTGAAACCGGATGAATTATTTTAAATAACCACATGTAAGTACCTGTTATGCGGTGTATACGAAACTCGGATGGAGTCGTATTTTATAATATTGCGTTTGACTGTATTTTTCTTCGAAGTTACAATAAAAACTTTTATGATACGACGCGTATAAAAATCGAAATATTATAATCGTAGACTTTGCTGTTGTTGTTGTTGTTGTTGTTGTTGTTACTATTATAATTATTACTATTTTACAAACGATAAAGCCACTGACAGAATTGTTTGGATTTGTGAAGCGTCGGCGGTCCGTGGCTTCGTTATATAAAACGCGAGTTGTTTTGCCCACGGCTGCCAAACCCCGCCCGCGGCTGTACCGAGCAAGAAGGGACAAAAATTTCCCGTCTCGCTAAAAAGTTATTTCTGGAAACTGCCAATAATGGGTAAAACAACAGCAAAAATCTGGTCTGCACAAGGCACTAAAGTTCCCTTTCTACCGGTGCGGCAGTGAAAATAAAATCGCTCGGAGGACCACGCGCGACAGTGACCAACCGCCGACCGTCATACGTGTTGGCGATCGTCCCGCTGCGGCGGCGAGCATCGGTATCATAATTTATGCCTGAGTGATGTTTAGATCGTTCGTACAATCGTACACCTGCGTTCAGGGCAAATGTAAGTTCTCACACGACACATATATATATACATAATATATATAGGCATATAGTAGGTAAAATCATAACAAATTCAGAACCACAAACTAAATATTAGGTATGTAGTTTAATAGTGAGGCTAAAATATGTCTGTGTTGCATAAAACTTTTTTAGATCCAATGTTTTTACAATCAACGAGTACTGAATTCAACTAAAATATATTTCCTAACTAATTCGTATCATAAAGTTAGGTAATAAAGACAAATCTAGAAAACGGTTAGCACTAGGTAATAGGTATGTTATAAATTATAACGATATATATAGGTATGTTATACAATTGTACAGTACAGGAAGGAATGCATTCAGTTTGTTTCTCCGAGTAGGAACTATATGTACGGGAGATTTTTTATTCCCAGTAGTAACTATTACATACTATGTAACAATTGTTGACCTGCCATGTTTCGTGTGAGAACTTATCAAATATCTACACCAACACGCGATATATACTGTCCCTGCTATACCTTCCACGTTATTTTTCACGCAAATCGTATATAACATCGGCACTGCGGTAAAGATAGTTTCGATTTTCGACGGACGACGAAACGAGATTAAATATTTCTAAAAATTAAGTGTGTTGTGCGTCGCTGCCGAGCGTTTTTAGTACAAAAATTTACTTGCCATCGCATGACGTGAAAAACTTTTATGACTAGTGAAATAGTCAGATTTTAATATTGTTTTGTTTCAACTATGTGAAAAACTTTAGACAAATCGCATTGGAATTTTAAAAACTCTATTTTCAGAAGCTGTAATTAATGTCTATACTCTATGTATCACACATTTTTAAATACTTCCGGCGCTATTTACAGTGAGTTAAAAAATCAGACACCGGCTGAATAAAGTTTTCAATTTTCAAAATTAAAAAAAAAATTATCGAAATCCAACTATTTAACTCGACGATATCGTTTTTCCTAAATGATGTGTTTTTGATCGTTTAAATGGATTGATTTTGCATTTACCATGGCTATCGTCACAGTACTTAAACCACCCACATATTTGCCACCTTATCAATATAAATAAATAGGCAAATTCGACACCCTCAACACAAATTATTAGTTATCGGAACGAGTAGGTGGCGATGATATACAATGGTATAATATACTGCATATATAACGATGATTACAGTGCAACAGTTGGTTGTATAGTAGTTCAGGTCTCATATTTGAGACCGCAAGCGAGTACGAATTATAATGTTTCATATTATGCAAAATGCAGGTTAATCTAGACTCTCCACCGTTTTTCCATAATTTAGCCAACTCAAAAAACACGATGGCTGGCCCTACCCTGTATGCCACCTGTCAGATATTATATACACTATACATTATTAATTTAAATATTTAATCAGCGACTATATTACCTATCGGCTATCTTCTAAAATCTAACTACAATAGAACTCCGATTATCCAAACGCCAATCAACCGGACATGTTTTTAATTTATCTATTTTTGGAAATCTATACTTTATACATAATGCTACTTAGAATTTAAAAAAATGGAATTTTATCGATTATCAGATTAAGTTTCCCCAAGCTTAAATGTACCTATAACAAAGTCACATCGCTCATAGAATTACTTTTAACAAAATAATTGTAAAATTTAACTAGAGTTCTCTCAACAACCAATCATCGTTTTTCAAAAGCAATTATTTATCGTTGATTTTTTATTTAATATCACAACAAAAATGTAATACACGTTCTGCAGTAGCATTCCCACCCCCACCACCACCACCACCAACGATCAATGTTTTATCTGAACGTTTATTAAACGTTTGTATTATCCAAAGTTGAAAATACGAAAAATAATAAATCACTTAAACCATTACATTTTGGCATTGCGAGATTTGTGTTTGATTATATTTGAGAACATTAAATTGCCTTCATCAATAACTGTCTTTGCGTGACCTTAACTACACCTTTATATGGAATCGTATTTTTTTTGCGTTTAAAACTATTATTTAAAGTCCTATCATTAAAATAAAACTACATACCAGCTTATTTATATTTCAACTAAAATGAAAATTAATATTATACGTTTGTTTTTACTTGAATCATTTTGTGAGATGAAGAAAACATAATAATTGTATAATACATATTTTATAGTCAGACGGTATTATAAGTCTTAGTAAAATAATTCATTAGAATAATGATTCATTCATTCATTAGAATAATAATTATTATTATAAAACAGAAATGACATAATATTTGAATAAAATGTTAAATGTCACGAACTCGTGAATAATAAAAGATTAATAACACAATTATGAAAGTTATAAAAAAATATAGTAAAAATAATAATTATTTAAAAATAATTAATATTTTCCTATTTATTAACTAAAACAATTACATAGCACGCATTTCATACTTAGTCAATCAATAATTTTAATGTTACCTATTATAATTAATTAAACAATACAGTTTTATCCGCATCAAGATAATATAAAGGAAGTCAAGACCAAACACAGAACAGCGTTATAAGTACTTATAACGGTATACCATGGAACCACGGTACATCATCAGAAATAGTTTTTAAAATTGTAATAAATTATGGTTTTAGCTTTTGATTATTTTATACCTTACTATTAATAGTAATATAAAACAATTGTATTTACATTTATAAAATTATTAATAAAAAATAAGTTAAAGAATTACATCTAACAGATAAATTATAAATGCATAATGGTTATGTTGTATTAAACCCATTTATTTAATTAATAGGTACAGAGACTGTTAGGTATAAAATAGATTATTATTATGACTAAAACGTCATTAATATTTTTTATAATATGATGGTTGGTGAAAATTGTCCGTCTTTATCGCCCAAAGTTACATAAAGTGTTCCATAATATATCGTTTTAACTGCATATTTATAAAACCAACATGTCGTAAATCGTAATCTAAACACGATTACATTTTAAAAAACTATTATTGTACCAAACAAAAATAATGAAAAATAAACAGAAACTTGGATAAAGTTTGTATAATAAGTATACCACACCTACGACTTACCCAATTTATATGCTTTCTAAAACTTGTGGATGTTTGTTTTTAAGTAAATTATAAAATATGGCTATATTTAAAACTAAAGCTGTATTTTGTTAGCTTAAAAATATTCTTATCTAAGCTTAAGAACTGTCCTAAAGTATATACATCAAAGCAGAAATTTATTATAGCAAAAATGTATTTTATGAGACTTATAACTCTTGAGCAATAAAAACAAAAATAAAACAAATTTTTACGTAGGACGACGCAACAATATTATTTTTCAGTTGTAAGTGAGTATGAAGTTTTAATATTTATTTTCAATACGATAGTCGATAATGATTTCAAATACGTGTTAAAATTATATGATATTTTCATTGCATTGGTAGTGTAATAATTGTGTGCAGTTTAAATGAGTGACAATGAGGACATAGGTAAATCTAAGCTATATAAAATGTAAGTTGATTTGAAAGGTTTTAATCGATTTGTTAACAAAAACATATCTAAAAAAATTTCTTACTCGTGAAAATGATCAATTCATGAGTAGAATTATATATTATTTGAACTAATATGTGTTGTTATATATTTAATTTATTCTATTTATGAAATGTTGATGATAATTAGCAATAAACTAATAAATAATCAATAATGTATGCGGTTAAATACAATTATGGGTAATGGGTATATAACCTAAATAAAAAAGAAGTAAAGTACCTACATTTACATTTACATTTACATTTCTGTAGGTGTAGTGTACCTCGTTATTGTGTGAGTCACTATAATGTATGTATTAAGTTTGAATTCAATAATTAATCATTGCATACCAAAAACAATTCTAACCGAAGACTGCCAATAAGCCTATATTACTAAGTATATTTTATGATATATTTATATTACTATCAGAGTAATTTATTTACTTTGATAGTAATAAGATAGGTTGAATTAATTTGAGCCGAAAACATTGCATTTATTATATTATTAATAATATATGTTTATTATAATAGTATCCTATATTTATATCATATATTATTGTTATTAACTTTTAAGTCATACCGACTTACAGTAAGACAATGTGAAAAAGTGATATAAATAGGCAATAGCATAAAATTAATCTAAATATTTTGAAAATGACATAGTGTATATTATAAATTATAGTAATATTATGCTTGAAAGTTTCAAGTCCACACGAAAAATATTTTTGGATTACAATAAAATAATTAAAATCATTTTTTTTTGTTTAAATAGGTATCTAATTACGTCCTAATTTAAACTTCTAACGTCTACAAAAAAAAATTATGATTAAATATTTTTTAGATTCATTAATATCAGTCAGCGCATAAGCATTTATGAGAAACCTTGTATTAAAAATCTCAAGACTGGTATATAAAAATTGAGTTTATGACTACAAAATTATTATTCCTGATTTTGAATAATTTTATCAAATTTTTAAATTACAACTTCATCATAAACTTATGAGAAAACCCTATATTTTGAAAATTATTCAACACAAATATTTTCATTTTTCAAACACCAAGCATTTATGGTTATTCCTTTGAGTTACAATAAAAACAAGTTTGATGAGAAATAAGTATTATACACGTGCTATATTATCTAATATCGTAAAAATTTAAACTTAAGATACTCATAAAAATGTTAGTGAAATATTGCTTTACTTTTTAAAATATAAATTTATATCAACTTATAAAGAACCTCGAGTTACATTTTCATAGCTTTTAGAAAATTGTATTGTCGAAATACTTAGAAAAAAAGCAAGAAAAGAGATTTCAATAATATCTAATAAGAAATAAATAGCTAGCTCAAGTCGTCTAAATATTTTAAAAATTATACCATGTATAGAAAACAGTAGTATAAACATTTAGATAAAATTTCACGTTTCTGCGGTTATTTGTTTTTGAGTGAAACCATTTTTGATCATCATAAATACATTTTTTTCGTAAAAATTAGCTTCTTTCCTTAATCTTTTTTTTCGTTTTTCCCAATTATTTGAAAAGTACTATTTTTTAATTTGAAGCAAAAACCACCCCCATTGGTGAAAATCAACATATTTTTATTTAACATACATATCAATGTAAAATAAATACTCTGTTCAGAATCTAATATGTTCACTCTTGTTCAATAAACATACATAGATATAATGAAACAGTTAAATCGGAAATAAAATATTTGAAATGGTCTTAACAGGTCAGACATGTAAAGTTGGTTAAAACTCGGTGTCATATGTGTCAGTAAAACATGGTGTCATATGTGTCATATTATGGTAATAGACAATATCGAGGTTTGACCTAAACCGGAAACAATAATTTTGTAAAAATCATTGAAACAGTTGGGCTATAGGAGAGCTTTGTCTGTATAAACAAATTCAGGCAAACAACCCAAACCGTGTGCGTGGAAAGATTTAAATTAGCCATTGCTCATTCTCATGCTATAAAATAAGTAATTATAAATGTAACTAAAATAAGCATTCACTGTGAAGACATTTAACTTAAGACACTGTGAATTAGAGTACGTCAATTTTTTTTTATCAAACTGCGCAAATCTGATTTTAGTCTGTAATAGTTTACTAGAATATATGACCTAATTGTACAGATTTACATTTTATAAATAGACATATATATTTTTTATTTTATTTAAGTTTAAAGATAAAAAAATATTCAAGGTTAAGTAATTATGCTTACAAGGACTTTGGCAAGAGACCTAAACAAAAATTATACCAGATATAATTTTGATCATTCAGTCATTTTTAAGTAACTCACAGATGCCAAATAATAAAATCCAACATTAAGTTTATTGTCTATTACCCCAGTTACAAAACATGTATCAACAGAATTAAGACGACATGACATTAATTGCTAAATTAACAAAAAGCATTTTCAGTCAAAAATTTAGTCAGGGTTTTAAAAGAACAACATCACTTCTCTAAGAAGTATCTATACAAATCAATCATACTAAAACACTTTAAAAAAAAATCTAAAATAAATGGGTAATTACTTAGATTCAATTTGAAATCACTACCATAAAATATTGTTTAATTCTAACTATGCAAATTTCACGAAAACACATAATGCATATTTATTTAAAAAATCACGAGATAACACAAAAAAAATATAGGTATAAAAAAAATTTTAAAAATAAAAAACTTATAATTTCTATAAATAGCTTAAAATCGGTCCAAAATTTTTGACAATGTCATTAAGTAAAAAAAATGATAGTTTTACTAACATGCAAACATTTTTGAATCACATCAATATAAATTCAACAGCTTAAAAAAATATATTTTAGTTGTTGCAACTTTGGAGAACTATTGCTGAACTTTGTACTAAATGTCAAGCTATAATATACACAAAAAAAATGCCAATGTGTATAAATCAAAAAATTCTTTAAACTAGTACTAAGAGCTAAAATATTTTAATATTATACAATTTCTCAAAAATTCTTTTTTAAAAACTTGGAGAAAAATTCAAGTACTTATAGTTTGTAAGATAACAAAAAAACTGTATTGTGTAAAAATTCCTGTTTTTTCAACATCATTCTTAAACCAATACATTCATCGTTCCACTCACAATAGTGGGGCTGGCTAAGGTAGTTTTGTTTTATTTTGAAAAGTACTGGGAATTTTTTTACCGGATTCTGATCCCCCAACATAGTACCAACTTTTTGACAGCAATTTTTTTTTTGATTCAATTTTCTACAGGAAAGGCAGAAAACTATCTTCAAAGTAAAAATTGAAGCAGTTTCAATGTTCCAAAAGGATATGACATATAGAAAAAAAAATAAATATAAACAACTAATTGTAAGACCAATACATTCATTGCTAAGGATCTAAATTAGTTTGTTTTATTATAGAATATTATGATTCTATACGAAACGTAAATAAGAAAATAGATGGAGAAATTAATTTTAACAAAACCAAAGGCAATATCACAAATGATATTCTGATATCAGAAAACTCGTGTGCTATAAAAAATCATTAGAAAAACATTTACTAGGCACCAAAAATAAACATTAACATAAAATTGCACAAAAATCTTAATAACCTACATTTTGTTTGTTTCAAAGTCTATAAATACTTACTATAATTAGTTATATACCATTTTGTTAATTTCATGGAATTTCTAAAATTATAAAATTATATATCTTGTTGAAAAATAAATTCATAGTTTAAAAAAAAAGTATTTATTATTTTATATTCTTTTTATATAATTAGGGTTTTTGTACTTCTAAAAGTAATTTTATAAAAAAACCACACTTGTAGTATTATATAAAGTATTATATATTATGTAGGTACGTGCATAATTTAAATTTTAAAATTAATTTTGATTATTAGATATAAAAACCAATAAGTATGGTACTTAATAAAAAGTATCATTTCAAAAAAACTTTCTTTTTACATAAATAATTTATTAAGTTTCATACATTTTGAATACCAAATTAAATAATTCTTTACAAACACTTGAAAGTTTTAATTTCTTTAATACTTAAATGTGTTTCTGATATGATTGTATTGCCAAAATGCACACACATGTTAGAATAATATTAAACCAATAATAAAAGCAACTGTTTGTTGATATAAGCGCTTAATGAAAACAACACATTTTGTGCATTTTTTATCTCATTTTAACCATTCAAATACAAAAAACAAAAGAATTACATAGTTTTAACGCAAACTCTTACCTTGAAATCTGATAGCGAAGCCATTAAATCATCTAATTCTCGAGTAGCCGACGAAGCAGTTGGACAGACAGTACGAGTAGTTGTGGTAGTGGTTTCTTCCATTAACATCTTTGAAATCAACTGTCCATTGTTACTAAAAAAATAACATTTTAAATGTTAAATAACATTTAGCACAGTGCCTTAACAAATCTACAATCCAAAACCTTATCAGAACCATTGGCTCTTTCAATTAGCAACCTTCTTTCCAAATCAAACAAAGAAATCAGATTTATATGGACTCCAGATCACTGCAACATAAAGGGAAACGAGAAGGCAGACAAAACGGCTAGAAATGCAGTCAATAGTCCTGACAGTGAAATCATTCCTTTTTCCTCACTCGTAGATATAAAAAGAAATATAAACAAATACTGTATTGATTTGTGGAACTCACAGTGGCACACAACCACGGAAAATAAATTAAGAGAAATTAAGCACTCTGTCGAACTCTGCCCGAAATACACTGATCTAAACAAAAAAAATGAAGTAATTCTTAATTGACTCAGAATCGGTCACACGAAACTCACATACGGACATCTTATGGCAAAGACAGATCCACCCCTATGCCCAACATGCAATACAAACTGCTCTATCAAACATATCATCATCCAATGCCCAAACATCAACGAAGCTAGAAAAGATTTCAACATCCCAGACAATTGGTCCATTTTCAAACTTTCATAGCATAATTTTATACTTAAAAAAAATTGAATTGTACAACAACATATAATTATTTAATGTAGAAATTAACACCTGTAAGCTAATAACCTATGTAGTTGACGCTTAACCAATAAAAAAAAAAAAAAACATTTAGCAATTATGATAAGAATAGTATTTAACATAAATTATACTAGGAAAAATAATATATTAAGATTTTAGACACAAAAAAAAAAAAAAAATATAAATCATGTAAAAAAAGTTTCAAAAATTAATACAACTATATATTATTGTTGCTTATTGTATAAGGATCTAGAATCTTGATAATGATTCAACAATATTTATATTGATCAGCTATTGATATTTGATTTACAGCTGTTGTAAGTTGTAATGAACTTTATGTGAGAACGCATTGATTTTATAATACTGTTTAGTATATAGGTTTATTATACTTTGAAAATTAAAACTGTAATGCATAAAATTAAAATTAAACTTTAATTTAAAAAAAAAAGTTTCCCTGGCATATTTGAATGAATTTATCATAAATTTACAATTATAATCTAACTAAAAAATATATATAAATTAACTAATATTTCAACTAACCTTTTTGAAGAAAGTGATGTATCCAACTCATCTAGAAGAGAATCCATTGATGGACGGGTTGGAATATTTGCTGTTTTTGTTGGGGCAGAATAAGAATCTCCATTAACCACTAAATTAATTTAAATACAAATATTAACTTAACATAATTTTAATAGTTATTAAAAACTAAGTTTAGTTAACACAAAACTAATGTATAAAATATTTTAAAATATACAATAAACAAATTAATATATTTGTATAGATTCAACATTTTAAATTTTTTTTACTAAAGACTTAAGTAAAATATTACGGTATTTCCTCATAAGTATTTTTCTTATACCAATCCAAACAAATCAAAATGTTATTTGTAATTCTTTTGAAGTTCAAATATTTTTGAAATTGGATATTCAAATGTAAAAGTAATATATGCAATGATTTTGTTAGTAAATTAGTTCAAACAATCTAACCTAATCAATAATCATATTGGTAATTTAAAAATAAATTACTTATAGTGACATTAATAACCTTAGAAATACAGGCTGACATAATACTCTCTGCACAGAATTGTTTTTTGTATACAATGATTTATTATTTAATTCTAATTTAATGTATCCATTTCAGTGACCTACTCAATGATGATATACATTCAAAATACAGAATCTATAAAGTGGAGTGAGTTCCTTATTATTTTTTATTTGATTGCAATACAATATAATAGCACAATAACTTTATTTTAGTTAATATTAATTATATTTTTCAGAAGACTAATAAAATTCTTCACTTTATAATCAAGGTTGTTTTTAAAAATAATATTTGATCCTCGATATATTTTAATAGGTTTAAACTTAAAAACATTAAAATTCATTAGTGCCTAAAATGGTGATTAGTAAGTACAATATAAAGTACAGCCACAATTTGTTAGGGGGGGAGCTTGGATTGTGATTACCCACCCACAGTTTTTAAATCAGCACCCTCATAATGTATGTAATTTGGTTAATTAGTTGTTATTGTACATCAATAAATATTAATATAATGAAAACAAACAATAAGAACTGCTCAAAGCCATTATTTATTGTGTTAATTGATTGGTGGGGCATAGGGAGGGTAGGCCATGGTTTATTATTAATAATGAGTTATTATGTAATCCAAGATCATAAGAGTAACTGAGGAAAATAGGGGGCTTCAGTTCTTTCAATTTCATTATTGAAATTGCACCCCTGCATGTAAAAATACAAAATAACATATGTCAGGAATGACACTTTTACACTTTCTTCCCAATAATCCTACTAAAATTAATACAGATGAGTATTTAATTAACCAATAACTATGGTTTATTTTAATTTTAAGATTAAACTAATATGATAACTCATTAATCATTATTATTTTATTTAATATGATAGTAAATATTAAATATAATGGGAGGAGCTGATTTTATTATTGAATTTGTATGTTTAAATATAGAGTGTTTTCATTCAGTGCATCATATGAATTATAATGAATTGATAATGACATATATATTTTTTTTACAAAAAAAGACATTGACAACATTTAGAATGCATCCAAGTATTATTTACCTATTAGTCATTTTCATTTGATTACAAACAAAATAAATATACATATTTTTTAATAGCTCATATTAAATTATTCATAATAACAATGATATTATATACAACGGTACATACTGTATAAATTTCTATTTAATATTGTTTTAAAATGTAATTAAAATGAATCAATTAATTATAACACCATACTTACATTTTTTATCAGCATACCGTGAATTGCTAAGATCTTGAAGTAATGTGTCAAGTTCTGAAAGATTATTATTCAATGAAGATGTCATTTTTGATGATTTAAATTCGTTTCTAGGTTGTGTTGGCTACAAAAATAAAATACACTAATTAATAAATATTGTCTACTTGAACCAAATATTTATTTTAAAAATGTCTGTTGAAGTATTTCTCATTGGCCAGTTATAACTCAGGAATGTTTCTAGATAATTGTTTCTAAATATCAGACAAGCACAGTATTTCAAATTATTTTATATGCTTAGAAAAATTTCTATTTTATTTATTTATTTTTATTTATTAGTACAGAATGAATCACAAAACAAGCCTGCCTCCAGTATTTTCCTTTGATAATGAGTCTATTCAAATTATGTTTTGTGTAATTTTTAAGCATTATATTTTGAAATGCATATATTATTGTATACCGTTTAAGGAATTTCCTATGGCGTAGTGGTGATACCATTTTTTTTTCAAATGAGAACTTAATGTTTTTTGTATATATTTTCAAAGAAATAATTATTTTTAAAATGTTGATGTATCTAAATTGAAATTTAAACAAGTAGTTGAGAGTGCTTAGCAGTAAAGATAACAATCCATGATAATAGGCTTGGAGGATATGAAGGCAATAGTTATTTGAAAATGTATAGTAATTTAATAAATATTTATCTATAAAAATTGCATTATTTGTAAAAACTGTCCAAGTATAAGTACTAGATTATATATTATTACATCTATTTTACTTTTTTGTAAAACAATTTTTATTATCCGTAGTAAAAATATTTTAAGCATTTAAATTTTGATTTAAGTACCTTAACATTTTCAAAAAATCATATGCTTAACAATTTACAAAATAATAGCTCTGGAAGATGATACATCCTCCAGATCACTCCCTGTAAATACGCCTATAATGGAAAATCGAATAATTAAAAATATGGTCATTATATGTAGTTTAAAAATCCAAATCCAGAATTTGAATACATTAATTATTAAAGAAAAAATGGTGGTGAAAACGTGAAGTGCTTGGTGAATTATCTTGTATATAATATTATAGTTTCTAAATAAAATTGAAAAATATTTGTACTAAAAATGAAATTCTACCACAACGAACATATATGTACTGGGGTACTCAGTTCTAACTTAAAAAAAAAATATATTTTCTTGAATATAAAAAAAAATTGGTAGGTACTTCATGAAAAATATTCATACCGATAATTCTTGTCGAACTGCAGGATTTGAAGTTGACCTTTCAATCTTGTGAGATCGGACTGTAGCATATTCGGGTGCTAGTGCAACCGGTGAACCAGCAGAAGCCAATCGAGATCGAACTCCACCATTAATACTTCCGTATCCTCCGTTGACGCCACCGTTTAATTTGTTGGTCTGCTGTATTGTGCTTTGCAGATCCGCCAGCAATGCATCTAAACGAAATCAAAAACGACTCATATAATATTAAATAAGTAATAAATTAAACAAAAATGTTTAAACACATAACGGAAATTAAATATTATAATATTAAAACGTAGTGCCTGTATTACAGTGCTCGATATAATACGTATATATGATGTATGACATGTACATGTTATAGGAGCTAGTACCTATATATATAGAAACGTGTTTTATCCTCCGCACATTTTGCATTCGTGTTTAATTTATATGATGTGGCGATTCTGAGTAGGTACTCAAGACTCAACACATGCTAAATAAATTACCGGATGAAAATGCCCAAGTTTAGCATATAGTTAGGAGACATTATAGGCGGGTCTGTAATGCGCGGTAATACACATTTTGATACAAACAAATAGCAAATGAGAAAATGGTATATTTCTACGACCATTCATCATTTGCATGTCAAACGCACATAATATATTTATGCACAGTACAAAATATATGGGTGCGGATGAGGTGTGTTAAATTTAACAATAATTAAGTGACACGTTGTAGTTTTTATATCGTTTATTTGGTTCGTTTAATAAAACCAACTTTTAAGTGTAACTACGATTTTAAATTCATATGCGAGTTATGTGAACAATCAATGTTGAAAGTAAAATTTGAAACAAAATTAAATAACGCATCATTTTCAATATAAAGATTAACACTTTAAATTCTTGGAACTAAAACTGTTATTATGTACATACAAAATCACAATTTCCATTATTTTTTAAATCTATGTAGACTAAAAATAGTCATTAAAAAACAATATTCGCTTCGGAATTTAGAAACGCTACCACGAAAAGAAATTTGAAGAAATTTTAAATTCCTGGAATTACATTTTGGTCATCAAATTAACTTTTGGAGTAACCTCCTATCCAAAAATATACCATATCATTAAATAAAAAATCATTACTATAGAAAATTCCGGTCGAAATATGTCTACAACAAAAGATGATGATAACTGTAAAAATATTATTTATTAAACATTTTTAAGTATGAACTTTGGCATACTATTATTAAGTAGGAACTAGGAAGTAGGTACACTGCAGCAATGCATACGTATTAGCATTCTAGTCTGATAAATTAAATAATACTTATTTTTCAATGATACGTATAAAGTATGGTTGATTAAATAATTTGATCACGAATTATCACATGAAGCATTCCAGTAATTGCATTTAGTTGAGAAAAATGTGTTTAAGTAACTAAAGGTAACAGTACAATTTAACTATACAGCATGTAAAAATCAAAATATAAATAAATAAATAAATACATTTAAAAAACCATAAGATCTAAATCACGCATAAATAAACTACTACGGAAAAAAGTACTTATTAAATTATTATCTAAAATCTAAATCTGAACAGATAAGTTACACATAGAGAATAAGTCTTCTTTTAGTGAGTCCTATTTAAGAGCTTAACAGCTTATAGGTCACCAATTTTATGATTATTAGTTAAACAAACGTTATGATCGTGCCAAAAATTAATGAAAAAAAATAGCTTATAAAATTAATGTTCTTACGCAAAGCATAAATAATAAACATATACATGAATAGGATTACGAAATATCTTACCTATATAAATAAATAATTACTATTTAATACTTGTAGATTGTTATTTTTTTCTATTTTATTGTGTAATATATAAAATGCTCTGTGAAGTGAAATCTATAGTTTTATAATTTACTCACATATTAAACAATTTTTCTTACACAATACTTAAAGTAACACTGAATATTATTATAAAACTATTTACCTATATAAGATGATTTGTTGTCTTTACGTGTTATAACAGCTCCACTGGCCATTTCCACGCCTAAGGTTTTATATTAAAATTCGAATGAATAATATACCTGTGCAATGTACAATGTACATACATATATATTATATATATAATAGGTATTATATGTATATAGTATATATTATATATTATCCCCGTGTCATACATTTTCAATGCCATTTGAGCTTAAAATCACAATCATTGTGCAGTTGAAGCAGAGTACCGCGGATCCGCGGAAAAAAATCGGTATGTTTATGACATGAATAAAACGTACGTTAAAGGTGTGGGTTTTCTACGGACCATATCAACTGTGAAATTATAACCATCAGATTACGAATGAACCCACGTTCCTGACAATTTCGGAGAGCTGCACGCAGAAAACTGGCTAATTTATATCGAGGCCAATAGGACCTAGAGGATTTGTTTTTAAAATAGAAATATAACCAAACACCTTTTTGGATCAATAAGCTACGTTCAACGTGTAGGCGGCGTGCGTTAAGCCACGATAATAATACATATTATATATATATATAAGTATATAAAATATATACTGGCTAATGTTATTTGCGGAACTTTTTTTTAAGTATTACACTTGGAACAATCCCAGAGTTTTTGTAAAACTTTTTAAAAAAATATTTTTTAAAACGAATTTGAGCTAAACGTAAAATTCTATTATGTAAATTATTTTATGAAATATTAATAATATTATTATATTAGTACGTGGCCACCAAGCTAGTATGAATATAAGCATAATTATATTTGTAGTCGAGGTTGCCTAGTATAAGATATTATACCTATATTAATAACTTTAATTTATACATCAATTAAAATAATATCGGCAATAGACGTGTTCAAGTTAAAGACAGTCCCCGAAAATAACTCGTTTTGATATAAAAGTATCTACCAAAATGGCAGTACCGATATCCAATACAGTAAAATTAAAATATGTAAGAACAGATATTCATTTGTTGGATGAACATAGAGTGAAATATCAAATAATGTTTTATACATTTCTAACAGTATTTAAATTAGTTATTATTTCACGCACAAAGTGATAGTTTATAATTTATATAATAGTAATAATTTATACAGTATAGATATTTTCAGTATGCATTGTACAGAATCTTTTGGATTGGATTATTTTTATATAGTTATATTTTTTAAACTATTAGTTTTAGACTTTGACTTAGGTGGCGAGATATACGACATGTTTTACAATGAAATAATATGCAATTATAATACTATGAACGATTTCCACTATACACAATATTTTTAGAGCAGTAAAAGAGTCTTAATACTCCAAACATGTAAATTAATATTTATTGATTAGTACTACTAATTTCCTAAGCTATCTATTTTAAAAATCTTGACTATTGTTTGTTTTACAAAACTGTCTATAAGTCAAAAGTATAATACTCGAACGCATCAAAGTGAAGTGAGATAAATGATCTCTAAAGAAATCGCTATTAGTAATTTGTTTTTACAACGATGTGTTATAACTTGTAACTTATTTATTGTAGTACAAAGAAAGTTTAAAAAAAATCATGTAACTATATCTTCCAATAGGAAATTTAACCTAGAATGTGCTTAAGACTAGACATTTTAACATTATAATAGTTTTCTAACTTAAGTTTCAACTATCGTAAGGAAAAAAGTGTAGGCACTATCGAATATAGTAGATACTATTGAATTATTTGATAGTCCAGACAATGCAAAAAATTCGGTGGTATTTTAAATGTTTGAATCATTGAATTATTCGATATTTTTAAACTATTCGAGTGGATAAAATATTTGGTTTAATCAAATGAAAAATGTTTGAATTACGAATATTATGAATATTCGGTCACGCAGAATAATATTAGATTTATTAGGTAGGTACTAACTATTTTATAGTGTTCATCACCAAAAAAAAAAAACATTTACAGCATACTCGCTTATAGCTTATAATCAAGTTGGATATTGATAGTTCATGAAAACTACAATGATTGCAGTAATTCAACAATATAAATATCAGAATAAATATTATATAGGTACATAAAAGTTTTACAAACCGTTCATTTTCATTTTTAATTGTTATTAAGGTAAATGCACTTAGAATTATTATACACTTTCACGATATAAACGAAACTCAATGAACCAAACAACTCGCATTCAGAACACCAACTGGTTGTTAAAAAGAAACATCCGGACCAAATCGAGATCATCCTACACAGAATTGAATTTTTCACAATGATAATATAGTAATATTAAAAAGGGAGGAGTCCGTGGGCGTCAAGGTATTTTGCCAAAGGTGTTGCATTTTTGCAGACACTCGTAATAGCTAAGATAGTAAAAATCAATATGACAAGCTCTTTCACTGAGTTAAAGCAGATCAATGTGATAGCAAATACGTCGGAGTAAACATTTATGATTTATAACTGAAATATTAAATGTAACAATAATAATATAAAATTAATATAGATGTGTAATCTTACAAACCGGTTTTATGTAATTTTAATTGTGTCCATTAGGTATACCGTATACGTTTATCTATTTTTGAATTATAATATTATAACATATTACATAGGTCTAAAAAACGTTTGTTTTATATCTCAAAACTGGTATTTTTTGAAAAAAAAATGTGATACGAAATAATGGGAACAAATTTATTACAAAACAATAGTACTTTTCCAAAATCTAAAGCTTGAAGTATTTTTTTAATTTATCTGGTATAAGCGAATTAAAGTAATCGAGTACCTATCGAGTACTATTTTCATGTAAGATATCAATAGCGTACACATTTTATTTCAAAGAGTGCTTTTGAGAGTTTCATTTAAACAGATAAAATTACACGGTTAGGTACTAAGGTACGTATAGTTACAGCTATAAATAAAATATGATGTAGTATATGTTATATAGTGAAGCATATCGCCCGGCACGGAGTTATGTTAAATAAGCCGTGATAAAATAACTATAGATTCGAAAGATTTCTTTTTCAGTATAATAGGTAGTATGTAAAAACTATTTTCACGGATTCTTCTACTGTAAATATTTAAAACATGAAATATTAGTGGGTAGTACTAGGTACCTACAAGAAAAATAATGTTTTAAAATCGATACCCATTACATATATAATGAAACATGATATAATATCAAACCCATTTTGATAAAAAAAAAGATAAAATTGTATAACTCATGTCATTATGTTAATTTTGCATAGGTACCACAGGCACATAAGTTATATACGGGTATTCTTATATAATAGGTTATATCATTAAATTATGTTTAACAAAATGGTAACAATATCAGATTTAAAATTAAAGATTTCTAAGATAACAAACAGTAGGGTAATGCTTTATAAGGCAAAAATAATTTGTAATATCTTTTTTTTATAAATTTTTTTTTATAAGAAGTTTACAATCTATTCTTAACTAGAACAATAAGCAAATGTGTACAAAGTAATTTACATATGAATTTGTTGAGAGAAGAAGCCACCCATTAGTGACACTACCTATTTTGAGTAATTTGTAATACCTAACCTACAAAAGAGTTCTGTAGTATAATTAAAAATTATTGTAACTGCCAAGAATAATAAACGTAAAGGACATTAACCTCCAGGTTCTCCAGGTTCAATATTTCAACTAAAAATAGTAATTGTGCAGACATGTTAATTTTCACTTTGAAAAAAAGATGCATCTTAACATTTTAAAAAAAGTCTAGTTTTTGAAATTTAAATTTATATACGAGTTGATTCAAATCAGACTATAATTTCAATTATTGACGTACAATTTAATAATAACATCATATAAGGTCAATATTGAAATGATTAATGCAATGTTTACCTATGGCTAATTATTTTATATAATATAGTCGATTTTACTTAACAATTAAAATGTGACACAGAAGGCAGACTAAAAATCGTGTTTGAATATTGAAGGGTATATACTTGAAGTATAGATATATATACTATAGGTAATTAGGTATATTATATTATATTAACCTGATGACAAATTATGTTCTCTTTACGTTTTTTAGTTTATGCCTTAACCTTCAAATATTAAAAATAATTTTGTAGCATAAGGTTATATACCATATGATTGTTGTTTAAAAAAAATGATTTATAGTTTATGACAAATCAATGAACAATCCATCATTTTTAACTTTATATCATCATTTTTTTTCACTTGTTTCAATATAATTGTATTTAGCTTTTTTTCCAAATGATTACGTAGGTATACACTCAAACATACTTTCTATTATACGAAGTCAGTTCTGCATTCAATTTTAATAGGTGCCTTATTTGGAATCTACTTTATATGGGTTTGGCCTACTTTAATGCGCCTCACAAAATGTCACACACTCACACCACATGTAGTAAATTTCTGTTAATTAATAAATTAATAACAGTTGTTTATTAATTTATCACAAAGTATAAGTTATTAAAATATAAATTAAATACAGTTAAATTATTTTTTCTTAGTTAATTTTATAAAGGTACTAATTAAAAACGATTATAAAAATCGTGATTAAAGCTTATCTAATCAAAATGATATATAATATTATATTATGCAACTACACACATACACTGAAATGTATATAACATTATATTAGAAGTATAATAGATGCTAGTTATGTTAGGATTATATAGATAGTATTATTAGATTTAAAAAATAAACAGACAAAATAATAATATAAAGGATTTTGGCATTAAAATCAAAATCAGTTAACGAAATGAAATGAAAATTTTGGCATATGTAAGTTATATTCAAGAAGTTATGTATATGTATATAAATAATATGAATGAAAATAATAAAACCCATCATTTTTAAATGTCTATTAAAAAAGTAACATAAGCTAATGTAAATAAACAAACTCACATCCTGGTTTTGAACCATTTTTTCGTGTGCATCTATACGGTTGATATGTGCCATGATATTGTTGAGGCTGTAGTTTTCCATAAATATTTTTATCCATTTCTACAGTTGATTAATAAATAAAACGCCTGAATAATGTTTATATAAGCTCATAAAAATCAATTTTCGAATTGTATCGTTACCCAACGAAAAACACAATACTACCAACGGGTAACGTAGAACTGGTACTGTGTGTGCTAAGGGTCCTGATTTCCGGGATTTATTTTTATCGAATAGGAGTCATGCCAGATTCACTCTATCCGTGTCTTCACTAAACATTTTATTAAAAACCATAGGAAAAATAATAAAAATAAAAGTAAAACAACTCAGCAAATGAACGGAACACAACGCGTGTGTGTCAACGGGCACCAGACAAACTGTTATGGGAGATACTATATTACTATCCTGAAGGCCGGTGTGAGAATCGGCAAATAAAAAGTTAAACCACTGTCAGTGATATACATACACGACGTTCTAAACGGGATTATTTTATATCAATAATATTAAGAAGCCATGTGGTACATTTAAACGTGAAGTGATTTTATGCTACAATATTTATACTTGATAAAGGATTAACTGTGTTAGTAACTGTTTATTAATTAAAATAATGTATAATTCTCATCAAGCTGATAACAGGATGAGCCCTTGTAAACCAGCCATACGCATCATCACACACATCAAGTCATTTGTATCATTTTTGTTTTTATATTGTTACCTGCTACCACATGTATTTATAGTACGTAGTATACTTGTATAGTTGTATTTAGATTGCAAATTAAAGTTTTATTTTAGACGATTAAAAAAAACAAAAATTACAGTAAAGAATTAAAAAATCACTAACTTAAATAAGTCGTTTTTTTGAAAGAAAAGGTACCAATACGACAATACCTCTTAATATTTGTTATTTACAATATTATATTATGATATTTAAATGTGACACCTACAATATTGCGTTAAATGGAAATTTATATTATATATTATTATGTGTGGTACTATTTATTACGTTTATCTATATCTTTATCTATAACTTGCCAAACTGAGTTTCGTTTTCATAGTACAGTGTTTTTTTATTATAGACCCTACCTAGATGATTTAAATAATTTAAGATTCAATAAGAAAAATTCGATTTATACACAATCAAAATTGTATGTATTTATACCTTCCTCAAAATAATCAAGCTTCTCAGTCCTTATTGAGCGTTTTTTTTTTAAATGTTATTCTCATCTATTTTATTTTTTGTTCGCAATATTTGACCTTAAAATGTGTCTGTACTAGTTCATGGGTATGATAACCTTAAGAAATGCAACCTTCTATACTCTCTCCGCTATATGTATTTAATACGTTTATATGTTTATCTATTACTTGCCAAATTGTGTTTCGTTTTCATTAGACAATTTTATGTGAAATAATATAAAAAATAGATATTTTCTAGTTTATTTTTTGTATAGGTAGTAGATAATTCGAGGAGAACCATGTTTTGTCGTTTTCATCTGACGCAACTACATTAAAACAGGAATATGTGAAAACCCCCGGCAGATAATTTAATTATACAAATAATAATTACCACAAAATATTTAAGTCATCTTATATACTTCCTGAAAGTTGAGGCAATATACAACATACGTGACTTGTTTAGATCACTTCGATCCAAATTAATAAAGCATTATTATTTTAATTTAATTTTACAATAAATAATGATTTGTTATATTTATTATTATTTATTTCATTAATTCATTGCAATTATAATATTAACGCTCAGTTCACCATAAATGTTCATAAAATAATTTCAGAATGTACTTCTCAATTATTTCTAATACTCGTAAAACAAAAATTCCTGGAAAATTAAAAAAAAATAACTTTCAAATTGCATTACCTCGAGTTTTATTTTAGATTCTTAGCGGAACGTATTGATTTTACACTGTTTTGTTCTGTGTCAACGGCTTTTGGAATGGTAAAAATGCTATAACTTTCAATTTTAATGATCGTGTCAGATAGCAAATTGGATATAAGTGGTAACTACATACACTTTTTATGAGTGATTTAAGTTCAAATTTTGTCGAAATTCACATGACACACATTACACGTAAAATAACGATCTTTCATCATACAATTTTTGTTATTCATCTGTGGTAGGTAATTAAAAAATTTAAATCATAGAACCTTGAAACATTTCACTATCACATCGAATTTAGTTTATTATTTTCCATACACAATAACATTTTCAAAATATTTGGACTAATTTTAAACTATTTAAAACTACACAATGCTTTTTACACCATTTCGTAGTATTGACTCTGTAAGTTAATAATAATAATAAACTTACATAATATTATGATAATAAATGAACTAATAATAAATATTAATAATTATATGCGATGTTTTTAAATTAAATATATTTCAACCTATATAGTGTATTGTGTATTACTATTATTATAGTACTTAATATTAGTATAATATTATTAAATATCCTTAGAAATAGAAGATGAACGATAGCATATCGATCCAGAATCGTTTTTTGTATACAGTGATTTATCATTGAATTTAAATATAACACTTTAATTACAGTTACATAGTCACTGGATTACAAAGTACACTCGATACGGATGAAAATAACAATTTTAGTCATTTTGTTTAAATCCAAAACATATTATTCGTTTGAACTAGAGACTTTTCGTAATTTAGTCTTATTTTTAACTATAGTAATATATATTGATTTTTAAGATAATAGTGTAATCCACTTGGTATAAGAAAAAGAAAATTAAAAAAATGCTTTAAAAATAAACACTTACAGACCGTCTCCGCTCAGAGTCGTTATTTTATACAATGACAGATCATTGAATTCTAATTTAACATTTTCACATTGAGTATTTTTATACTGACCTAAAACTAAAGTGTTTTCGTATATATTTCAATATGCATTTCGTATTTTCGCCTTTCGGGGTATTAGCCAGACAGGATATAGCAGTGACCGGGTATCGGGGCACTCAACTCGTTATATTATAAATAACATTGCAAATATAAAATGTTGATTTATGGTTTTATTAAACTTGCAACTTTACGATTTACGATTATCTTTCTGAATTTCCAACATTGAAGATGGTTACATGAAACGTTATATTATTTAAGTATAAAAAGAAAAGACTAAAAATACAATTTTAAAAAGTTCATCATCATAGATCCAAAACTAGATTTTTAACGTAATGATTACAAATGTCTCAATAAAATTATATATTTCAGATAGGATATTTGTGTTTTTAAGTACGCAAGTCACAAACATTGAAATGGATACTTCCTTATAACAAAATAAAAATATACATTTTACCTAGAATTTATAAAATAGAATTATATTGCTGAAACGGAGACAACATGTTCACGAATAGTGGCGCACATAGGGTTTTTGTTAACACATGTAGTAAACAAATATACCCACTATTTATTATTATATGGAATTAAAAAGTTCAAGCTGCGCTCGATAATTGTACAGCGTAGAATCTACACACATTACATTTACTTCAAATATTTTAAACTAAATCTTATTAAATATTGATTACCTAGCTGCTAAACGATAGACTTTGCCAGTTCTTCCTTTTTTATGGCTCGTATGTCTCCATACAATATATAATGAACTATAATCAATATGGTTTATACTATCTAATACATTTATATCATTGACCTTCTAACCTAGACCAAAATGGCGGTTATAAATAATTCCTGTGGGGAAGGGGAGCGAATTCCTCTCTTTTCCGAGATATTTTAAAAACACCTAGGCTAACATTTCACTAGCAGGCAGCAGCTATTCAAGTTAATTAAAAACAAACATTCTACTATCCAATGTTTCGAGAAATTATCAACAAACAACTATAATAGGTACCAATAACGTAAATGGTCTACAATGCTGACACCTTTCACGCTCTCAAGTCTCAGTGATTAAATACCTAAATAAATTAATAAACCATTATAGTCGACAGGAAAATTATTATTATTATTATTATTATTATTATATTATTATGATTTACATAAGCTTTATATGGGCTGTTATACCACGACCATACCACACAGTACACACCGGTAAAGTTACAGGACTTGGAAACCCGCCTGCGGATGCAACGTGCTCATGTGTATGTTTGTGAATGTGTTGGTAGAGCACATCGTGCATACATGCTGCATAATGCACATAGGCAAATAGTGTCTAAAACTTATATTATTGGTATCTAAATATTTTTAAAACTTTCTTTTTACGACACCATCACAGGAAATATCTAAATACCTAATATTTTACACCATATTATATCATGACTAAATACCTACATGTACTTTTTTAATTTTAGCGTTTAGGCAGAGGGCCTTAATTTGTTTTTAAATAAACCTTACATTTAAATAGTGTGGTTGTGGCGCGGAGTCCGGCTCCAATCACTAATATGGTCTGAGTGCCAGCACCGACCGATGCCAATAGTTAACGGATGGGTGACACATACACGTGTTCTAAACCAACCCATACCCCCCCCCCACCACCACCGCTGCAATAGGAACAGGATATACCATAAATAACAACAAAAAGTTGTTTTTTTTTTCAGGACAAGGGGTATCGAACGAAAGATAGAAACTATAGACTTACAAAAATAGAACTAAATAGAGTCAAATTTATACACAATTTTAAAATGATTTCAAACCGTTCCAATATGAATATTATATTGTACAAGTTATAAAATAAAATACCTAGGTAATCCATGTACCGAAAACGGGGACGTTTTTTTGTGATGATTGGAAATTCTCCATAAGTGATAAACCATCTTCATGCTACTTGTACATTTTGATCCATTTAAAATCGTTAACCGATGGACATCATCGAGCTACGTTATTTCATTTGATACTCAAGACACAAAAAAAAACACTACATTATAATGTCCTCGTTGATGAACGACTCAACGAGTATACAGCTGCAATACCTGTCATTACTGCTATAGTTATAGATACCTAACCTACCTACCATAACTGATATACACTTATAATACGTACAAGCTACTGTCCTATAATATGTATTCCTCTCGATGGTCTAACACCACGGGGTGTTAACTCGATCCACATTCTCGAAATTCCTAACATAATATTTAAGTATTGTGTATGCACGTCTGTCCATAGGATACATATAATACAACATGTCAACATATTATTATAATTATACGACGTTAACAGGTCCAGTGATAACTAAGGCGGGTTCTCCGACTTAATTGTATTATTTACCTGCAGATATCTACATTAATAACTCACCTAGGTCGTCCATTTTCGTCGCTTGTCTGCTCTCAAACCCAAATTACAGTGACGTCTCTCCAATACTACGGTCACGATACTATGATTACAGAAGGTGTACGCGTACAACTGTGAAGAACCGGACACATCGGCGTCGTCTGGTTAAGCGACGATATTGTTTTTGTGCATTTTTCGTCGAGAATGAAAACAATTGGAGAAGACGTGCGCGGTGACGAAATTACGACGGTTTTTTGTTTATGAAATTTCTTTTAGCACAGGTATTTCGTTTTTATCAGTCTCGGCGAGAAATCGTATTAATTATTAATATTAAACACTTCTACATGTAAGTAAACAGTAATCTCTTCGGCCCTGACGTCCGCCAATGTTTACGTACACGTTATCATGCTGTGGTTCGCACTATCAGTGTTGGCGGAAATGCGACGTTGCCGTTACGACAGTCTGGCAAGTCAGCGTACCGTTATCAGTTATCACGTCTGTTAACAAATCTCGCTTACGACACCCACGCACCCTCCCCGTCGCACACCCGACGCTTTCACCATAGTAGCATAGTCCCGTAGCGCCACCGCTGCCCGAGTCGCTCGCGTCAGACCCTTTCTCCCCTACGCTGCCCCGACAACATTCAACAGGCTATTTTTATCCCCCGTGCACATGCTCACGGCGAATATACATATATAATACCATAACAATATCATTATCAACTATTTTTATTATTATTATTATTGCCGCCGCCGCTGAAATTTTCGTCTTCGCTGCTGCACCAGCAGCACTGAGCACTTTGAACAGACCGCGACCAGACGATGCGGCCTGCTCCCTTCCTCCTCAACAACTGTTGTAGTACAAGCAGCCGTAACGGCATCATCGCTATCGTCAGCAGCGGCCGTGTCTTTACCAGTCGACGACCCTCGTTTTGATCCCGTCCGTGCCGACGAAAATAGTTTTTCGTGAGTGAGTAGAAGAGGAGAAATCTCGTCAGAAGCAACCCCCGCACGCCTTCAGTAACCCCCGCACGCTCCGTCGAGAAGTCCGACGAACACGCCGACTGACCTACACGCGCCGCGGGCGGAAGCTATAACGATGCCTCCGGACATTAGCGAGTGAGTACTCGACCAAATAATAACATATTATTATATTACTATAGTATTAACTGCCCATGCACGACGTGATCGTTTGTGCAGGGGGACTCGATTATCGATCGGACCCGTATCGTCGTCGTAATGATGAAATAATAACTTACTGTTTAATTATTGTTAAATAACCACCCCTATGATAGTCGTACGCGTGTGAGCGTCGACAAATTATTGTACAGTCGTGTCGTGCCGTCCATCATGCCGGGTGTTTGCAGCGATCCCAACTTTTTCGAGACCACCGTCGAGCCACTGCTTGCGGCCGGCCGCGAGAGCGACCTGTGCGAGTGGCTCAAGAAAAATGGACTGATTGCCAAGGAACAAAAGTGCCCGAACAATGAGTGTCTTACAACGGAAAAGATGCAGTGGCACCGCGCACGTGTGGTTGACAAATTCAACTGGGTGTGCCTGGAATGCAAGAAGAAGGTGCCGATTAGGAACACATCCTTCTTTGCCGACTTCAAATGCGAGCTGGGTTACGCTCTGAAAGTCATTGACGGTTAGTGGCAGTCGTTTGTTATTTGCCAAGTTGCACTGCCACAGTGTGTCTCAAACGCGCTTTGTACTTTTTTTTTCAGGTTGGTGTAAGAATATACCACTCAGTGATATCAGTGGTGAAGGCAGAACCAAAGTAAATGTGACCAAACGTATTTACAACGGATGCACTCAAGTGGCCGAGTGGCATTTGAAAAAGATTGTTGGTGACTTCAAACTGGGTGGCACTGATGTCGTAGTCATCGTAGATGTGTTTCCAGATGGCAATATGAGTTTGGAAGTACCAACCACGTCCCATAACAATAACTTTTCCAAAAGAGTGCTATGCATTGCCGATACAGCCCATGTTCCTGTTCGTGTGTGGGCAAGCCTTCTGGATGGATCTAATAAAGTAAAATATTATATTTTATATTTATTAAAGATATTTTTTAATTAATACTGTTCATTGGGTTTAGGAAAATTCTAAAATTGTTGAAATGGTTAAAAACCATGTAATGTTGGGCTCCACTATTGTAACAAATGAAATGTTATATCCATTGTTGCACAATTTACCTGGAATAGGAGAAGTCATAAGCACAGAAGCATTGATGAATTTGGACATAAACCATGATCACAAATCTTTAAAAAATTTAGGTGAGTAGGCTACATTGTAGGTAAACTTAATTTATTGACATTGCCTATGGATGGTTTTCTGTTATAGAAACTATTTGGGCTACCACTGTAGAAGCCTGTATCCAGTTACAAGACATGGCTACAACACATGCTGAACAGCATCTATATGAATTACAGTGGAGACAGATGTATGGATTTATAGCGTTTCCGTCCTTGATACAACAGATTGTTGAGTATACAGCTTACAATAACCCAATATGTCCACCTTTGCCTAGCATATGGCCAACAAATTAAATCAATTGATTAGTACAAATGTTAGCGTACTGCTAAACCCACCGCTTAATATTATATACATGGTATTTTTTGTCAATTATTGTATGACATTATGACTACTATTAAGTTTGGAGAAGTAATTTTATAAACCTTGTTCATAACCATTATTTTCACACATAACAATGCTCTTAATGATACCTGGACATAATTTTATTTTTAAATGAAACACTGATATGCCAAATAATAAGACTTCATAATATTAATAATATTTAAATCAACATAATAAAGATCTAACATATTTTTTTAAATTTTAACCAAAAATAATTAAAACACTGAAGAAACCTTAGATATTTTTTAATATTTTTTGCGTTCTGTGTACTAGCTTTAACTTTCTCATCCACGGCAACACCCAGTATATTATATATATTTTTAATTTATACTTATCAATTGAACGTCACATTTTATAATATTAATTGATCTAAAAAAATATGTTTTCCCCACCTTTGACTTATTTGTTCTTTTTAGTTTCACTGAAAGTATGACAACTATATTATTTAAAGTCCATTACTAAAACTAAAATTGAATAATCTACATCTTTTATATTTTGTTATCAGATTCATATCAATCGTCTTAAAATGTATTACATATACAATATTGGAATATTTTGGAGTATAAAAAGTATATTGGTACCTATATTAAATTGCCCAACTTAAAATAGTATATTAACTACACAATGTATCTTTTTTTTTTTTGTTTAATCATTCTTCAAAATTTTATAACTATTTTCTATTTGATTAGAAATTATTCGTTTTTAAATAATATAATTTTAATAGATATTAATGTAATTGATATTGTCAAAGACTGGTTTTCTAAACATAGTTTTACTTTGTTTTGTTTAAATAATATAGTGCCATTCTATAAGTTAAATAAATTAAGAAAGGTATATACAAAAGCAATAATCAATTAACTAATTTTTATAAATGTTAAAAAGTACAGGGTAATTCAGCTACAACCAAAATATAGTGTCTTTTTTACTATAAAATGTACAACTTAAGCTTACTTGTGATTACACACCAATTATGTTATCCCATAACATGGATTATGGACTTTAGGAATCAGGGTTAAAAATTTGATTATATGCATTCAATGTATACTTATGGTAGATAGTTACTCAATTTTTATTTTTTACATCACTTAACATTGTTAAAGTCTGTTATTCAGAATTAATGTAAATAATTTATAGAGATAGCTTAAAAATATTTAAAATTAATATGATAAAATATTGTTTAAGTTTATAATTGAATTTGTTTATATGAGTAATGCCTAACGCTATATAAGTTCTTCATGATGCATTTAACAGCACAAATATTATTAAATATTTTTATATAATATATATATATATATATATATAATTAATCAAATGTGGTTGTATTTTGTGTTAAATACAATTACAAAACCAGAAAATTATTATGTTTAAATATTGATTAATTTGTGGTTTCTGTTCTATTGTGTGATAATTTTTTATTTTTATTGTCTATTTATTAACGTTAATTTTGTTTTTCAAATTGTTTTTATTTAATAGAAAAAGTAAAATAACTTAGGCTTAGCACTTAGATACACATTCATATTATCAATACAATGCGTCTCATAGTGTCTAATTTTAATATAAAGGACAATGCTATTGTATAACTCATTTATTATTTATCAAAAAATGAAATATCCTGTTAAAATGTTCTAAATCATTATATGTTGCCAAATCACTTCAAATATTATATAACTACTATAATTATCTTAAAAATGTGTTACATAATTAAATTGTTATTTTGTATTAGCAACAATAGTAGAATTTATCAAGTGCTTTTTTACTGTTACATTAATATCTAAAGCTCAAAAAACATTCAAACTATATAATTGCTATACAATTGTTATTATTAAATACTAAGTAATATACTACTCATAACTCTGCTCAATGATATGAAATTGCTGTAAAATTGTAACATTCTTAAATAGTATTCTACCCATCATTATCCTTAAACATTTTGTTTAGTAAATTCATTGTTTGTATGTATCGTTCTTTTTAAGTTTTTGATTAATTTATAATCTATTCCTGTTACTAATACCTAAATCTTAATTGTTTTCTAAAGTGAATTATTATTACATTGCTATTATTGCCTTTTTTCAATGTTAGACTCAACTTATACCAAAGGCTTTTATTTTAATCATTTTATATTGTCTCATCAGTTGAAATAAAATTTAAACATGTTACTTGTGTTCTTATTCAATTTTTCATTATACATTAAAATAATTTACCAGTTGTAAAAATTTTGCAAAATGATTACTTTATTTTTCAAATACTCCACTTTAAGCAAAACAATATTTTATTTTATTGTAGATTGTTCCTAGTAATTTCAATTTGTAACGTTGTTTTCCATTTTGTACTTTACTTCCATTTTCATTGTGTTTCGTTAATTAAAATATGTTATGACTACAATATTATTAAGTAGGTATTTTTTATATATATATATAATATATCAAAATATCAATGTTAGACATTTTTTTTGAGACTTAATTATGTTAGTTTTTTTTTAAAAGTATTTTGATTATTTTTTGCATTGTTAATTGAACTGATTAATACATTTTTGTTAAAAACTGAAACTCACTGTCTTCCTCTAGCAAGTGGCTTTATAAAATATATATTTATTATAATAAATGATTTATGATTAATATTTTTGCCTGACTGTTAAATATAATACAATATATTGTTAAAAACATTGATACTGTGTTTAATACATTCATAATATGTATTACACAGATACATTAAATGTTTTCATTTTTTAATTAAACATAGTGTACGCATGTCTTTAAAAACATATATATATTTTTTTAATTTGATATCAATTTTGAATTCTGAATTAATATAGGTATAATAATTAATAACTATTGTTACTATTTACAAAATGATCAGAAGACTATGATATGAGTGCTCTATTTCAATAATTTGTGGTGTTTAATCATTATAATTTTGAATTTGTTAAGGTTTTCTTTTTTTACTTTTAAATTTTAATAAGATAAATATTCTTTTTGAAAATTATAATATCATTATGTATTTGTGCAGAAATATGAATCATGTGGCTATTATTTTCAATTCAAATACTATTGATGATTTATTGAAAAAAAAACCCGGTTTGAGGATAATTGGCTTTGACTACTTTCAGCTGTCTATTGTCTAATACATATTTGAGTATTTCCTTAAAAAATGCGGAAAAGTCGGATTCCCTAATTGCACAGAGGTCAAGTAAAATAATAATAACATGAATCTTAATAAGTAATAATTCTATATTCATAGAATCCTATGATTTCTGAAAAAAATTGAGTTAAATAGTAGTAATGAGACAACCTAACGTCGGTATGCCAATAATAAATTTAGGAATGATATTATTGTAGCGCTGCAGAACCATTGTACCTTATACCACAGACTAAATGAAATTATTTTCACATAGTCTGTGCTTATACTAAGTTAGTAGACACATATCTTGGTTCGTGTTATAGTGTCAAATGTCAACGCATTCAGCATGCACCACTGAATACTGATTGTTATTAAATTGATAATATATAATCATTATTAAATATTGTGATAATTAATTTGTTTTATGATAACAATATAGTATCACAAAGGACAAACTCGGCACTCGTTTGGGTGATAGGATCAGATTCTGTGAGACTGGAAGCGTGTACTGTGAATCACATTACAATATCGTGATTTAAGTGATTCGACGTTTTGACACACCTTACTCCTAGTTATAAATTAGTCCTTTAACGAATTTGTCATATTTCAAGTTTTGTATTTACTACATTATTTATGATCTCAAAATCTTATCTCTGCCTTTTAAACAGACACAGCTTCACTTTTCTTAGAGGTAAGTCATAATAATAATTATACCAACTAATTTTTGATTTTGTAAACAATGTTGCGTTTGTTTAAATACCTGCCATAACTCATTACTGCAATTAAGTGGGTGCTGCTGTCATAAAGCAACGTTAAAATATATAACTTGCCATATAATATTATAACATTAAAAAAATTGAGTTCAATATATTTTTATTTTGTTTAAATATTTAATGATGAACCATATACATAATCTAAGTAGATCTTGGACAAATTATATATTTGTTTAGTTATAACCAGAGTTCGGAAGTTTTAAAAGGTTAAATCGGTTATAAAAGAAAAATGTAAACATTTTTAAAAAAAATACTAATATGCATAAAAATATTTTACAATTAAGAAACATTGTACCTACACTTTTTTCTTAAATCCACATTTTAAGTTTTTGTTTTTTCGACTTATTATTGTTAAGAACGAATTTCTAGCTTGCTCTGTTATCAATCAAGTACATATAGAAGAATATACAACTTCTGGAACTCCGAGCCTCAGTTATAAGCTATAACTTATATATAACGATAGAAACATGTGTTTGAAATAAATATATAATTCAACTAGGTAGGTATGTGCATTTATTTAATTGAATATCTCTTTTATGATTTAAGAAAATATACAGTGTGGGCGTAAAAAAAAATGAAAATATGTAACAATTTAATTAATTTTTGTAGACAGGGATTTTAGGTATGTAATATCATTGAGCATATATTGTATACTAAATATGTACAATGTATACTAATGGTAATATATATGCTTGAACAATGTACGAGTATCGGGATAATATTGTTTACAATATTGAATATATATTATTAAGGATTTTTAGTTCACATCAAGTAAACCCAGGAAAAAGTACTATCAACAATATTTGAACATGAATCTTTAACAGATATGAGGTCCAATAAAAGTCCTGTGACCATAAACAAGCCTTGCTTTTTTTGGGGGGTGTCATTAGGTCATCATTGAGGCGAGGCTTCATGTTAGTTACATATCATTGGATTTAAAGTGAAAATAAAATGATTAAACACTTAAATTACATTTATAATTTTCACTGAGAAATTAATCATTAACCATGCTGTGTGATAATCAACCCTAAGTCATAACTCGCATACAAGTATACAACTATATTGCGTTTTATTATTTTGTATAAAAGTGTCCAAAGTTTATAATCTTTATTTTATCTGAGATCTAAATGTAAGTGAATTTAATGTAGATATAAACAAAAACAATAAGTATATATTAATTTATTAGGTCTTATTTATTATTATTATTTTAAATTTTTTTGGAAGCGATCATATTTACTAAATGCAATGTTTTAATTTTATTTACAGAATAATCATCTTCTAAAATGACTGGAAAATTAAAAGCTATATGTTCATTAAAAGGCCATTCTGGTATTGTATGGAATGCATCATGGCATCCAAAAGGACAAATGTTGGCATCCTGTGGCGAAGATAAAACCATCAGATTGTGGAATTATAAAGATGGTGATAAAAGCACTTTAAAGTGTTTGTTAGCTGATGGTCATCAGCGGACTGTCAGGGCAATTGCATGGTCGCAATGCGGTCAAAGTTTAGCATCAGCTAGTTTTGATGCGACTATAGCTATTTGGGATAACAAATCTGGACAGTTTGAATGTAATGCTACTCTGGAAGGTCATGAAAATGAAGTTAAAAGTGTAGCATGGTCTAGATCAGGCTCAATGTTGGCAACTTGTAGTCGTGATAAATCTGTATGGGTATGGGAAGTATGGGAGGATAACGAATATGAGTGTGCAGCTGTCTTAAATGCACACTCACAGGATGTTAAGAAAGTAGTATGGCATCCCCAAGAAGATATATTGGCATCCGCTAGTTATGACAACAGCGTTAAGTTGTACATGGAAGATTCAGACAAAGAATGGACTTGTGTAAGTACTTTGAGCTCACACACATCAACTGTCTGGAGTTTAGCATTCGACAAGACTGGTGATCGACTTGTGACTAGTAGTGACGATCGGACTCTAAAGATATGGCAAAAATATCTACCTGGTAAAAAAGTTATTATTTTTTTTAAATCATTTTAAACATTGTAAAATTATTTCATAATTTCCTTACAGGTAACCCTGAGGGAATTTCCGTTAAAGATGGAAATTTTGTGTACAAATGTGTATGCACAATCAGTGGATTTCACACTAGACCAATTTATGATGTTACTTGGTGTCATTTGACAGATCTAATTGCCACGGCATGTGGTGACAATTCTATAAGAATATTTAAAGAAGAAGATTTATCGGACCGTAATCAACCATCATTTTCATGCGTTTCACATGTGAGTGAAGCTCATTTACAAGATATCAATTCTGTTCAGTGGAATCCTGTAGTTAAAGGAATTTTAGCATCTTGCAGCGATGATGGATTGGTAAAAATTTGGAAAATGGAATCAACATAAGGCTATCACAAAAACATTTATCTTTGTTTAATACTTTAATCTATGTATTGTTATTATATCATTGTATTGTATAAAAGTTGTAATATTAATTCCAAATATATTTTAAATGGGATGATTATTAAGAAATTAAAGCTGAACTACTGAAAATACACATTTTGATCATTATTGTGTTTTAGAGTTTATCTATAAGAAATCACTACAGCTGTATTTTATATGTATTTCAAAAATGATTTGAGAATGAACAAAATCAAATTTAAAATACAGTAGGCCATAATTTATGGTAATTATATATTATTAGTAATACAAATTATTTTACCCAATAAAAACATTCCTACAATTTTTTTTTTAAGACTTGTTAATGCTGTCACTTTTGGATTAACTAAGAAGTATAGTTCCAATTAATGTGAGATGGGTACAACCATTATTGTGTCTTTGCTTCATGCATTATAAATGTGGAGTTTAGGTTAACACAAAATGTGTGGCAGGTATAAACCTAATAAATTTAGATATAAAACTTTGGCAATGGGTTAAGAAAATACAAATATTTAAATTGAAATGGAAACAGTTTTGTTTGTAATATTACTCAATAACCGTGGGAACAACGGTCCATAACTTATTTATTATACTTTCTTATTAGGCATTAAAATATGTAATGGATAGTTTGATTTCGTTGAAAAATAATAAAAAAAGACATTTTTGGCGCAATCATAAGTCATGACTATTGTATAATCTAACTTTTTTAGAGTCCCACCTTGACTATTTAACCGATATTTAACATACTATAATAAGTTCCTACAACATTTCAAAATATTGGCTGTTTTCAATATCAAACAGTCGTGACTCCATTAAAATGTTGAGTGGGATTTGTCTTAAACATGCTGTTCGCCCAATGCTATTTTTTATTTGCATGCAATCATAGTTAAGAAAGCAACATTATGTTGTATTATTTTAAATTCTAAGCAAATTGGCGAAAATATTAATTTTTAGTTTTATTACGATAAATGTTGATAAAAAAAAGAACAATCTTGAAAATTTAACACAAGTCGATACCTCATGAAGTCATGAGTAATAGGTTATTACTGAAGTTAAGAAATGTATCAGTACAATTTTCTTTTATAAACATTTAAATTCAAATTTGAATGAAATATTATTTATTAAAACTAACGAACCTAAATTTAGTTATTTTCTTGTAATTCAAAAATATTTTCAATGGGATTTGAAAATCATGTATATTATTAGGTATATTTTATATAGGTAGGTATACACAATGTCACAATGACATTTTCAAAACATTTAGATTAATTTTATGCTATTGCCTATTCATTCCATGCTACACTTCTACATCAAATCAGGATTGACTCTAAAGTTAATGATGAGCCATTAGGCTTACATTTTTTTATTTATCACCATTTAATTTTGACCATTAGCATAGATATACGTATTATATATTATTATAATAATATAATAAAGCGATATTTTTTGGTAAAAATTTAATCGACATACCGTAAATCGTAGGCAATACTAAAATAAAATTAGTATAATATCAACACCAATATATCATCAAATATACTTACCTATATAGGTAGTGCTGACAGACGATTTTTTTGCTCAGACTGGTTTTTCGTGTGGCAATTCGGTTTTTTATCGTTGAATTCAAATTTAACACATACTTAAATTACCCATAGTGATTAGGTGACTTATTAAACGACGATGTACACTCGACACCTATTGTACATCAAAGTGGTTAAGTACCTAATAGGTACCTACTTACCTCTTTTTTTTAGATTCTGAGCGATGCGATGAATGTGTTTTGAATGTGTTTTGTGATTGAATCGCAGCATTGTACCCAAGGTCGACGATTAAAGATCGAAGCTCATTTCTACTAAGTCCAAATAAAATTAACGTCTGTTCTTAAATAATCCTTATTTTACAGCAACCGCGGCACGTACCGGAAGCCACCCGTGGACCGTACCTCGTTATTGCGCGACCGGCCAACGGAACATGGCGACACTGCCGGAAGTCGTCTCGACGTTGAAGAAGATGGCGCCGCTGTCCCTTGCGGAGTCTTGGGACAATGTCGGTTTGTTGGTGGAACCGGACGTCCGGAAATCTGTCAGCCGCGTTTTCCTCACCAACGATCTCACCGAGGACGTGCTGGAGGAAGCCGTGAGCGTTGACGCCGATCTCATCGTTTCCTACCATCCGCCGGTGTTCGCTCCGTTCAAAAGAATTACTTCGGACGCCTGGAAGGTACCCATATAAACACTGATGTGTGTTTGCAATTGTTTAACTGTCCTACAAACACCAGATTCGTAAGAACGCACATTTTCTTAGAAACTCGACAACTACTATTATTATAATGACGAATTATTTTACATGATGGAAAACAGCTCGGCTTACCGCGATGAGTGGCAATACTGTAATTCCCAGCCGGGTTGTAAAATCGTAACCAGTTCGAGACGCAATTTCGAGCACTCCATTTTAAAAGTTATTCGTCAAGTTTTCTTTTAAGTTTTGTGTCATATTTTATTATATCTGATGAACCCGCTACTTGGATGATAGTCGTCCAAACACACTCACTCCGCTTGTTTTTATGTAATGGATGGGATACTAATGACATACCTACTGTAGGCAAGTAGTTCAGAAATGTATCAATTTATAGACATCATACCTATTGTTATGGAGTGCTTTGCGTCTCACATCCACATAGGTACATCGATAATCATTATATTGTTTCTATTCGTTGAATATAATCTGCAACCATTGATTAAATATACTTAAGCACCACGGGTATACTTAACCAATGAACCAACTGTAAATGCTTGTATTATAGGCATGTAAGGTATGTTTGTAAGATAATAATATATTATATTCGTTAATTCGAAGTACAAATGTTCAACCGGTTAAAAAATATCATAAATCAGCCAATATTTTAACTTAAGCTTGTCAAACTTTAATTTAATTTTAATGCTAACATGTACATTTTTTATACAACTTTATTTTTAATCTTACTTTTATTCGAATATTTAAATCACAGATTAAATATTTCAAAATAGAAATATATATTGAAGAAACTGTCACTGATGTAACAAAATTACATCTCAATAATTGCATGTCAATTTCGGTATATAACGAAACTAATACACCAGGACAGAATATCCATAATTATTTTTAAAATCTCAAATTAAAAGTTGCACAAAATATTTTTTTTTTACATTAATGCCTTTATATAATGAGTTAAATACAATTATTTCGAATACAACTGTTGAAAAATTCGAATCTAATGACATCGATTTGCTATATGGAAATATCTAGAGTCGTGATTCAGAATTTTAGAGATTGAACAATCATAATTATTGTAGGTGGCTATATGGCTATTTATTATATGTATTTTATGTTCGTTTATAGAGTCGTATCGTAAGCCGTTGTCTTGGCCGAGGAATCGCAATATATTCCCCTCATACTTCATGGGATGCCGTAGAAAATGGTTTAACCGATTGGTTGATAAGTTGTTTTGGTAAGAATATAATATATGTGTAGTATTTAAAAAAAAATTTTTTCGTTGTCTGTATTGGTCGAATTTTAGCGAATTCATATTATAACAAATAAATTGATGAATGTATATTCATAAATCGTAGACGGTGTGGTGTCTACAATACAACCGCTGAGCATAAATCCAGAATTTAGCCACGTCGTTACTTTATCGGCGTCACGGAGCGATAATACTCCTTTGGGTGGAAAAGAAATCATAACCATCGTGGAATCATCAGAATTTTTTGCCGGCGTACACTTCAAGTAATTAGCTATTCAATTTTTAGTGTTCCAATGCTTCGTACCTGAGAATTGTGTTATTGATAATATTTTTTCGTATATGTTTTTACAGAATTATAAGCCACAACGATTCTCAACTTCAACTGTTATGCAATTCGAGTTCTCTAGTGACGCTGGATAAAGTTGCTAAGTCTTCAAAATGCAACCTTTTTTTTCACGCCAACAAAAATGAATCGGTTAGTATGCTTCTATACATGACGGTTACAATGCGTCCATTGTATGGCTTATGTATACTATGAAATCTAAAAAAAAAAATATTTAATATTTTGTAGGTACCTATCTATATATATATAAAAACATAAGATTTTCTTAATGAATTATACAATCACGTTAAGTAAAATTAACGACTGTAAAAAAAGTATTAAAATTTAAGTAGACGCCTATATATAATTCATATGACTATTGGCAAGTCTTATTTTTGTAAATTTCAAGAATATGTAGGTGTTTGTCATAAAATACTGCATACCTATTCAGTCAATTGACTTAAAACCACAAAATTCAAATGAATACTTAAAAAATAAAATCATTGTTTTAATTAGCTTTTCTATACATGAAATGTTGAACATATACTTGCAGCGTATTATGCGATTCTACAGCATACAACCAATCATAATAAAATAATATCCAAATAGTATAATGACTGCATTTTGTTAATTTTTGTGACAAAATTAATATTTTCAGTTGCCGTCGTGTTCTACGGGCTCCGGTCGCCGTTGTCAATTTAAACACGGACTGACCATCAGTGCTGCCGTTGAAAAGATCAAACGTCATTTAGGCGTCGACAATTTAATGATAGCTCTAGCCAGAGGATCGACATTAGGTATTTTTTATACTTTTCATATTTTATTTATATATACTATTATACCAATTGCAACGATCATATACGGGATATGTATACCTATACAGTCACTAACCACAATTGTAGAATTCTGATATGGGGGGTCTACATTTTTTTTTACTCGATTTTTCTGATTTTTTATCCAGATAAGATTTTATAATAACATGTACTTTCGATTATATTTATATTTACGTGTAAATTAAGTCATTCAATTATTCAATTTTTTTGGGGACTGAAATAATTTATATTTTTTTAAACATCTAATTCATAGGCATTTTTTACACCATTTCTAGAATTGCCTTTTTCATAAATTTATCTTCGATACAATTTCAATCAATATCCTTAAATTTGATCCTGACTGTGCACTTTAGAGCCTCTATACTGCAGAACGATAGTGGCGTGCCAGCTTTAGGTAGGTACATATACTGGTAGGGTGATGGTAGCACAACCAGTGGCGTATTTAAGGATTGTCCGGGGTTACTAGACTCCTCCAGAACCCCTCAAAAAAGAATAACTATAAAGATATTGAAATTTTAATTTGATATTATATAATAATAATAATACAATGAAGATAATTTATACACAAAGACTTTAAGTATAACAATAAAATAAATAACAATTTTCTTATATTAATACCTATAAAATGTTGGAATTAAAAAAATTGTTGGACCCTCTCAGAAAAATAACGCCACTGAGCGCAACCATGTGATATTTATGAAGTGGAATGGTCATTGTCCTATATATTAGTCAATATCTCAATTTGTCTACCTATTTCAATTAATTTTTACCAAAAAAATGTCTATACTTGATATAACGTTGGTTTGGGCTCTCTCTCTTATAATGGAATAATCGTCGTCATGTCCCAAGGTTGTATCTCAAATGCACTGCGGATAATACGACAGCAATATATAAAAACAATTTATGTTAGTGTAAATAAAACATTTTATATCAAGCTTAAGACTTATATGAACGACTTAGACGAAAGCTCGAAGTTCTACGTGAAATGCTGAATTAATACCACTTGTTGAAGAATTGTCCTTAGCGATAAGTTTTGAAAACTGATAGTATAATAAATATGTATTATAGGTAGCTATTAGTGTTATTTGCGATTGATTTTTTTTTTTTTTTTAACTTTTAAATGTTTAAAATATTTTGAGGAATAAAATGGACATTTTACCATTTTTCGATCGCATTCAGGTCCAAGCACTATAATTTACTATGTTACCTATATTAAAATAATGCGTTTTTTCATTATGGTTTATATATGTACACATCAACTGCTATGAGATTATTATTGGCGTTTCTGAAATGCATTTGAAAGACTTATACTTATTATATTTGAAGTATGACGCACGAAAAAGGCTTACGTGCAATAATTACAATATAACTAATCTACGTGAATAATGCTTTTATTATTACGTTACCAGCGTGATTTACAGAATCGACGATCTGCTCGGCCGCGGCGGTGGCCGGTTCGGGTGCGTCCGTTTTGCGCGGCTGCGACGCCTGCTTGTACTTGACCGGCGAAATGTCTCACCACGACGTGCTGGACGCCGTGCACAACGGGGTGACGGTTGTGCTGGCCAATCACAGCAACACCGAGCGGAGCTACCTGAACGTGTTCGCCCACCGACTGCTGGCGGAGATGCCCCAGTTGAACGTTCACGTTTCGAAAGTCGACCGAGATCCGTTGGTGTTTGTTTGAACACCATAAATAATATTACATTGTACATTATAATAATATACAAACGTACACGATATTTCCGTTTGGTTTTTTTAGTCCCTTTAATGCCCTTATATTATTGTTATTGTTATTACATTTTTTTTTTTTTTTTATTGATCTTAAACTTGGCCACTTAGGCCGTTAGCTGTTAGTAGAAGGGGGGGGTTTGTTTGTGTATGTGTGGCAAGGATTTTTCGCTGTAAATCTCGGATGGTCACCCATACGGGGGGAGCTAGCGACACCGGTCGGTACGCACACTCAGGGCGCGTAGTGAGTGTAGACACCGCGCCGCACCAAGCCACTCATTAATTATTATTGTATCATATAATGACATTTAAAACCTGAAATCCGTCAAACTTAGTTTTAACTGAACGATGATAATCTAGTTTTTACAACCCCCCCTTCGTCAAAACTGACAATGACTAGTTACGACTAGAATTAACCAGGGCCCTCGAAGTTGGAACTATAGTTGTCACTTCACTCACTTATACTTTTCTTAGTTAGAACTAGTTATGTCTGAAGTATAATGCTGAAAACTAGAACTATCTAGTGAAAATCGATTTTCAGAAGTCATTTTAATATTACTGATTAAAACTAGTTTTAAAAAAAAGGGATGGTGGAAAACTAGAGATGACTAAGTACATAATAAATAAGTCACAGAAATGTATTCATTTTTTAGAACAAATAACCGAACTTTATTTTACTTGTTTCGGCAGGGAAAACTATCATGGCATTTAGAGTTGCACACAATTTTTTTTTTCACAAGTAGTGATTTGTTTTACATGCTTTATTAGTTGCAAGAAAACGCTAAGTTCTGTCCTGACCCCATCGTTGCTTTTATTGCAGCCGCGCAGAGGGAAATATTGTCTGGTCTCGCTGTTATGAATATAATTGTGCAAGAAATAAACTCAGACTCAAAACAATTGACTGCCTAATAAGTAATAACAAATATTTTATTTTATTTTGTATAATAGAAGATGATAGTAAATATATTATATACTTGCACGTCTTGTAGTAGAGTTTGTCAAGAATTCCGTCTATAGCTCCAATTTTGTTTCAGTCGTAGCACTTCTTAGGTTTTATGTTTAGCACCTATACATTTCAGTTAAAACTAGTTTTTTAATTTAAACATTTTAAATTTAGGTTAATTCTAGTTTATTCAACCTATAGTTAGTACATAATATCTCCAATTACAATAGGTTATTGAATATACCTAAACAATAATATTAAGAACAAATTTATTTATTTTATTAATAATAGGTTTATTATTTTATTATATTCATAAATTTACTTTGTAGAGCTTGAAATTGGTTTAAAATATCGATTAATATAGTTCAAAATCATTTATGAGAGTATAGATAGACATTACAAAATTACTTAAAATTGTTAAAACAATATTTTAATTTGAAAAAAAAATTGAAAAACATGTTTAAAATTCAATTGCGAACCAAAAAAAGACTTAATAGACATTGTGGAACTATAAAAAAATGAAAAATGATAAAATCAATACATTATTATTCTAAATCGAAATCATTAAGTACTTACTTTTACTTATATCGATAGTCGAAATCGAAATTAAGATAAAAATTTCTTTCCGATTTCAATCCCCGATATTTTGTTTATAAAAACCATCGTGACAAAGTCATAACAGTAAGAATCAAATTTCTATTAATTATTGAGGCGATACTTATGTCAAATGAAACTCGATGTACGTAATATTTGAAATACGCAAGTATATTATTAAATTATTAAAAAAATGATTTCCCTGGGAGTTTCTATTCGTAGTAAGTTTTAAACTTTAAAGCTTAAACGAATAAACTGTTAAAACATCATTGTATTTTTAACTTTTCTCGCAACACAATTTATATCAATCAGTAAATCACATATTATATTTTATTTTATTATGTACATTTAACTTATAAATATTACCATCACTTATCTAAATATGTGTACTTCTGTTTGAAATGATAAATAATATTCATTGAATTTTTTTTGCAATTCATCACTTTGGTAAATTAAATGTAATTGTTTTACAATGTAATTAAAATATGAATTTAAGTAGGCGAATGACAGTACAATGAACAATTTATACTTGGTACATAATTAAAATGTATCCAGATTAGTCAGGCTAATCTATTAATCAGAATAAAATGTGTGTTACATCTACATTCTACATAATACACACTAACTTTATTAATAGACGCTTGGTACTACCGTTCTTTCGTAATTGTACCCATTCAAAAACTAATAATTATAGACACTTGAATTTTTCACCAAATATTTATATTAGCATTTTACATAATTATATGGTAAAATTTTTACTCTTGTTGAGCTATTTATATACTTGAGGAATTTTTTTCACTTAAAAAAGGCTTGAAAATTAAATGCAATAAGGGTCCTCATAACTTGTTTTAATAGCAGTTCAAAAATATTAATAATACATATAGTGTCATATACCTACACTGTTATTTTTTATATGCATTTAAAATTCAAATTTTGACGAAATTCATCAAAACCCCAAAAATGCACAAGTTACTTTTAAGTTAGAAATTCATAAACGTTTTTATTTTCACGCATAGTTAACATGAGAAAAAGTAATAAAATATTTGCTACACATTTTTCTACCATTGAAAAAAAAAAAAGTTAAGCTGAAAGCTAAACTACATATTTATTTTCGATTTTTATTAAATTTTTTAAAATGACTAAATGTGATTATTTATAGGAAGACACGACGTCTCCGCTCAGAGTCGTTTTTCGTATGCAATGATTATCATTGAATTAAAATATAACACAACTATTACAATTTACAATGCCATACTCGACAACTAGGTACTGCACAGTAGATCGGTTCCCGTTTGTCCACCTTTTTTTAAATAATTCGAAGTTCATTTACACTTTTAACATTTTATACTATATATACTTTACTATGTTATGATTAGAGTAAATAAAACTAAATCGTTAATTCAAAATTACTTCAAATATATATGCTTGAATACAAATTATTTTTAAATAAACGTTAATAGATAATAATGACCGTTTATTGTTAAACAAAAAATCACCCAACACATCACAAGACGTCTGACTCATCTTTGGGTTTATTATTCATCATTCTAATTCTCTACCCAACAATTTTTTTTCTCAATGGACACATTTCCATACATGTATTATAGAACTAATTGCACACCACTTTATTTAGGAGGTTAATTGGCTAACTTACTCTAAATTCGATTGGTAAACTTCAAGTACTACTATAAAGTTGATGTGATGTATATAATTTATTATAATATCTAAATATACTAAACACACAATTGGAAAATACGCACAACATTAATTAAGACACGGTTGATTTCGATTGTAAATTGATTAATGAAAAACTACTGACTGATACACATAGGTAGGCACTGATGGCTACGATGAGCCCCTATACTGTTAATTCAGAACGTCATCGTCGGATTAAAAAAAATAATAATTTATTGATATATTTGACCCAAATTAACAAAGCGAAACCCTCATAAAATGTTCCACGTCAGTTAAATTGTATAATATTTTATATTGAATATCTCCACTACAAACTATATATACCGAAAAAAAAACATTATAGGTAAGGCACCAATATCATACATTTTTTTTTTATTATAGCTTCAAGTTAACACTTATATACCGCTAAACAATTAAATCATATTGTATAAGTCATCGTTTTAGGTTTGTAAACATAAGTTTAGAATACCTTAAATCGCTGTATGTTGATCGTCGATCGTTACGTTAGTTATTACCACTTACCTGCAATAGATAGTTACGTTTGTTTGTATTAAGATATTTAGGTAATACGATTGTTGATATTAAGATAACTATTACTTGTTATATGAGTATTTAATATAGATTCATACTATCCTAAATATACTACCAAAATATTGATGATATCAAATTCTTTTTACAACTTCTTTGGAATATTGCTCTGAAATAAAATATGTTTGGAAACAGTGAATAATTTTGCACTCTCGCAGAGTGAGCTTTCCTAACTTGTTTAAATGTATATTGCATTTTTTGTCGTGTGAACAAAGACTTAATATATTTTATTATTTCAGACTACAATACACCATGTTATTGTTATAAGTACGACTACAGTTGTGAATTTGATTTCACGTAATTACCACCATACGAGTGAGGTAGTAAAAAAATAAAAATTATAGTTATCTTCCTGTTTTAATACAACTCTAATATTAATGTATATACCTAATAAATACAGTCGTATGCGCGCTGCGCCATATCAATATTTCCAAATAGCAAACACTATTTAGGTGTATTGAATATATATATTTTTTTAATGATCTTAAGCCCGGCCACTATGGTCTATGGCGATTAGCTGTTTGTGGGTGGAAAGCGGTTGGTTTGAGACACATGTTGTATGTGTGGCAAGGATTTTGTTGCCAAATATCATGGGTGGTCACTGGTCACCCATCCGGGAGCTAGAAGCGCCGACCGGTGTGTACACTCAGAGCTCGTACGCAACTGGGAGTGTAGACACCGTACCACACCAAGCCAAATGTTGCATATTATACTGTTGTCATAACATAATGATTTTATTTAATATTTATTTTCATGAATAAAAAATAATCACAATTGCTCAGCGATTATCTCGTTTTTTTAGTTAAAAGTACCATGCTAATAAACAGTAGGTAAATGAACAAAATGTTACAATATTATTAAAAGTATAATTTATATAGGTAGGTATCTAAAATGTATTACAATAAAAAATTAATATTTGTTTTTAAAGAAATTAACGTTTAAGGTAAATATATAATAATAATGACCCCAATTTATTTGTGAACGTCTATCGAACGTGGATTCCCAATGTGTTCATCTCACTAAAAAGAAAAAAAAACAAATTAAAATTAGAAACAATGAACAAAACGTCATGGGGGTATTTCATCATATCAATCGCTAATATTATTGTACGATGCCAAATACCGTTAACAAACGTCTAACTACTGCAATACCATTACCACTGCAATTCGACATGCGCACGTACCATATGTAGAACACTGTTTTAATGGATTTTGATTACCAGATTGGCGTATTTACGATTTTAATTTTGGGGATGTAATATTATAAGTAACAATTTTACATGCCCCTAAAAAATGCTAAAATAAAAATTAATGATTCCGAATTTAAGGCTGATCACTCAACACCCGAGTAAAATCGTCCACAATATTAGTAGGTACCTTTACGCACCAAAGATATTGGAAATACCTTCGAAAGTTTTTAATTGATATAATATTAATTGTGACATACTTTATTAGGTTAAAAAAATTAAAAATAAAGACATTTTCGTCGCCCGAGAATATATAGAGGAATATTATAAATCCCCTTGGAGCAGGCACGGATCCAGAGCATAGAAAATGGGGGGGGGGGTCAACAATTTTCTGTTAATATATAACTACAATATTGGAATCACTGTCCACCATGAACTAAGATAGTACTATCTTAGTTTGGGCACCCCAGAGTGATACGTATAATAATATATTATCAGACATACACGTCAGGATCCGTAGAATTATTAAACAAATTTGAGAAATAATATGTCTGAGGGGTGGGAGCTGGGCCCCTAGGCTCTCCCCCTGGATCCGTCACTGCCTAGGAGGGGGGTAAAAACACATACATCCCTCCCCGCCATAAATACGCCACCGTTAATAACAGATCACAGGTACCCAATGCCATCGGGTTTCAGATAATATAAAAAAAAAACCAACAACATATATGATTTCATGTAAAAAATAGCAAGCGTGTTAATCGTATATTATACCAAATAATGATTTTAAGTAAACAAAAATATCACAACAATAATGTCTGTGGACGATTGTGCTAATAATAATATTATCATATCGTTTATTATCAGTGTACTCGACCGATATTATAGTTGTGTCTATTATACATTATTAAACATTATGTTATGAATTATTATACAATATTGACGTTTCGGTACATTGTCACCGTCGCATTTATCCGTGAGCTGTAAGAAATTGTAAAATACGATATGGGTTACTTGAATTTTTTTTATGAATGTAAATTACACCGTGAACGACTAGATATATAAAAAAGGATGCGTAAAAACAAAAAAAAATTAATAGTAAAAGGTATATAATAATAATAATAATAATAATAATAATAATTACGATAATATAAAATAAGTCGTCGCGTATGGGACGTAAAAAAAAATTAATATTGAAAAACAAGAGTGCACCTTAAAATGACTACGATTTCCGAGTAACATAAAGTCAAGGGAAAAAAAAGATACAATCATTACATTAAACGCTTGTGCCACTTAAAGTTTATCATAAGTAGTAGGTATAGATGTGGAATATTATGCAGGTATCATGAAATATGAGTAAAATTAAAATGATTTAGCAGTTAGCACGCTATAGCAGTTGTATAGCCAACTCGCTACTCCCACTATACGCATATAATATGTAGTGATTAGTAGTTGATTGATTCCTGAAAAAAGAAAAAAAACAGAAAAAACCAAAGGTAAGATATAGTTATATTATTAGCATTTAGAGAGAATGTGTTAGATGTTCCGAGATATGTTCCATTTACAGTATAATACATTATAATAATATTATAGACTCCACTGGGAGCACACAAACGTGCTAATAATATCATTATGCATTATATTGTCATGTACAATCGATGTGTATTGTGTTATAAGGGTAAACAATAAGTAGGTATGCAGAGTGATTGATTTTAAGTTTTGACCTTTATGAACACTTTTGTAAATATTTTCGTTAAGATATAATATTTAAAGACAATATAGTAGGTATATAAAACAATATTTGAAAAAAAAACATCATATTTTTTTCTATTTGTTATGATCAAAACCGTCTTAATTTTTTACTTATTTGAATGACAATGCAGTAAGTACATTTTAAATTTCATATTCCGTCACAAAATATTTTTTTGAAAATTTCAATGTGTAAAATTGAATTCCGAACGAGTAGTTGATTAGTTTGACGAGTGTTAAAGTGTTGATGAACAAATTGTAAGCAGCACATGGATATCTTGCGAAATGTGTATCCACTACTCGGTTCAACAAATATCTGGGTACTTTTAACTTGGTAAATATTGATTTCCTATAAATCTAGAAAGCTTTTTCGATTTTACGCATTGACAATTTCAGAATAACATTCTGCTTCGGATTATGAAATTCAAAATGTACCTACTATACTCTAATTAAAGCAATTAAAAAAAAAAGATAACGATGAGAAACAGTAAAAAAAATATGTTGTTTTTAAAGTAGTTTCATCAGAGTTAAAATTATATGAGAAAAATATTTCCGTAAACGTTTATACTTTTCGAGAAAATGAGTGTTCACCTTTAAAAAAAATCACCTATTGTAAACCTTTCTGTAAGCAATGTTACATGTAATAATAATGATGTATATGTTACGTGTTAATTGTGTTAGCAGAGATTGATTAATGAATAATATTATGTGAAAACGTAATGATTTGATTACTGCAGTCTACTCCAGTTGGTAATGAATAATGACACATCATCAAACGCGTACAATGTATTTTTAATTAACATTTTTTTAGCATATTGTGTATGCATTTTATAACTTAAACTGTCATATTGTATTTTTGTACGTACGTGCACAAAGTTCAAAATAATAATACTTGTGTAATTTCTAATTATATACGATTGTTCTTGGTTGAAAACGGTTTGATAAAAACTGAATGATCGCCAAAACGGTTTTTTTTTTCAAACGATTCCCATAACACTGTTATAACGACGTGGGATTTAGTAAACTGACGATTTAATAATGGTTGCACCAAGACTGAGAATTTAATGCACTAAAAAAACCATGCAATGAACATTGACTTATGGAAAATTAAGTCAACAATTCCAAAATATTCAAAACTCCGCAAAATCAACATAACGAAATAGACTTACAATTATTAATGTATTTATGGCATGAACGTTCTAGTTAATGGAAACACAAAAAAATTATTCATAGAAACAACTGAACAACATTTTTAAAATTTAAATCTACGACAAAATTCGACATCGTTGAACGAGACAAAATAAATAGAGAATACAGTACATTGATTCAAATTCAAATATTTTTCTCCAAACATGCAAAAAAAAACTGGATACTCGCGCACATTATATGCACATAAATGTGTTTTATACATGTGTAAAAAAGGGCAAAGTAAAACTCATTTTAAAATGGTAATGCCTTGACGGTCAAATTTGTATACATTTCGAATTCAAGATGAAATTTATCGATATTCGATACGAAAAAACAATAAATCCACAGCCCTGGTTACACCATGATATTTCGTTTCAGAGCATTAGGTATTTAAGCCCATAGTTCTGCAGCTAAATTGTTGTTGCATTTGGTACGCTTTTATCGATTTACATCGATCCCGATGATTATTTAAATTTCAGTCTAAGCGGGCCGTAGCCACATTATATCGAGTTGTAAGTATGTTATTGAAAACTTGTACCGTTTTAAGCACACATAATAATATAATAATATCATCTACGGTGTTAGGTCATAGTATAAAATTTTGCAGCAACAATAGCGTTTAAGTGGACCTCGACAAAAATCATTTTGGAAGGCAAAAATTGTTTTTTTTTTTATACATACATTTATTGGAAAGCAACAAACTATACACAGAGCGTCCCGAGAGGATAACCCATTAGCCGCGTAGAGGGACACACATCACCCGGATAAAAATAGGTTATTTGCCGTTTTACCTATAAACTAAAAAAACGATTGAAAATCACGAAATTGATGAAAATAAAATGTTGAAAGGTCAAAATGTTCGAAAAAATAAACTTTGCAAAACGGATTATCTTCAATTGTTTCGAAAATAAAATAATAAAATAAACGTAGTCCCTGTCTCGGAGAGTAATGAAAAAACAGATTTATGATATAGGTATTTACTATTTATTATCTCAGGAGAGGTATCGCAATGGGTAAATCCTCGAGGGTCACGCTGTACAGGTATTTCAATGTATTTATTAACATAGCAATATGCGTTTGTACTATGATCACTCCGTATGCCATCGTATGCGTAAATAAAACAAATACTTTTGGACGCGATTAAAAATGTGATTGTGTTATACTATATACATAATATTAATTAAATTCAACGATTATTATGCTACTACTGTACACTGCCACCATACAAAATCCACGCATGGCATGCGTTTTATACACGCATCATCCGCAATCTTTCCGATTATGTGTGAAAAATCAAAAGTCAAAATAAAATAAACAAAATAAACAAACGTTGAACCGATAAAGATTATCCTTACTGGCAATATACATCGACAGTGTGTGTGGACTGTGCGTACACGGGTTTTGTGTGAGAATTTTTTTTCCTACATGATAGTACAGCAACCTAACTTACAGCCGAACAATCCCTTGGCCTTTGACATCATGCTCTTGGCCGGTTCCCCGAGAGCGTCGCGCTTCTCGCTGAACAACTGGTCGGCCTCCTTGAGCTTGTCGTCCACCACGGTGCTCACCTGCGGATATGAATGCGTTTGTTCGCGACAAAGGCGCAAACAAAAACAGAAAACGATTAATATCAAATGTTACAATAATGTAGCGTCTCCGAGGTCGGCGGATCGCCGCGGTCCACGGAATTATAGTGATAATAATATATGTGATAAGTATACACGTCCGTCATCGGTACGATATTTATTATTATGATATTATGACAGTGAAACTTCCATTAAAAAATAAAAAAAAAATTGCTCAGCTATGTATTTTTCACAGCAAGATCAATTTAATTCTGTTCGACGGAATTCTCTAACAGCGAGAATTTTTTCGCGTCGCTAGCCAGACACTGGCTGCAGTATGGAAGTTTCGATGTATAATACGATTATAATAGTGTATACTGCTGTAGGGGTGTTCGCAGAACGCATTCGATATCGCTCGACCCAACCCGACCCAAAAGACTCCAACCTAAGGGTATTTGGTTGGGTTATGGGTTTAGGGATATCGAATGGCGATGTTCTCTGCGACCGGGGAATCGCCCCTCCTGTACACACAGGTGTGTGTACGAGAGGTGCGTAATATGATAAATTATAATAATAATATAATAGCGACTGCGCAGACATGTATAACCGTGGGTGTTTAATTCAACGCGAATCACTCTCTGGTCCCAAAACTATTAAATGATATTTGAAAATAATTTTTTTTCATAATTAAAAGTCATTAAAAAACAAAATTATTGAATAGAAATTATATTTTTTACAATATTCTGCCGGCGTAATATTTTTAGTATTTACTTTTTTGAACAACAACATACATTTATAATTTTTTAATTGAGAGCAAAATATTTGACATTATATAATGTCAAAAGGTCGGACGAGTAGTTCAGTTATACGTTTTAACACATAAGCTACAAATCCAAACTTTGATTTTTATGTATTTGTTTTGTATTTTTAGTGTACTTCACAATGAAAAATATTCGGCTTCTCAATAATAATAGGAATTAAAAATGATGTTGTATTGTTGTCATTAAACAAAGTAAACATTTTAAGATTGTTCAATTTTTGTTCAACTAACGACTAAAATGTATGTAAAAATATTTTTTTCAAAACTATTTATAGTTTTGGAAATAATGAGTGTTCTTCGATAAAATAAACTCCTGGTATACATGCAGGGTGTAACAGAAATAGCTGACAAATATAATATAATTAGTATTTACTATTTACTAACTTTTGTTGCACAATAAACTTGTAGTTAATTAATTACGTCACGTCAGCCTTTTCAACAGTTACACTCTGTATAATGTACATTTAGTGTTTCTCAACCCTGCTATTACGAAACACTTTGTAGATAGCTATATTACATTTATTTTTTTCGTGAAACTTTTGACGTCAGGAAGTGACTTGTGAGTGAAAAATTTATTCTAAAATATTTCACGAGAGGGTTTACAGTTCAATTTTGATGTCGTCAAACTTGTAGGTACGGATATGTACACTCGAATCAAATTAAACTGTACTTTGAGGCGGTGAAAAAAATCAGTTGTATATAAAGGGGTTGAGAAACACTGAACTATAATGACATAATGTGATACATATTCATAAAAGTATATAATATTATATGGGTATATATGTATATATATACATAATATATACGCGTCTATACAAAGCTGCATGACAATAACTACTAAAACCGGGTGTGGCGTGTGATGGAAATATGAAAATAAAATAAAAACATGAAAAAAATGACCGCAATAGTCATCGTCGCATTCGTGTGTGATGTATAATGTACTATACTACGTCAAAAAAATCAGAAAACCATTTAGCAATATAATATGTATGCATGAACAGTATATAGTCTCACCTCGTCTATATTGTCTGTAGCCGTTAAATGATATTATTATATTAACGATAAATCCGTACGCAGACCGCGGACATACCACGTGAAATAATACATAATAATATCATATAACAGCAACGACATAATAAAACGTTTGCGTCTGTTTTCCCAGTATAATATAATATATATAAATATTATATACACGCAAGAGACACACCTACCTGTTGCTATATATGTATATATATATAGCATACACATATTATGTATACGACGACGTACCTACACATATTATTATATAATAACGTGTGATTTGGATCTATAGGCGAGCTCTGGGATTTTTTTTTTTGGGGGGGGGGGCCTATGGGATGAGTACGCATAAGGGTTGTATCCGAGTCGATTTCCTGTATACACGGGTATCGGCGGGCGAACCGTACCTGTTTAGCGGCATCGTCGACGAACCCCTTGGCCGACGTCGACACTTGGTCGACGATCGGGTTCAACTGCTTGACGCCCTCGGCCAGCGCCGTGTTGACGTGAGCGGACACGTCGCCCGCGATCGGCTGCAGCTTCTTGGCCAAGTCCTGCGCCAACGGGTTGATCTTGTCGTGCACCGCCTGGTCGAGGGCCGGTTTCAGCTCGGCGGCGGTCTTGTCCACCAGCGTCTTGGCCTCGGACGCCACCTGGTTGACGGTCGACTGCTGTTCCGGAGCCGCGGCCACGGGTGCGGGCGCCGGCGGGGCGGCGGGTGTCTCCTAATCATCACAATATCGGTCCAAAATTGTACATTTCGGAGGCCCCGGCAAAACGTTTACACAGTTTGCGCGCAGTGCTCGTTGGGCAATACGTTATATAGCGATTGATATCGTGTGACGTATACTGCACGGTGAAACCCACGTCATCTGCAACGGACGAACACCGAACACCTCCGAATAGCGGACGACGTTTCCGAGAGTGTCCGGTACATCGGAGGTCTCACCGTAGTATACGATTGGACGACGGGGGACGAGGCGCTGCACGACGACATCGCGAACTGCACTAGCGTTGACTATATACTATATATATATATACGACAGTCGTGACCAGTGAAATATTGTGTAATTTGCAAAGTTGTTATCAAATTGTATAACGGCGATTCCATTCCGAACTAAAGTATATCATATACGTGGCGATCTCGAGAAAATTTTTTTGGGGAAACCTATTTAACGAGTGTGCTTGGCTGTTAGCAGAAGAATCCGCTGAATAGAGCGTATCAAAGATGTTTCCGGTGGACTATTTTTTTTTTTCAATCATAATAATATTACATAGCTTAAACAAACCGCGCCCACGTGAGTGACGAGTTTATGAAGGCGGTGAAAATGTCGAAAATATTTATCAAACAATATTTATTTTTTATACCTATATAGGTAATTCCATTGGGGTCACTCGCTCGGAAATATAAGCCGACTATTTTTGTACAAAAAACCTTGGCAGATACACCATAATATTACGATATGGGTCACGGACAAAGGGTGCGCAGTAAAATTATGAGATCACAAATGCTTTTCGTCGTTCTCTTGTGGGGTAAATTTTCCTAGCTGGGGGGGGGGGTCTGGCACTGAGGAAAGAGCCACGAACGTATGTGTGGTGAAAAGCACGGGCGGGGGAGGAAACGTCCGATTACCAGTTGCGACAGTACCGGCTGCTGGTAAAGTGCGATGATATCATACCACGTGTATGGTATCACCGGTACATCTGGTTTACCGGTAACGAAATGTGCATGATATTATATTATACACAAAACGTGAACATTAAATACATCGAATACGGCTGCTATGTGTGCAATATAATGTGGAAATGGCATTTTTAAGACTGATTACGTAACGGAAGAACACGCACCGCGATTCGCGATTTGGACCTCAGTCGCATGACAATAATCATAATAGTTTGGCATTAATTGGCATTATTTTTTACACTCCTATATTGACCTTAGACCACGTAGGACGAGTTAGATGACCGATCCATATAGTGTTACGATCTCGTTGCAGCTCAACGAAATTATATATATGTAGGTATCGTAAATGAAGACTTTTTCCTGATAAGAAAACACAAGACTCGTGGATGCCTTTGACGAGGTCAATTCAATTCACTTGGAAAAATTGTCGACACTTACGTGATGGTCGTTTTAAAGCGAAGTACAAAGGGCAGAAAATAATAATGATATGTATACGAGAGGAGTCACCGTAGAGGCACAATTAGGATTTTTCACTCAATGTGATATATATAATATGCATGTACATATAATGTGTTATATGCCTAAAATTAATATACAAGTCGTTGAGAGGAGGGGGAAGACATACCAAATTGTCTCAGTACTATAATATATATAAAACGTTAGCTCCCTGCAAGGTCAAGACTATTATAATGTATGGCATTCCAAATATTATTACGATACCGGGTGATCCGTTTAACGTGTTAGTCTCTGTCGTTATTTCAAAAACCATAGTAATGTTTTTGAAAGTATTTTATTTCACTTAATTTTAAATGGTTAAAAAACGACATTTTTCCAATAAAAAAAATATATTTATTACTATTTTCTATCGTTATTTTTTTAAACTTTTTATATGACAGCATGCGTTTTTCACTTCCCTTCTCTAAAGCAGAATATTTTTTAGTGTACTTTGATAGTTACAACATAAAAACCGAATTTCGTCAGGTTATGATTTATAAGTATTTGAAGGTTATAGTAAGTTATAGTTATACTATGTTTTGAAAAATGGAGTGGTACCCTACAAAATGTTGGTCCACTTTTCCGCTCATCTTACAACTTCAAATACCCATAACTATAATAAAATAAACTACTCGTCCGAAATGTAGTGTAATTCTTATATACCTAGATCGAAATACTCCGAATAATATTCTGCTTCAGAATATGAAATTAAAAACGTATGCTGTCTTACAAAAGATGACGACAAAAAAAATGATAACAATATAGTAAATAGTGAGAAATATAATTGTTGTTTCTTAAAATGTTGTTTTGCGACGATATAATATTTGATATCATGTAAGAGAAATATTTCAAGAACATATTATTGTTTTCTGAATTAATAAGGAGTGTCTTACATTAATTGTATCACCCCGTATTAATGTATTATAGAAGTTTATGTCCACAAGTACGCATTATTAAAGGAGGACGAAAAAATCGTGGATGGTATAGTGGCCTCCTTACTTTATTACCTATACGTATCATGAGACACTTCGCACACTAAACATTAGAGTAGGTAGGAGGCCGTAATAGGCTGTAATAGGTACGCTATGGTATTGTTGTATGTTTAAACAGCGGAAAATTGTCATTCCGCCTTATTACTATATCTGTCTCTATTACTTTAGCAACTACAACGCAATGTCTATCGTACCTGTTGTTGACGCGAATCGATTGTAGGTGCATATTTCTATATTTGATTTGCCAAGCACACGCGTATTCGATGTATTCAAAGTGTGACACGATAAATAATAATAATAATAATAATATAACGCATATGCACTCGATTATTTCATATTATATCTAACATTTTTTTTGTCCTGCAGGGCGAAGAACATCTGTTTGAAAATAGTTACCGATCGCAACAGTATCCTTCTCGCGGAATAGAATATGGAAAGACACCTCCTCGCGGTTGTGTAATTTTCTAAATCGATATTACGATACTCCCGGTTTAAAAATTATATGATAATAATATTTTTACTTCTGACCCGATAAAATTGAAATAATCGAGGGATATTTTATTACTATTATAGGTACAATTGTACACGTTAACCTACATGTGTATACAGCTGGTGCAGTTCGAGCGTCGTTTTGTGTTATTTTTTACAATAACAATAATAATAATATAGTAACACTCAATAAATTACCCATTACCGTTTGCATGCAACATTAAAAAAGCGTGCATCAATATTCAATAATAGTGCATGAATCTATGATTTGTAACGATTATATATTTTTAATGCTCAATTTTAACCTTTATTCTCTTAATTGGTTAGAACATTTAAAATAAAAGTTAGACAGTTTTTAAACATATTGGTATTTGATAGAAGGTGATATAAATGATTTAAAGGTCTCCTTCGGTTTTAAACAAAGGTCATAAGGTCTTTGGATATCCGCAATTATAGGAGTAATAAATAATCAAAGTCTGGCAGCACCCATTTATTTATTCTCTAGTAATAAATTGATTAATTAGTATTTAAATACTTTATCAATCATAAATGCCCATTCATTATATACCTAATCATTATCTATTAATATTATTTAGAATTAATATAAATTATAATCTGACGTTTAATGCTTTATTAATATTAGACTATTGAGATCGTTAGATACCTAGTTCGATGAATTATTTTTAAAGAATTGAAATTTTCATTTCGATAACTTTACCTTGTGGTGCTTTTTTTTTTTTAATTGATAACATTTTAAAATCTGGGGCAAAATAATTTATATTAAACATTTGGTGAGGTATTGTTTTATGGTTTTATAAATATATTGTTACGTATATTATTACCTATGAATTATTGTATTTTTATTGAAATCATACCATATAAAGCAAGGTACTAGGTATGTTTTTAACGTATAATATTCCTATTTAGACTTACAGAACACATTTACTCTGATGTAAATACTAACTATAAATCACTAATAAGTGCATCATACCTCCATTAATTTATATAAAAACATGACAGCAGACTCATATTTAATGGGTAAGTTACGATAGAAAATAATCTGAATAATATCATATATTGTTATATAATATTGACTAGTAAAAAGAACAATTTTATTATATTTCCACGATTTTATTATGTTGATGAAAACACTCCACCGAAGGCATTATAAAAGTTTTGAAATATTTGTGCTATCTGTATACTCGTATGCATATTTATTTAAATATTATGCTCACTTAATATATTATTGTCATTCGTCGGTATTCCTTTCTCCCGACTCAGTAAATAATTAACACTGCGCTACATCGATAACAAAATATGACCGAATTCCAGTTTAAACAATGTTAAATTAATGCGCACCATCACGCTATTCGGTGGTCATTTAAACGGACGAATCGCCGAGCATAATGGCCTTGGGAAGCCGGGAAATAATGCTTGGCGAAAATAAAAAATAAAATAAAACACCATAATGATATAGCATTAGCTCGTACGTCTAACCCACATTCCGTGTATCGATCATACGTCACGATTGCATTGTTCGAATCTAAAATTCCACGCGATTTAAAGAACAGGCAACACACAATGTGCATATACTTTATATACCCGCACTACTATATTATTATCCATATAGCTTCTTACCGGATATTTTTTTGTATTATTATTATTACTTTTATTATATTATGCTACCAAACATACCTAAATATTAACCAGAAGCTACTTACTGTTGTTGTTCTATTGAATTTTACATAATATTCTACTGTATTATAGGGCTGCCACCAGACGTACTATTATAGTGCACCGAAATATTTGTGCCCCGTTTTTTTTTTCATATCAACCAAAATGTTCTGTTTTCAAGCTGTTTCAAGTATTTCGTTCACCAAATTCCAAAGCGTCGAAATGAAAATATCAGAAAAACAATCGCTTCTGTGCTATTATCGTTATCTGTTTCTGAGCAATAATAAGTGTTATATAATTTTATTATTAATTATCTATACAGTATCTCGTTTATGGGTTTATTTAGGTATTATTTTATATATTATACACAGAGTGGTATCACTAGCTTACCGATCATCATTTTTTTCCATTAATAATAAATTTACTCAAATTCTGGTTCTTGAAAGTTTTAAGTACCTATGGACATACAGAAAGACGGTAATTTTGCTTGATTCAGCTTTTATCGTCACTACTTAAATGGTTTAAAAAATCAATGTATTTATAAATATGGTCTCTATAAGCAAACTAAAAAATTACAAAAATTTGGATTTGAATTACCTACTAAAAGATAAAAAGAGGGTGAGCTTGCTTGCTGAATTCCCCTGCGCATTATAATGGCTGCATTATTATCAATCCTTTTTTTGTTTTATGACAATTAATGTATTATTTTCCATATCATGTTCAAGATTGAATATTATTATATTATGGTTCTCCGTTAAACGTATATAAGTGCCTTTTATTTGATTTGAATAACAACATTATTTTATTGACTTCCACCCACCAAAAAAAAAAGTTACCTACCTTTTTTATAATTAAGGACTATAGTAACCCTATTTATAGCCGTTCACCATGTAGTGAGCGATCGTGCGATTGGACGTCGAATAGGAAGAAAAGGTGATTATTATTTTTATGTTAAAATTTAAATGGATTATTTAATGAAAAATAATGACGATCACACATGAATCACGTTGCAGACGTTCACATTAACTAATAAGAGAACCCAAATTCTTAATTTACAGCAAACCAACGTCTGTGCCGTCTGTTTTATGATAATTTATAATTGCATAATATTATGAGTAATGAAATAATGAGGCTATTAGGTAAGTGTATTTGAAAGTGATTATCTATACGTTTTGGACGCTTTATTTATAACTGCCCGTCGAAGAAAAATTATTAACTAATAAATCAAACAAACTCGGATAAGATTCGGTACAATATAACATAAGCGTTTTGAAATTAATTGAGGTTTTATGATATATCATTATTACAATATTACTTATAAATATCAAGACTTTCATTATTTTATTAGACTAATGAATTTCTGGGAAATGTAAATTGCAGCAAGATAATGATAATATACGATTTTTGTCTGTAGACATTTAAAACTGATTTATATAAAACGTACATTTATTTATATATAAATAACAACATATAGTAGGTAAGATTTTGACAAAAAAAAACAAAACAAACAAACAAAATCATTTATACCACCTTTATAGTTTTGGACTTTCAAATCTGTAGGTACAAGACATCATAACAATAAGCTCGTTTCTATAATAATGTAGGATAATGTTTTTTTTTTTGATTCTATGTATGAGCAGAGTATTATATTCTAGAGGTTATACAGAAAATAAACACAATAAAATGTATCGTTCTTGGTAATTCGGTTACATATTATAGATTCAACCGTTATTGATTTCAAATCCGTACACCGTGTTAATGTGCTTATTGTATTACACAGTTAGAGACCCGATCAACAAACTAAAAAATAACAAACATTTAAACAAACAATCTACAAAGCAAAGTGCATGTTATTCGGGGATAGTTGTGTGTTAATGCTTGTTAGTGTGCGTGTATTGTACCTATATGTGTTGTTTTTTGCAGTACAATTATTATACTACTACTTACTGGCGTTTCCACCCACATTCCGAACTTCATAATATTGTAATATTGGGGTATGCATAAAATTTTGTTTACAATTCTCGATCATTTCGATATATTCGCCCGATGAAAGTATCGCTCTCTCACTACCTATGCCATACGAATTTCCTGTACAAATATTGTGCAGATATAGGTTTGAGGAGTTTCAATACTCATTTCTTACAATCAGAACTAACGTGTGGTTTCAAATAGGCAATAATATTGTAATATTTCATCTGTTGTCAGAGCTAACACAAAATTCTATGTGTAAATCAACGATCGGAGTTTTTTTAAATTTATATCAACATGCTAAAAATGAAGTTGAATTTTGTTTTTACTCGCGCAGTGTTGTTTGAACTCGTATTTGAAAAAAAAATGTATTTCCTACTGTTACGCACATTGTTCGATCAGGTTTAAATTAATAATGAACCATCGACATATTTGAATGAAAAACTGAATAACAGCGATGGACTCAATTATATTATTATCATACTAATGTGCCAGACAAATCGTCTTGAAAAATGTCTATGTTAGGAAGGAACTTTGTAAAAAAAAAAATTATAATTCGTATTACAACTCTGACAAATGGGGAATAAACTTCACTACAACTTTATATTTTTGAATCTAACAAAGGACAGGTAGAATCACGTTAAAAGCTTAAGTATAGTCGAAAGTGATTAGGTATTTCGTAATACTATAACAGCGCTAGTTTATTTCAGAATATTCCGATAGGTAAATAAAAACCTGCACATGATCCGTGCGAGATGTTTTCGTTTCGACACCGCAGCCTCTTCGGTGACCACGTTTTTTTTTCAACCCGTGTACAATGTTTTTGTCAGAGGGTGTGTTTCGGTGGATGGGGAGGTTGGTCGTTAACTCATACCTTGGGCACCACTCTGCCGAATATCAGTCCTGTGGCTTTGGAAGTCTGGTTGAGAACTGTCGTGGCCAGAGGTACGACCTTGGTCGCTAACAATAAGGCCATCTTCGAAGCAGCGAGACTTCCGCTAAGCATGCCGTTCATACCGTTGGTCATACCACCCAATGCGCCGGTCATGCTACCCATTGCGGTGGACATCCCTCCGGCTAAAACGCCCATCGTGTTAACCATCCCTTGGGCAGTACTCACCATTCCGTTGGTGGTGCTTTGAATCATACTGGAGACTCCTTTCACCGTATTGGCGACTCCCTTCACAGTACTTTTCATGCCACCGGCCGTTTCGTGGACTTTATCGGTCACCTGGTGGGCCTTATCACCTACCGAATGCGCTACCTTACCGACAACCGAATCGTCTAATTTATGGGTTACCGCACTTGCGGCGCCTTCTAATTTGTGCACCGAACCTTCGATATTATTCTAAAATATTGCACGAAATCAAACACACGTGCACACAAGCAAGGTTGCAATTAAAACATTTAACTTGGTTATATAATATATAGTTAATAGGTATACATTAATACATTATTGTTATATGCGAGTTTTATACTTTAAGACACCGACAAACATGTTAACAACATTAACAATTTTAACACACAACACTGCAAGATTTCTTACGGGTATTTGTGAAGCTATGGCGCTTCTGACGGTATTTCCGATCAGGGAACCAAAATCGAGGCCCGCGTGACTACCGCCAGACTATAACAGTATACAATTTACTATTATATACTTAATAATATAATAGTGTGTACATAAGAATTTCGAAATTTCGTTAGCAATTAAACCATAAAATGATTAATATAAATAATAATTAATAAACGTTAATAGTTGTAAAGTACTTATGTCACAAGACCGATAATAGTAAAATATACAATTATACAATAATTGTAAATACTTGTGATAATAAATTTAAACTATTTCAATAAAAAAAAAAGTTAAATAACACACTCTTAATAAAATAATAAATATAGACATACAGTTTACGTTTTATATAGAATAAACATTGTACCTATGCATTTAAAGTCTAAACAATAACTAAAGTTTTTCTACATCGGTAAATCTACAATTTGATCATATTAAACAATATTAAAATAATTTTTTTACTAAAGAAACTAAGGTATTTATTATAATAGTTTTCTAAAGAATAATTTATATGCGTTAGAAATATTTTTAAAGAAATTCCTAATAAAACGTTATTTTAAACAAATATTACTATTATACTCGTAATATTATAATACCATCAAACATCAACAATAAATTTCATGTAATATTTTTTTTCGTACAGTAGAGTAAAAATAAAAATAATATTCTACTTAGTACAATCGAATTATTCAAATCGTACTTGAATGGTTGTAACTTTTGCAACATATTTGTTCGGTCTCTTTGTAAAAACTCGTATACAATTTCATTAAATTTTGCTTTTACATTATACTGACCTCCACTTTACTAGCAACATGACCAATTGAGTTCTTAATTCCACCTAATAAACCACCACCACCAATATCGTGTTTAGAAGTCTACAAAAAAATTATAATAATTACAGAAAAAGCCATACGACACGATTTAAGTCGTATCAAATTATTTTGTAACATAAAAGTATAAAATATTGATATTAAAATAATCGTGCACAATAATGAAAATAATATGCAAAATAAATATGAATGTTGCGTTTATAAGCTCCGAGTGCAATAAAAAAATTATTTCCGCTATAAGCTTTTGTATAGGTTCAGCTAGCAATGTATCATAACCCATAAAGCCCCGTCTAATACCTCCTGTAAGGCACTATCAGCAAGTTTCTCGACCTCCTGGTCAAAGCCGTCCACAGCTGCATTTTTCGCCTCTTCTGCGGCACTCACAGCTTTGCCTTCTGCCTCGTTGAGCGTGTTAGATAAGAACTCACCGGTTTCTTTGACCTAAGGATTTCATAGTCAACGCAAGTGTGTATGATATATGTTTATACTTTGTATCACTTCGCCACAGCATTGTTTGTAAAGTGTAATATTATACAATACAACGATACGATGAAATAATAATGATCTTATTATTGTTATCATGATTTATTCATGTATTTTATACAGCTTATGCAAAATGGTTACGTATCAATGTCTAATATTTATCAATATAAATAGTCAATATATACAATATACATATTAAATCGTAAAAGAGGAATAAAAGTTATGGAAATAGATAGTTATGTTAAAAGCCACCACAATAAAGTAGTGTATTGTTTTTATTCACCTCAAATATGAATTGGTTTTCATGCTTCCGATATTGAGCATTTCATACAACCAATATTAAATTATATAAATTTCAACAAAGCATTTTAAGAGAACATTATATCGAATTATTCGCAGAGGTTTACTTTTTTCTATTGATTTTACAAATTTCGAATAAAGTCAATTAAGGTGGCTGATAAACTAGGTAAATGTTTTTTTTCTGTAAATGTGCGTAATAACAACAATTTTCGAACTCTAAGACTAAAACATTAAAAATTCCCAAGAAAGATTGATTGTATTCTTCTATAATACAATATTTTAATGTATTAGGTATTTTTAGATCCAGACTACAAATTTATATGAACTAGTTAGTCGGGAAGCACAAAAATCAATTCGAAAATAAAATGGACTAAACACAATAAACATCATGTATGAATTTATATAATATATATTGTATATTATATCTACTTAATTTGTTTACCTATTACAAGCCAAATACATTATACAGGAAAGTTCAAAGGGGGTACACACCAACTATACACCAAGCTCACAATTAAGCTTCAAGATGACATCCCAAAAATTATTCATCTTAAAATAAACTAATAATTGTGTAAAATTTAAAATGAACATTAAAATTATCTATCAATCGTATTTTTTTCCTCCTCATCTGAAGGATTCACACAATTTGAAAAATATTTATAAATTCTATGACTTTTTATGAAGAACTTTTTAAACCAATAATTGTATTAAGTTAAAATGTTACAAATTGTTATTACATAACAAAGAAAATTAAAGCTAAAATATTTTGAACATTTCGAAAGTGTTTCAAAATCCACAAATTCAACTTCTTACTCTACCATCTCCACCCGCTATTGCTTAAGTAAAAACTTTTTATTCAACATCACAGCCTCCCTCTCCAAACCTCCAACTTTAAATAACCCTGTTTTTATAATTTTTAAATCACTGAAAAATTGACTAAATAGAATCAAAATGGTAAGTGTCGAAAATGATGGCCTTAATTAAAAACTAAATGAAGTAATTAAAAATTAAAAAAAAAAATATTAGTTCACATTAAAACTATAAACGATGAACTATTGATATGTTAAAAAATATATAGGTACATGATCTTTTTTACATACATATGTACATTGATTACTGACATTATTTTGGAGGTAGGAGAAGCTGTGTTCATGAAAATGAAGCTTATCCCACGAAAATGCGGGTTTTATATGAAGTTTATCATATGATTTAACAAAAGTTGTTATGCAAATTCAACAGAGATTTCGGATAAGATATATTACAACGTATTAACTTGTCAGTTTTTGTATTATATTATTTTCTCATTATTATTTATACTTTTTTTGTTTTTCTCAACTAAGATTTATAACGCATCATTAGTACAAGGTCATAAAGCTCAATTTATTCTATATTTCTGTAATACTATATTTGCATGAAAATTAAATTACAGATCTAATTTAAACTTCAATGGAACTTATTAATTTTCAAAAACAAAGTAGAGGTAAAAACGAACTAGTGTTGATTTAACAAATATTCTTTTGCAAAACATTTACTATACTCAGAAATTTACCACATAAACTGAGTTCTATTATCTTAAAACGAACAAAAAGTATATTATGACTTTAATTTCAGTGTTTGATACACATGGAATATATATTTTAGTCAAATATTCAGATTACGCAACTGAAATATAACTGCAAATAATGAATACATAGGAACTTAATTATTTGATACTAATGCAGTTATTTTTTTAGTTTTGTTTGATATATAAAATGCGGAAAATTATGGATGATCAATAAATATTTTTTTATGGAATTATTTCATATGGAAAATATATCAATTTTTTAATAATCTGCTACATTTTTATAATGGTTATAATGATCAAAATGTATGAAAACTGGAGTCTACCTACATAAAAATGAGAAAAATCCACTATAGAGGCATAGACCAAACATAACATGATGATTTTATTAAATGATATTTTCATTTTAAATGTATTTTTAGTTAACCATAATAATATTAACATACTTGTTTTTCAAGAAGTGCAGTTGCGGCATGTTTCTTTTCCTCTACTAATCCTTCAGCCTTTGCTGAAATATTTTTCATCGCTATAAAATAAAAACATAAATAAGTTTGATGGATTCAATTGCTGGATGATTGATGAGTATATTAATTATAATGAAACGTGGTTTGTTTGTAAACAGCCATGTTTCGCAATTAAGTGAAGTTTCGAAATCAGATACCTGGACATGTTCTGAACTATATACTATGTCACCTTCGTGAATATTATATTTCAAATTTTACTTCGCCACAATAATCGACTTAAACGAAGATAAAATACACATTTTTAACGAGTCATTGTTACCAATAGGTACTAGGTAGGTAGGTAAGTACAAGAGTCCCGTTAAACGCTGATGCGTAAATAATTACTAGGTACTTTTAAGATGTAAAAAGATAATTTAATTCTATCTAATGGTCCAAAGACACCTACATAAAACGATCCGTCTTGCTCGAGCACTGTCATTATTAAACTTTATAAGCATGTGTAGGAATAAGTACTCTTCAGCTGTAAAATATTGTTCACTGTTTTTCAAACAAAAGAGTTCACAGAGTTTTTTTTTAATAATATCAAGTCTGTTACTGTGTATTTAAGGTTTGCACAAGCATACAAAAAAAAAATTCAAGAATAAATATGTAATAATCACCTATAATCTGCTACATTCGTCTATTTCACATTATACGATAGGTACTATTAAAACGTTCAGTGTAGGTACACTCAAATTATGCGAAAAAACCTGTTTTAATAAAGTCGTTATTTCGGATTCCACGAGAATAACGTCAAATGTTTAATCGACGAATGCCAGCAGCTGCACCTAAAGGTTTAGACCATGCAGCGTTTTATTAAAATCGAATTGAATATTATTTTCGCCACAAATGCCGGTGAAATGCAATCGCGCAAATTCCGGTGGATTGCGAGGACGAATAATAATAATAATGATTCTAATATAAAAAGTTAATTTCCTGTTGGAGCACCGACGACACCAACGCTGCTGACAGCAAGGCCGTATACGCGAAGATGTTGCTACATTGGGCATGAAATGTAATTCTAAAAGCCTGCTCCTATAATAAATACATATATATATATTGTGTGCATAAATATGGTGGCGCCATTATAATACGATCATTTTGTACTAGCACATATATTATTATTGTATACGTAATATCGTACACACATATATATATATATAATATCTATATATCTATTATACGTGCCATCTATTTATACGACTAACCACTACATGACGTCAAATTTGAATATTAATATACGTTTCTATCGCGAAGCCAATTTTTTAAAATCTTCGGGTTTGAACGCTGTTTAGACTTACGAAAATACGCGCGCGCCCGTGTGTGTTTGCGCGTAAGGAATTCTGCTAGAAAAAATAACGCGTTGGGCTCAAGGACTACAGAGAAATGTGTTAATTTCGTTTATTCGAAATTGTTTAAAAGCGGGGCATAGTCTCGAGTAAAACTCATATTATGACATTTGCAGTGTTCGATGCACTTCGATCTGCGGTCGACGTGTTGCGAGCATCATTTGTTATTACAGTGATTATTGTGATTTATTGCGGACCGTGATTTTGTCTCTGTGGGCTTATATTTAAGCCGGTCGGTCTCGTAAAAAATCATAATAAAACCGCAATAAAGTACACCGTCGCGTTCGGTTCGACCGGTTTTCGACGAGATCGTGACGATTCGCGCGACGCCCGCACAAAGAGACGCAATAAATAAGACGCATTTTTGTGATGTCGCAAGATGACGCACTATCGTCGCGCATTTATCCATCGATGTCCACCCACCGGTAGGTAAATCGTCGTGAAATCAGAACCGTCGGACGTGTTACTGCATTACCGACACGCGCTTCTGACGATTTCGCGATTTTCGACGAGAAGCAATAATGCAGCACCCTGCCGGCGGCGTATGTTAGGTGTGACGATTTGTACCGATCACGCGAGGGTGTTTAGACACGATCGATAAATCGACGACAAAATATAACGGTACGATCATTTAATGCATACAATGGAAACGTGAAAAAACCGTAAAAAATTTGCAAAATGTGTACACTCACCTCCTCCCAAGTTAAACATGTTGGACGTGAATTCGATAAGCCGCTCGAGTACAGTTTACAACGATAATATGATATTTTACAGCACGATATAATATTTGCGGCGATGTATTTAACGATTGGCCGTTTTCTTTTCTCGTAAATATACAGTGCGCGTGCTGTTGCGACGACGGTACGCTCGACAATGTCCGTCCAAATATAACAGACTTGTAGTTAAATATCCGGGGCCGCTGGCGGGTGTTCTCTCGTGACCTTGGTTACTCGAGCGCGCGCCGCCGCCGCCGCCTCCGCCACCGCCGCCACCGCCGCCACCGCCGCCATTGCGCCGCCAAAACACAAAATCGATAAATCGCCGCCTCGTATAGGTACCTCCGTAACACCATATATTATGTATTATATTTTATTATTATATTTTGTGCGTGCACATCTGAAAATATGCACACGCGTAAATGATGTTTTTATTATATGTTATTCTTCCGCTCCAGCGTTTCGGCACCGATCGTAATGCGCATTAGCGAAACTATATATACATCAGATAATATTATGTAATGATAATATCGTATATAGGAAACGACCAGAGGTTAACACTCAGCCCCTCCCCTCCCCTCAACGATCTTCAGCAGACGCGTTTGTCGGGAGATCGTTTGTGACGTCTATATATTATAAGATAATATATAATATCATAAAATGGTCCATTGATTGCACATAATATTTTGTATTATTAAACACTCTTCTTTGTCCGGACACGCGCGCTTATACGTTCGACCATGATGCAGATGTGTAGCCAGGAGTGGGGAAGGGGGTTAGGTTAGGTTAGGTTAGGTTTGTTATTTTATCGTACAGCCATAATGTTTAATGGTCCAGAGTTCGGTACTTATTTCACTAAAAGTGCGATCGAAAAATGCAAGTGAAATTACTGAAAAATGTGGATATCTTTAGTTAGGTATTTATATAAACTTTTGAAATTCCCAATTTTGTTCCCGACTTTTCTTTCGTTTAAGTAGATTTCTGCTTCCGAGTGGCCACACAATTTAATCCAAGGTTTCCAAAAGTTTTACTTGCAGCAATTTAAAATATGAAAAATGTATCACCGACAATTTGTTTTCATAGGCATTATTTCATATTTGATATTATACCTATATGTTTCAAATCTGATATTTTTACGAATGATGTCGATTTTTCCCTCAAACGATTTTAGTCGTTTTGTTGTAATTCAAAAAACATTTATCTTAGACGCCTGGTACTTTCCACCATTATGTATTTATGTTTAGTGTAATGCTCTACATACACGAAGAAAAGACTAGGCTCTTTGCAATGGGGTAGCCCGTTAGCGAATTACTCGTTATTTTTCCAAACAGCCTGCTGTTTTTTAGGCTCATTGCATACAGACTAAGAGCAGTTAGGCCTTTTAAGGACTACAATCATAATAACCATTTAAATTACATTATTTTAAGGGTTGTTAATAATAACACAGTGCATTATAGTATGTATATATAACTACTATATATTACTAACCAAAAAAAAAATATGTAAAATATTAAATTAAATTAAATTAAACTGCAATATTACAAAAAATATTACATTACAATAATAAATATTATATAAATTATTGACTTATTGCTACACGTAGTTTTTTCGTGACATCTTGAGCTACACAGTACATTGTTTTTGAGACAAGCGCATCTATTTGTTTTGCTGCACGATGTTTTGCAAAAACATTTTTGATAACCCTGTCCTCCAAATTGAGAATGTCTCTCGATATTTCTCTTAATGTTAACATTGTATATGGTACTTCATCAAGAAATTCTGCATCGGTTGTCTGTAGAACATTTCTGCTTAACCACGTATTTATAATTATTAGGTATACGTCGTCAATCTGTATCTAAATCCTTAAAATAGCCGGTTGTAATGTACCTACTAATGTAGGTAAAAACCAAAAATTTGAAATGTATACGATTGATATGATTTTATAAATAGTTACGCTATCGATACAGTTTATGAGTAGAAACTAGGAAGTTATGTTATAGTCATTAAAAAAGAAGATCGTGGACCATTAGATATTCAAAATATAATATGGGCAAAGTCGTAGGCAAAAAAAATATTTTACATATTTTTTTTAGTTAGTAATATATAACAGTTATATACATACAATGTACTGTGTTATTGTTAATAACCCTTAAAATAATATAATTTGAATTGTTATTATGATAAATTATAGTCCTTAAAAGGCCTAACTGCTGTTAGTCTGTATGCAATGAGCCTAAAAAACAGCAGACTGTTTGGAAAAATAATAAGTAATTTGCAAACGGGCTATCCCATTGCAAAGAGCTTAGTCTTTTTGCAAAAAAACTAATTCCCATATGGCCTACGCCATATATATTACTATCGTTCGATTCAAATTTAACACTTTCATCGGGTACAGTTATTATTACCGTCTGGTTAAATTACCGAGGCATACCCTCGATACTGTCTTTACCTACAAGAGAACGAGGCTTCTCTGTATATTTTTTTAAAACCATATACGATATATTATATTATTATGGTATTATTATATTTTACGTTGTATAGACTCGTATAACATACTTGCATATACCTACAGTCGTGTATGCAATGGCATGGTTAACATATATAATTAGATAAGTCTAAATCACGTGCACCACTATCCCGGGGCATTGATAAAAATAAATCGGGGGAGGGGAGTATCTTTTTTATGTATTGTAACTTATTATATACATATAGTATACAGTAACCAGCAGGTTGTAGGCACGCAATGTATATTTGTGTTTTTTAACATAGTCCATAGGGGTCCCTAATACACGAATACTTGATAATAATAATATAATGGATAGTAACTAGTAATTGCAGTATAAAATAACGTTTTGCTCTCCCCGTCCAGCAAAAATACTAGGGCCGTATTTAGGGGGGGAGCATGGGGACATTTGCCCCGGGCGGCCAAATATTGATCTATTTAGGGGGTGGCCGGGCCCCCCGCGGTAACTCGGTGTAGTATTGTAACAATAAATATTTTTGTTTTTGGAAAAAATGTGTGCTATGACTCGAGCCTTGTGAACTTAACAGTGCAACGATAACGGATAAGTGCTGGCGCCTAGCACAGAATATAATTAATATTATTTAAACATAACCACGGTTGCAGATAGTCAACCATGACTTAATCATAAATAATTATAACTAAAAATGTGTTAAGAAAAATCAAAAAGCGGATTTATTCTTTGGCTGGGGGGGGGGGGCGTAAAATTACGGTCGAACCAGGGCGCAAAAATTGTAAATACGGCCCTGAGTCCATCACTCACCACGCCCCTGGGTTGGTTATGGAAGTACCTAAACCTTACGGTGAGCATGTACACAATATTGCGTCATAATTATTATATGCACGAGACGCAACACTCGTATATATATATATATTCTGATGTACAGATTATGCGTATACTGTGTATATTTTTCGAGATATTTTCCCCGTCAAGTGTAGGTGTTTCACCACCTTCGTAATTCTGCACGCGTAGATATATAATATGTATAATACGATATGTACATCCGAGAATATTGGATAACAGTACGTCCGCCGAACGGTCAATCTACGACGCAGGTGACCGTGTGCGTATGTTGTATGTATTTTAATATATATATATGTATGTATGCATAATATATGTACCTACAGTATATCGATGACGACGACCTCGTTCGTATAGAATATACACGTATTATAATGACATGCAGTGGAATCATCGTTTTGAACAGAAGAACGAAAACGACGATATTTTTTTTATGATTGTGAAAACGATACTATAGTCGCAGGTAAAAAAATATAACTGCACACGACTCTATAATATATAATCTGCAGTCGACGATGGTATGATTAAAATGGATATTGTTGAATTGGCGCAATCGGCGACACATGTAACAATAGCTCGTAGGTGTCGATTTTTATTATTTTAGCAGATGAAAATATAGAGCACCACGCATGTGTACTATATACTGTTTGTTGTACATCATTGGCAGTGCTTGAATCGATGCGGGTGACAGGACGGACGGATTCACTCTAATGTTTTTATTTTAAATATATATATATATATATATAATTATATATATATATTTTTAGACCGCCTCTAGTCACTACCAATTGGTGATTATTTTTATCAGAACGGGAGACATTTATGTAACTTTTAATTTCCTAAAATTGTATTGAATACGATTACAACTTATTTTTTTTATGACAGTGAACTGTAAACAGAATACACGGAGTTATTAATATAATTCTAGTTTTTAAATTATAAATTAACATTCAACTAATAAATTTAAATTATTTTAAGCAATGCGAATAAATGACAATATCAGAGGCGTATGCAGAGGGAAAGGGTTAGGGGGTTGTAACCCCCGAACCAAAAAAAATTCTGGATACGCCACTGGACAATGTTGTCAAACATATTTATTCGAATACTTTATAAGTATAGTAATCACTGCCACTTACTGGCATATTCTTATATACTTCAACTATTTTTTGACGATTGGCGGTTGGGGTGTGTTGGAGGCTTCGTCACAAACAAGTTAGGATGAGTTTAACCATTTCAAGTCTAACAGTCCACTTTCTATCATTTTTACAATTATTCGAACATTGAATTCATTCGCGCAACTATGGTAAAAATGCTGGTGGAAGGGCAGATTAAGTCTCATTAAAAATTTAACTCAAGTAAACAGGTAAAGCTCCCACCCCTCTCCCTAACTAACCAACATTTGAAAATAATTTACAATGTATGCACTGCGCTTCGAAAATTAATAAATGCTCCCCCTTACATATCGAACCATACTCTCTACACAGACTTGAAATTAAAAACAATAGATGAAAAAGCCAAACACTTTTATAAAAAGTTCCAGAATCGTCTCTTCTCCCACTCAAATCCTTTAATTAAAATCCTTTCCTCCCTCACAATCCCTGGCAGTCCTCCTAGACGCTTAAAACGTAAATGGTGCAGAGACCTTTTACAAATTTTAATGTAGAAACAATAAAAAAAAAAAATGTTAGTTAAATAATTTCACAATTAAAAAATAAAATAAAATAAAAAGCCAACATTAAAGTGTCATCATTTTGTGGCTTCTTAAATCACTGTATTCTCTTTTGTATACTCATGTTATATGTCTTTTAACTTACATACTAGTTATGTCTTATGATATAGATTGTGTACTTCGACTTAAAATAAAAATAATAAAAAAAAATGTATGGACTATAACACTGCGGACAGAATAAAAAAAAATTGTTCAACATTGTACTCAACTGTACTTAACATTATAACAATTTTGTAATATGCTGGTAGAAAATGAACAATTGTATTTCTGCCACATCCTACAACTGTAGATTTATTTATATTAATATATTCACTGGTCCGTTGTATTTGATATAATATGATCGTCAAACGATGTGGTTACAATGTATATTCTACACTTTGAAACATGGTAGCAGAGTGGCGTAACCAAGAATTTTGTATGGGAAGTATAAATGGGGGGAGGGGCTATAGGGTTTGTATAAAACCATTTTTTTAAATAAAATATTAGATATTATATATTTTCAATTTTGTATGTAAATATTTATTCTTTTTTTTGCGGCTTGTTCATACTATCCATAATATCTTATACATCTGGACGGTTCTTTAAATCGCAAGAGACAGTAGCAACTGCAGTACTTGGTGTTTTATAATTTAAAGTACCTGCATAACATATGTTATACTGAATGGCGATTTATGAATAACTGTTATTGTAATTATTTTTTTTTTTTTTTTTATTATTTATAAAGTTTTCCTGACAATTGGTCATCTAAACTTAAGGCTAAAGGAAAATAATATTTGACATTTCGAAAAAGGTTAACATAAAAGAAAAAAAAAAAAAAATTTTTTTTACAAATCAGTAAGAATTGATAAATTAGAATTTAACAATGTTTATGAGCTTAGATCTAACTATATTTTTACAACAGTGATAGGTATGTACAATTAAGATTTAATTAAGAACTAATAAATGGGAAAATAATAATACAATAGACAATTAACATAGGAGGTCATGTGGACGTCCACGCTTGAGACGGCGTATTGGAGGAGGGACACTTAGGTTGTAGTATTTAGCGCTGCTAGCAGACTGTAAGTGGTTGAAGAAGTTGATTGTTAGTTTCTTTATATAATCAGTTATAGACGGTAGTTGGAAGTCTGTGTGCAGTGCAGCATTACGTATGAACCATGGGGCGTTAGATATTGTCCTGAGGACTTTAGATTGAAATATTTGTATCTTGTGTATATGGGTCTTAGCACAATTTCCCCACACAGGGACTGCATATAAAAGTAGTGGTCGTAAAATTTGTTTGTATAGCAAAATGGAACATTTCCAGCTTAGCGATGATTGTCGGTTTAACAATGGATAAAGTATCTTTAGTCTCTGATAGCCTTGTTGAAGTTTAGAGGTGATGTGTGGGTTCCAAGTTAGTTTCCTGTCTAATATTACGCCAAGATATTTTATGCTAGGTGACCAGGGAATGTTATTGCCGTACAGTTTTAAATTTCCGGGAGTTTTGGGGCGACGATTAGTGAAAAGGACTGCTGTGCTTTTTTGAGGGTTCAGTTTTATTTTCCATTTATCTCCCCATTTTTGGATGTCATTCAGGTGGTCTTGGATATTTTTTGTCACTGTTTCAACGTCTGTAGAGCTTGAATATATTGCGCTGTCGTCGGCATAAAGTGCTATTTCCGTATTAATCGATGTAGGAAAGTCCGAAACATATAGGTTAAAAAGTAACGGAGAAATTTTTGAACCTTGAGGTACACCTGCATTTATAATTTTTATTTGTGAAGTAGTATCGTTAATTTTGACTTTAAAACAACGAGCAGTGAGGTAGGATTTAATTAGATTGTAAATAGCATTTGGGGTGTAATTATTTTAACATATTATAATTAAATAATTTCTAAGGATCAATGAGTTTTTATCACCTTGGACTTACATTATATGGACTTGTATTTATAGAGTAATTTAAAAGAATAGCTTAAAAAAAATACTCATTAACGATGTTCAACAGTTAAATATGTGCAAAAATTGAGCATCGAAAAACAATTTTTCATTTTTGATATGACTATTACATATTATAGTGATAATTTATTTATTGGCTGTAAAATAATTGAGACATTTCAAAACTGTATTAGAACATTGATAAATTATAAGATTACCTATTACTTATAAGACTATTATAATTTCAATAATATTTTTTTAAATAAGTATAGGTAGTACCTAATAATATGGATTTTATCATTTTTAACTTTGGTGTTTCTTAAATTAGATAATAAAAAGCCTAAATATTTTTTAAAACTGAATAAAATAATTTAAAATTGAATTACATAACAGTGAAAAAAATAAGGTAATACTAGCCTTATTACTAATACTAACAACATAAAACTTATATTAAGTAATAATATTAACATGTTTATAGGAAATAAATAGTTATAAAATAGTTATGTACCTACATACAAATTACTAATATACTTAAATCTGCAGATTGCAAGCTGCGGTCATATTTCTAGCATATTTTCATTAAATCTGAAATCCATACTGGCCACTGGTGCACATTTTTATCTGATATTTTATCACGTTATTGTTATCACATTTTATCGTGGATTAATTAAAATAAAAATGATGGATGTTCATTTGATTAATTTATATTACATAATATTATAAACAACGTTCGGCCATTACCTTAACGTATTACTTTTTGTGTGTGTGTGTTTGGAATCACCAGAATAAGGCGGCATTACGACCTTGCGTGCCATCTTCCAACATCGAATTATTATTAGGTACTTATTAGTTATTCTTATTGATTCAATAGTTGTGGTTTCAAACTGTTTGGTATTTAAAACAAGTGTATCTGCAGTATAAGTATCATCAAATTTTACACGGCCCCCAACCCAGGCAGTCCATATTATATTGAGCTGGTCAGGTGTGCTTACTAATTAGTAATTACTAAACCAAAATTATTGAAATAATGGAACGTGCCTATTCAGCAGAACAGCGTCTCAAAAATACTGATTTATTCACTACTCTCACCTAGTTACGGCTGAGTGTACCTTTAGGACAACTATATATGTATATGTCTTAGATATTTTCTGCATTTTTTATTTTTTATTTTATAGTATCTATACCTAAAGTGATCCTAACTAAATACCTACATGTTTTTATGTCCTATATACTTGTACAGTTGCATAAGTCATGACATTATAAAATAATGTAGCTCTAAATTCAAAACAATATAATGTAAAATGTAAATATATTTTATCATTCAATTTACCTCAAGATTTATTTTCTGTAAAGTCGACTACTGCAATGCGGCAAACCACATTTGTCTGTTGACCGTAACTGTATAGCTGTTTATGCGATCCAAATGATCTAATCATTTTATGAAACGCACGTATCCCGCTACAACTTGGGTAGGTTGGGTGTAAATAAAAACCTTTACAAAATTAAAAAACTTGTCAACTCAACTATAGTATTTGATTTTCGTTGAAATAATTAGTAATAAATATAGTGAGTAATAGTAGTAACTAGTAACAAATAATTACATATACAATCAATGTAACTTTCCTGAAACTTATCGTTTATATAAAACATCGAATTAAATATTATTTGTAACTTACCCGGTTTTTATTATTTAATCTATTCAATTATGAACGTTTTCTTATTTTAAGTTGTGTGGGTACACCAATTATATCATACGATATGGCCATACAGTTTGAGGTATCTCACCGTATATTCCCATTAATTTCTAATAGGGTAAACGGAAAAAGACAATTTCCCACTGTACATAAAATATTGTAGAATAAAAATGAACGTAATGGCTGCGACTTATTCGAGTCATTAATGACTCGAGTGTCCTTTCCTATGAGTGTGAATTATCTGCAGTTAAGTTTAAAACATTTTTATATATAGGTAACGACGTAACGTATATTTTTAAATATGTATTATAATTATTCGCCGAAAATAATTTTTTTTTTAAAGAAGAGGGTGGGAAAGAAAGGAAAATCGAATAAGATATGGACGGACAGAGTAGAGAAATAACTAAATTAGCTAGTAAAGAATAAGTGAGGTGAGCACTATGGCGTAAAGCAAGGGCGGCTGACCCCCATATTAAAGTTGATGCAAAACAAGGCGAGCGAAGTTATTCGTCTAAAATTTTAAAATATAGTATTATCGAGCTGTGTTATCCAAATAATTATTTTAATATGACATAAAAAGAAAATGAATGTTCATAAGTTCATACTGGTCAAACTTCAATATTTGGGCACTCAAACTAGAATTTTATTTAATCTTTTCAAAACTTTCAAACTTAAAATTTGCACTTAAACAAAATTAATTTTATATTTTTGATTACAATTTTATTTTAAAATATCATATTAATAAATTGAATATAAAATAATTTTAAAATGAAATATTTATTATTCTATAATTTAAATTATATTGATATATTCTTAGAGTATAGAACTGTAATTGCTGTTGGAAATAAAGAAATAATATCTGTACCTAATACCTATAAGTATTATATAATAATATAATATACAATATTATAATCTGGTATCATACATTCGAACATGCGAATAGTTAAAATATAATTTTTGTAATTGTTACAATGCAATTAATTATTAATTTATTATCATACTTAACAATTTCAGAGCATGCAACTACGTAGGTACTATGAAACAACGTACGTTAGTATGAAACTTTGAACTTTGAATATGTTTATATTTTCAGTAAATATTTTTATTTTTTGTTTTAAACACGTACTACCTATATAACATCTGAACCAATATGTTGGAGAGTAAAAACTTAATATTCTTAAAAAATAACATTACTTCTTTCGATATAAGAATCGTACAACGCCACAAAGCTACTGATTGAATATCATGATAAAATACTATATATTTGAAAATATGGCCCTCGCAGAATATATAACTTTTCCATGAATCAGAGTTTGTATAAATGTACTATTACGGGAAACATGATGTGGGTGACCATACAATTGAAACACTCAGTATACATAAAAGTATTATACTGCACTACAAAGTATAATTCTTTTTTTTCTAACATGATTTCTGGGATCGGAAGAAGAACTGCTTTTGGCATCGCTTCTCGTCCAATAGTATAATAACTCAAAGGATCGAATTTTCATATTATACTTAAAATTTAAAATATGTAATAGAACCGACGTTACCACACATTATTTGTATTATATTTTGATATTATTATGAAAAATAATTTATTTAAGAACCTATTCATATTACATGGAAAAATATCAAGATATGTTCCTTTGTGAAAACATATTGTAAAATTACTGATCATTCATTTAAAAAAAAAACAAGTTCTTTAAAAAATTAGTCAACCGTATTAAAAAAAAAATATATATATAAAATATATTTAGATATTTATGTAATTATAAATATTACAAGCCCTAATAATCGATGGTAATAGAATAAGTAAGTGAATAATTTCATTATAATTCGAGTAATCAACGTAAGTTATCAAACATCACACTGTTACTAAATTAGACTTAGAACTATTTTTTTGAAATCGGTATAAGCTGTTGTGATAACATTAACATATTTAATATTATTTCTGTCTTAATTTTCATTTCATCAACCATCATTATAATTTATTAATCAAATAACAAATATTAAGGGGCAAAAGCTCATATTATAATTAATTGATAAATAAATGCACATGGTTAGTATATCATGAAATTCGCAACATGTTAAAATTAAAAACTTATATTTTAATTTTAAACTTTTATTTCTAAAAGTAATAATTATAAAAACAGTAGTTAGAACTTATTAATTAAACGCTGATCAACGTAAATCGTGAGGTTTTAAACAACCAATTTAATTAATGTATTATGCATACAGAATGATTCATCAAGCATACCCACTCCTGTTTTTTCATTTAAATAAATGTGATACTGAATCTATTACTCAGTATGTATTTATTATACTCTAAAAAGCTTCACAAATTATAAAATTATAAATAAATATTTATTTAATTACTCTATAATTTTCAAATCATCATATTCCCTATATCTTCCAAACCCATAACCATAAATCTATTATTCTTGGCATACAAAGTGAAATAGTTAAGAAATACTAACGTGAAGTTCGATTTAGATGATACAATAACATTTTCAAAACAGTCACACGATTAAAAATGTACCTATATAAAATAAAATGTGATTCTCGGTAAAAATAAAATTACCATCGCTATACAACTCCTTAAATTAATTTATAAAGCCTACATGTATTTTAAAATATGGGATGAGTGTACCTACTTAAAAAATTCAAAAATCAGTATTTGAAAAAAAAAATGAGATGAGCATGGCTATTGAATCACCCTGTGTATGTTTTTCATAAAACGATAATTTATATTATGATAGGTACATAGAATTTCATATTTAATTACATTTCAAAAGTACATTATAGGTTTCAGCGAATTTTAACTAGATAATTGAATGATATTAAGATTAAACCTTTACCTACACTTTATATGGTCATAAGCCTTCTACGTATACGTGTATCATTATTATTTTCTTTGTACCAACGTTTGCCCGTTTCTATTCGTACCTGTCACCTGTACCTATATCCTATCACCTCAATATATTTCATGTCAAAATATATTTATAGTTAATGCAAAATCAACGGGGATAACTGATTATTGAATAATACTTTACGTCCGGCAACTTAAATCTCTGAACTATAGTAATATACTATATAGTTTAGAAACACTAATAAAACCATAAGCATAAATTACTAACAAACTGTCAGAGAGAATCGGAAGGGCTGGTATACCAAATGTCTATTAACCTGAATTGTATTATGTTATAATAATCTTTTTCTTAGTAATAAATATTACAATGAATATCGTTAATATCAGCAACCTAGCTGTCTATACAATATATTTTGAGTTTAAGATTTGGATATTATCTTTTTTCATACTCTGTGAAAGTAAATAGTTAAACCTTAGAATTATTAATATAAATAAACCTTTTAATTGCTTATTTCAAAGTGACATTAAAAAAAAAACAATTCTTTTTTATTTGAAGTTTATATATAGAGGTGTACTAAAAATTAAAAAAAAATTAGATTAAATTTAAAAAAATCTAATTTCAAAAATAGTCATCAAAATATTTAAAAAATAACTTGTGGAACTAACATCAGCAACAACAAACAGCCTGTACAAACGATGTACCACTATACGTATACATCTATTATATCAGCGGTTCTTAACCTGTGGTCCTCGACCCCCTGCGGGTCCACGACACTCTTGCCATAGTATGCCACGGGGTTTTATTGGTTCCGCCATTTTAATATCAATTCGGCCGGCTATTGATTCCGCTCGATATTTGTCTACATATTGATTCCGCCAACTGTTTAAAACAATAACCCATGTATCATATTATACAGTATTTTATTTTTAATTAACAGTATAGGTACACTCAGTTTATAATAATATTGTCTATTTAAATAAAACATTTCAAAAAACATTGTTGTACACAATGAAAAATATAACACAATTATACATATACAATATATACTATGGAAAACAAGCAATTAAATACAATGTAAAATTTGTTAAAATAGGAAAATAATATAATTCAAGTACCTAGTTATTAGTTTATTTATAAAATATCTTTAAAATAGTGGTTTGTATAATAGTTTTATTAAATGAATCTAACAATTTTTTTACTTAAATAATCGTCAAAAATGTTTGTTATATATTTTTCAATTTAATAACTTTTATTTGTGCATGTTTTATTATTGTTTAACCCTCTTATTATTATATTAAATTCATGTGGATACATGAGTATGGAATTTTATCATACTTTTGGTAAGATTGCCTACTACGCCTATACTTAGTCAGTTCGTTTTCATTGTATTAACATCAGTCATCCATGATTTGGCGATGGTCAGATATTGAACTATACAGCACTAATATTATACAACATTAACATTTATAAATTTAATATTCTAAAAAGATATAAATACAAAATTACAAATACAATTAATGAGAGTGTATAAGTAGCTAAGTTGATTGTTGAAATTATTACAGTACCATATCACCTACACTTAACATAAATATTTTTAAATGATAACATAATTTAAATGATTTCATTAGATAGTCCTTAATATTTTAAATATTCGGCGTAAAAATGAAATATGTAGTAAGTATACATTATCAATAATAATTTATCATGTTTTATATGTTGTTTTTTAGTTGTTTTATCATTGAAAAATAAACCTTCATTAATTTCATCAACAACGAAAATACTAAATTATATTTTTACACGCAACTTGCTAATATTGATTTAATCATTAAAGCAAAATTATTCTGTGTAAAAAAAGGTGCCTAACGATTTTTATTAAGATAATGTTATGGTAATTAGTACACATGAAAACAGTAATATACCAGAATGGTGAGGTAAAATGTTATATAATTAGTTAGTAGTCACCATATTTTATATTTTATGTAGGCACCTATTCAATTTGTAAGTTATTATTATTAGCATTTGGTATATGAATTTAAATATGTAGAACTTATATTGAAATTGTATAATAAGAATCTTATTTCAATGATAATAGTAGAGACATAGAGTGAACAAAGTAAGACTTCCGTAGTTTAATCAACTAGCCGACTAAAAGATTAAGACGCTCATAAAATTGATAAAATTAAATTAATAACGCTTTGTTTTTTTTTTGCATATTAATAGTTTTTAGTGGCAATAAATTCATTATTATTAACATTATTTTTTATTATTATTTCCATATTATTGTACTATTAATATATTTATTATCTCTATAAAGTACAAAATAACAAAAACATTATAACCTACCTTTATTTACTCATTTAAACCAAATAAAAATTAAATTATCTTACACAACAATAAATTAATGAAATATTTATTAGAAATACAATATCGTAATATTAAGAACTATTAACTAATTAGGTAACTGTAACGTAAAAACTACTAGTATGAAATGCTTTTAAAAATTCAGCTGATCAAATATATTTATAAAATCAAATAATAATAATATACTAGATTATATTAGTTACTAAGTTAGTAGTTACTTTACCAGTTTTTAAGTGAGGTATGCTTGTTTAATAAATGTAAATTAAGAACACTCGTAACTCACTTAATTACTTAAATATTGAAAAAAAAACTTCCAAAAAACACAGATAAAGTTCTTTCCATTAAGTTTTATAATAGGTCGATTCACTCTAATTTTTAAGCCGAAGGCATAAAACGTGAACTGCTGAGCGTAAATTTAGTATGTTACGCGTTTGTAAGACGGAGACAATACGTGTTGATGTGGTGTCCTCATAAGATGGTTGCTGTACTGAGATATTAAAATTGAAACCATGTTTACTACACCAAAAAGTGTATACAGAGACAGAAATAATAAAAAAAACACTCATCATCCTTTCTAGATCAAACAAAATGCTTACATTATACTCAAAAATGCACATTTACCAAATTTTATATTTATGAATCATAAACTAAAATATCCTTAAAACGAATTACATGTAGCTCGAATTTTCAATAATGAACCGGATACGATAATCTAACTTTGAGCGCCCGATTTTTATCCGGATAGGCAACTTATCTTAGGTATATGCCTGTGTAGTTGTGTGGATGATGTAGGTTATATTATTATCGTCGTATTGGGCAGAGCAAAGCGAATATCCTTTGCAAATTTAAAAAATTATACTTATAAGTTATAACATATGTTTTTTCTGTTAATTTTCCTAAGAACTTTATGTTATGTTTAATGTTACATCTATCATTTTATTGAAATCTTATTATAATAAATTATAAGTATTTGCTATAAATCATAAGTTTATATTGTACATTATTTTCGATTTTGGCCACTACATCGGGCATCGCGCAGTAACGAAACGATAATGATAAACAGTACCTACAGAAAATAATTATTAAAATTAAAAATCAAAAAGTGATGAAATATAATTTCGTTTAGTACTTTTCGGACGGTCACATGCAACATATTCGGGATCGATTGTACATGAGACAGTGACAACAAATGCAAAGTGCCCAGTCACAGTTTTGTCAAGATTCTCAATATTTTTACACAATATGTAAAAGACACTCAAAAAAAAAAAAGAAACAAACATAAAACAAATAATATATAACCTTCATTTAATAATAACGACTTAAAGTTTTCAATTTAAAATATTTGGTAAGTAACCTCTTTACCAAATGATCTGTACATAATTTTCCAGGTTAAACTATATGTACTCGGGTCTTCATGTCAACACACCGAATACTTATGCACTATTTATGAGATCTTCAGGTCCTATAGTTTGTGTAGTACAACAGCTGTGCAAAGTTTCTTCCACTGTTGTGTATATAAGTAGGTATATAATATATTATATGCATTATAATATGTACAGGACGCCCTTAAAAGACATGACCAAACGTTGAACAAATAGAATGAAAATATATGATAATAATTAAAGAACAATGCGACTAGAAGATTTAAATTTCAAATATTCGACCAATGATTACTTTTTACTATACGCGCTGTAAGTACATACTTTTTATAAGTTAAACTTTGCAAGTGAGTCTTCCATATTTAGCTACATCGTATGCACTTTATGTGAGGACGTCAGGTCGTATATAGATTGTTTAGTACCTTCTTAGCGTAGCTTAAACTTTTAAAGTTTTGATATAAGGACTTCGAAATATAAATTATACTATGTACAGGAAATTCAATAGACATGGCTAAACGTTATAAAAATATAATGAAGATCCATTATGATAGTTTAAGAATGACATGACTTAAATATTCAAATTCTAAATATTGGATATATGTTTGCTCTTTATTGGGCGGCCTGCACCTACTTTTTATAGGTTCAACTTTGCAAGTGAGTCTCCGTATCAACACACCATACTTATGCACTATTTGTGAGGAATTCAGGTCGTATAGTTTTTTAGTACCGCTCAAGCGAAGTTGGCTGATACTTCCAATTCTTTATATTTATATATTATATTATAAAATGTACAGGACGCCAGTAAAATATATGATCAAACGTGACACAAATATAATGAAGATATAATATATATGACAATAATAAAAGAACAACGAAACTAGACAATTTAAAATTAAAATATTTGAACGATATTTGCTCTCTGGACGCCCTGTACATACACATACTATTTATAGGTTCAACAGTGCAAGTGAGGCCATCACACCAAACTTAGATACTTTATGCGAAGACACTAGGTCGTACCAGCTTGTTTACTACCTTCTAAGTGTAGTTTAGAGTTTTTATATAAGGACATCGAAATATAATAAACATGTACTGGACGTTAGTAAAAGGCATGACCAAACGTGATACAAATAGAATAAAGATATATGATAATAATCAAAGAACAGCGGGGCTAGAAGATTTAAATTAAAAATATTCGGTTGATATTTGTTCTTTACTGGACGTCCTGTACATATTTTTAGTAGCATACGATTTCGCGAAGTTCGTGGTTACCTGCCTTCCATTTCACTAATTATGAACTTAGTCCAGTCACACGTATATTATATACTATATTTAGTTTGATGCTTGGACAATGGAACCCCGAATTACTTACGGTATGGAATTAATGAACGACAATGTGTTACATATTAAACTTATGCATTTTAATAGTTTTTAAAAAAAATTTCATTTGAAATTTCAGTAACAGGTGTTTTGTCTCGGATCCCTCATTTCAAGTCTTCTTCTGCAGTCGTTTCCGGACGCGTGGTTAAGTTGGAAACCTGTCGGGCTTCCAGTAAATGCTTTAATCACACTATAATGTTACCAATTTACATACGAGTAAATCTTTGTAAATCACTGCAATGTTTGGAGTGTAGTTAGATGGCTGAAACAATGAAAAATATATAAATTAATTTTAATAGTTTTGCGTGCCTACATAATTCCAGCAGTGTGATCTAACTATCAAAACTTTACAAATGCATTTATTTGATGGAAATAAAGGCATTTTTCAGTTAAATATTCTCTATTGACATTTCATAAACCTGCTCAATAACGAGTTACACTTGATACCTACTGTTTTTAGTGCACTAGAGACGACTGAACCCGTAGTCCATGCTCCGTACCGAAAAAGACCGGTTTTTAATCAAAACATTTTAAAAACCTTGGGACCAGTTTAGTAGACCTTTAGTAGCTAGAATATATTTATTTTTTTGAGAATCGCGTACCTATTCGAAACTGATAAGTTCTTATATTTTGATGTAGATGTTTTTTTGGTTTCAAATTCCAATAGATATTTAAAATGAATTCATTATACTCTTAGGTAGTAGATAATAGTAATAACATTAGTTACCTACTAATAGTTTAAAATTGTAAGTTTATCAATTTTAAAAATATTATTATTTTTGTAGTACCCATTATATTGTATCCTATACAGTCATACAACCTATAGGTAACTATTATTGTATTCAAATAATTATAGATTCATGATGCATAATACAAAATATTTGTGGAATTGTGGAAACATATATAGAACTCCGTAGTCCGTGTTATATTTTCACACTTTAAGAATAAATATAAGAAATAATATGAATTTTATATCACAAAATAATTTTAAAAAGTTGTTGATATTCATATAATTTAAGGTTCTTCTGCAGTCAACAAGTATAATAGTATACCACGTGAGTCGAAAAATGAATTATCATTAATGAACAAGTTAATAAACGGTGCAATGTATGACCCGTGAGGGACACCTGAAGTTACATTAAAAAATCTCATGCCTAAATTACTATACTAAACATATTTACATATTACTTTCCAATCGATATAAAATACACTAACCATAAGTTAATTGGGTTACGAAAACCTGAACGATGTAGTTTTGTGTATATTTTAAATACACACACCAATTTATATTAACTAAATATGAGAAAAATGTCGGTACATTCAATTGCAAATACATCATCGACGGTTATATTTTAGTATTTTACTATGTGCAATAACCTTTTCAAAATATTTCTTCTGTAAGATCCTAGATCACTAAGATTGTATTGACTCAAATATTAATAAAAATAATAAAATATAAGGAAATATAGACTATTAAGAGTTAAATAGTTAAATATTACCTAATATAATATATACGCAATGTTTCCGGAAAAATTAAACAAACCTTCCTCAATACTAATAGTAAAATTAATTACTTTAAAGGAGCACAACAAACAAAAAATAAGTTTTTTAAATTGAAAGAATATTCAATTTTAAGAAAACTGGTAAACAAAAGTAATACTCAGTAAATGTTACCCTTATTATCAATAATATTATTATTTTTATTTTTTATGTGATATAAATTGTATTATTTAAAATTGTCTGCAAAACTACAGTATTTCAGTACAGCTACTGCATATTGCTGTTTTACAATTTAAATTTAAATTATAAAATGTTTAAATGGTAACTTAAGTGTAATTTTAATAACCTGTAATGATCTATGCCCTATGGCTTTATACCGTTATGTAATCGTGAAAGATCAAAAAAGCATAATATCCATATAGGCATGCTAAATTAATATCTTTTATGTATTATTATTAAAAAATGTTTGATTGAAATTATGACCCTATTTTTCCGGTATCTTTTAAGTAGGTATGAAAGGTGATACATTATAATGAAGATAATTAATTATTGATAATATCAATATTTTGTTAAAATATGTATTTAATATTATATTATTATATAGTAAAATACTATTACAACACGGCGTAATGGGTATGCAATAAAGGTACTGCAGAGCTGTCATGAATTTATTTTTCAAGTATTTTGCACACAGCTATTAACTGAGGTAGGATGACTTACGGTTCTTTTATTCAAATATTATATAATTGATGAATAAAAATGGTTTTTGTTCTTTTTATACTTTTCTTCATTTTTCTTATAATAAAACAAAAAATAAATTATTTATAATTTTATATAGTGTTTAAATTTGGTGTGAGTTTAATTAAATCGTTGATTTTAAATCATTCAAATCGTTTCGAATGTCCAAGAAAAAAGTTTTCGATTTTCATCGAAATCTAATTTTTTTTTTATACATTTTAATGATTATTTTTTAAATTATAATTATAATACCTATTATTAAATGTTTATTTTAACATTATATCAAGAGTGTGACGAGAATTTTCTTTGTTAGGTTAGGCTCATTTACAATGAGTCAAATACATATTATACTATTATTTTGTATGATTTAATCAAATTAGGTTTTTCCGCGGTCGGACAATACTCAACTCAGCTATTATTCAGCCAAGTACTTAATTTTCTACATTTTTCACCTTTGCCTCCGCTTTGTTTTTTCCATAAAATCCCGTTTTGGAAAAATTGCCATTTATTAATTTCTTTTTATCAATTCCTGATGAAATATATGTGCCCTGTAAAAATTCTACTATAAATAGTCAAAATTATGTAATAATTTAGATGGTAGACCGTGATTGTAATTTATTGTACTCCATTCACAAGATGTTGATTTATTATTTAAGTAAATTTCGAAGTAAAATTGTTTTGAGCATACATTATACATATACCGAAACGGCAAAACATAACAATTTAAAAATATAGGTCTGCATTTAATGATAAATTATAACTCATGAATGTGCATTTACATGTGCCTTTACCACCGAAGGTAAACATTGACTATGTGAGTTCAGAAAATCTACAATATAGGTATAGTAAATTAAATTATACTTAAATTCTCTCTATAACATTTATATAATGAATAGAGAGATCGGTGTAGGCACGTTTTAGATTCTGTGCGAAGCGATATGTGTAATAACGTGACAATAAAGTTGTTCTTTTGTGTCTCATAACAGATTTAAATTTAGATTTTTAACAAGAAAATGCATCATCCTTCAATATAAAGGTTGATTTAGTAACGTTAGATTTAGTTTGTACTTTGTCCTTGCCTTGGGATTGGGGAATTTTAAGATAAACATTCAAAATTAAAACATTTTTACGAAAATAGATATTTAAACAAAATATCGATTTTTTTCTCTTATACAATAATCATAATTTTATTATATAAATATAATTAGTAATAATTTAAACATTTTACTAATACCTATAATCTATATCTATATGTATCTACATTTGTATGTATAAATTCCATTTCAATTATAGATTAATTTTAAGGTGTTGAGAGCAGTTGACCATAGACCTATCGCAATCATTCTAAGAGGAAGTCGGAAGTTTTGACTTGTAACTTAATTACAGTGATATACGACATCTATATTATTTTTATAAGAGCTAGTTTAATAAAAAATAAAAATAAAATACATTTTTCCATATTATTTATTGATCAATTATTTTGATTAGGTAACTTAAGTAGGCAACTACTATTACTGAGTACTTAGTTTAAAATAGCAAAAGGTGTACTTAAAAGTTAAATGTAACTCAATAATACGATTTGTTGTCCGTTACATAATAAAGACTATGGTAATAGTCGTCCAGAACAGTGGGGCACGTGTACCTGGTACACATAGTCAGCAATAAAATTTGATTATTTATTGACCATTAATAACTTTTACAGATCATACAATTGTGTGTTTTTATTAGTTTTTTATTGAACAATTTTTAATTTATTTCACAAAATGTCGGAACTCATACGTTAAGAGTCATTTACTGTCATAAATCTATAAGCACATACCATAACTCTAAAACCGGAACTATCACATATTCACACACAGACACGGGATACCAATTATTATAATTCAATGATCCATTGACTATTAATTCGTCAATGAAAAATTCTGAAGCAAGAGTCTGCAGCTATAAGTTATAACCAATAACCATTAACCATAACCGTGTATAATATAAACGTAACCATGTAGTACCGGTCAGTTATTAGCTTCAAATCTGTTTATAGGTATAGAAATTTTAACATGGATATACCTTTGGGCTGTTGTCTGTTGGCATGTTTTTTTTCTAACCGATTTCTGTAACGCTTTGTTTATTAAGTATAGAAATGCAAATCAACAATAAAAATAAAACAAAAAAGAGGGTAAGTGGATGTGGCTCTGTTAGGCCACAAGTGGGTCACTGTAATGGATGGTGTTAAATTTGAATTCAATGATATAAAATCATTGTATACAAAAAACTATTCTGAGCTAAGACCGTCTGTCAGTCTATAAAAATTAATATTACCTAGTATTTTAGTATATTTGATGATTATTGTGATTAAAGTAATTAATTTTACAAGTAAGCATTAGTAAATACACAGTAGATTAAATTCATTTTTGCCAAAAAAATACATTTGAAAAGTCATTGGCCATTGTGTGTATAAAATATAATAATACACTTTAAAAGTTTCAAGTAACCACGAATAATATTTTTAATTTATGACAAAACAACAACAATCATTACTATAGTTTATTTAATTATTTAATAATATAAAAACAAAATAAAAATTTTTTTGCTATTTTATTATAAATTAAAAATTTTATTTGTGATGACTTGAAACTTTTTAAGTATATTATTATATTTTATACACACAACGACTTCCATTTCTGACTCAAAGTAGTTTGCAAATTTTTGTGATTTTTACAAGTTTTTCAAAATTCAAAATTCAAAAATTCATAACTTACGAGGAACATTGTATTACATTTTCAAGTTTTTTAATAAAGCGAAAAATTGTTTATCGACATTAATTTTAAAATACAAATAATAATCGAAAATTTCACATACCAGCTATAAATAGTTTGAAACGAGTCAAAATCGAGTCATTTTGAAAATGATATGGTGTTTTGAAAACTTGAATACAAACATTCAGTGAAAATTTCATGTATCTACGATCGTTTTTTTAGAGTTACATCAAAAACCAAGATTGATTTTTTTGTTTCAGTAAAAATTAACGTTTTCCCTTAATTTGTTGTTTGTTTTTCCTGCCGCTTTTGAAAAGGGAATTATTGTGAATTTTTTCCCCCCTCCTCCCAAAGCATCAACTAGATTTACTTTAATACTTTACTATCAGAAAAGATGCTTTTGAAGAAAATCGAAGCACTTTTACTGTCCCAAAACGTGATGACAAACACAAAAAAAATATGAAAAAACACACATCATTGTAAAATCAATACATTATTCATCTCTCCGCTCAAAATCTAATACATAGGTACATTAAATTCCCAACAAAATGTAGCAATGCTACTAGATATTTTTTTACTGCACATCCAAAAACATATCTCAATTACTCTACAAGGAAAAACATCTATAGTAGGGCGCTACTTATAATATATATGTATATATATGAATGACATTTTTAAAAACATATTTTCGGTATGCAAATCAAAATTATTGGTAAATACTGTAATCAGAACTCTGAATCCACATGGTCTAGCATAATAATGTAGGCTTAGAAGGGAGTGTGTTAGTATAACTGAACTTAATCTATGTGCATATATTAGGTATGTATATATTGTATTATTGTGATCATTATTTTTACGGATGTTTGTATAATACAGATCTTTATCGTACGACATTTAAACGAATGAATGGATTTCATCCAGTCGTATAGCATATTTATTGAGATAGGAACTAGCCGACAAATAAATTGCATTTCACATACATACTGTCAACTGTGTCAATAAATTATACACCTATACCTATAGGTACCCAGGTAGTGACAGAGTTTATAGGTGTTTACGCGTTTTCTTACGGATAATCGTACTGCAGTACAGTGTACAAAATATGCAATATACACACTTATAGGTATTGGGTATACCTACTTAAATCCTACATACACTTCAATTAAAAGTATGAATTCACGCATTTTATAGGTACCTACGCGGTAAATACCTACTCATTGCTAACGGTGCGTACTAGATGAGCGCGTAAGCGTATAAACCTGTGGTAATGAGTGGTATGAGTGCCTATATAATATATATATATATATATACAGTTCCTATATATTACCTGTATAAACTTTATATTGTATAGGTATGCCACGCGTTGGAAATTAAACGAATAAGCATATACCGAATGGCGAATGACCATCGGAGCGTGACAGAAAACAAAAAAAAAACATAACATGTTTATACATGTAAGTATAACGTATACGTATACCTTAATACATACGTTATACGTCGGTCCTTCTCTTGTTCGCCGTCAAATTTCAACGCAGGTAACCTATACCATAGACCTACGTTGTAGTGTTTGTATACACGACGAGGCCAATAATGCGAAATTTCTCCTCTCGTTTGTGAGAGGCGATCAATACGAATAGGTACGTGGCGGCGATGACATACGCTTATAATATATATTATGTATTACACGTATAATGCATAGAATATTATACAGGTACCGACGCTATGTCTGACAGCCGTCCGCCAGCCAGCGCTAAGCGATATACACCTAATATATTACTCAATTGCGGTGTTTTTCGCACGCGTCTATAGACAGACGTTGCAGAGACCGTTACGGTAAATGAATAAAATATAATAACACGACTGTTATTATAATATACCTATTAGATCCGTAATCACTAATCAGTATACATCAGTAAAACTGCGGTAGTACGAGTGTGCTATACGTGCGTGGTGACATGTGCCTTGAGAATATTCCTAAAAGGTGAAAATGTGTTCAGTTCGGAAATACATCGACAACGTTTTACTTTTTTTCCATTCCCGAATATAGGGAATATTTGTGTGCCTGGTCCACTCTATTATGTGTCCGGTCTTAGGATTTAGATTTAAGTTTATAAAGTCATGTAAAAAATGTCGGGAAGGAGAGGACCCACCTAATAAATATTTTCTGGCCACATATCTATAAGGCAGAGAGGCATAAGAGGGTTCACACCGCATACCTAATATTATTATATAGTATATACCTAGATATGCAATATACGCAATCTAATTTTAAACTGTGTATTTTTAGCAAATTATTTAAGTTTATTTTAAACTTATTACCATTATTCAATTGTTACACTTCAAAGTTATAATAATACAATATTACAACCATTAAACTACTTGGTGTTTAAATATTAATTTAGTTATTGCATGGCCTTAAATTTTAAACGTCATATCCGCATATTTTATATCCGTCTACTAATTCATCTGTTCCTAAACGCAAATTGTACGTTCAGAATGGAATAAGGCACCGAATTGGTTACCGTTTGAAAAAGGCATTTTATTGAGTTGAGCCGATTTGATTCCCGTTTGTGTTCAGGTCAAAGAATTAAAATTCGGTAACAGCCTTCAGAATAATGCATTTTATTTAGTTATTTTTAAGTTTGTTTTAATTTTGTTACGTGAAATGTGAATTGACATATTAACATCAAATTCGAAGGTAGTAAAAATTCTATCTAAGAGCCCACGTACCTATAGGATTTTTTTAAATACCTATTTTGAGGTTGAAACTTGAAATAAGTTATGAACTTTTTAAAATTGTAAAAAATTAAAACATCTAAAATAGTCTAGGTATAGGCTTCTAAAGTTCTAAATATAATTTGTACATACACAATTACACAAAAAAAACTAGGTAACTCTACATACTACAGATATTCTTCCCAGTGGGCATGGCTAAGAATTGGTAGCAAATCGCAATGTTTTGTTGGTCTTGATCAATGATCTCTCACCTTGATCTACCCAAAACGTTATTATTTTAATATTATTATATAATAATACATTCTTACATTCAGTTGTCTAAATTGGGTCGTATTATTATTTATTATCCACCCAAAATATTTAAACCTTAACTCTAAAATATGAAACCAAAATACATTATGATTATTGATTTGTTGAGAACAAATTTTAATTTCTACTATTTTTACTTGATGGCCTTATTATCTAATATTTGTGAAGTTTAGAAGGTACTCGAGAGAGTTTCCGAAAAAGCTGTGGATGTGTGGACAGTTAAAATATTCTAAAAATAGACAAAATAATAGTATAAATATTAATCCTGAGATGTGTAAACTGAAAATAATATTGTACACATAGTGTAACCTACCAATTTAATTAGTCACTGAAATGGAATGAACCAATCGTGGGCCACTGAATAGTATTCTACTCAGTTTGAGGAACCACATTAGCTAACTATTGATACATTAATCATATTTATATACCTATTAACATAATATTCATTAATCATTTAAATGTTTAGTGATTGTTCATATTAAGCAACCCAGCATATGTATAGGTACTTACCTAATACAAATAATAATTGTTAGGTTTCATCAAATGTGGGCCTCGGATACTAGAATATTGTATCGTTAATATTGGTTAAAATTTAAACATATTTATCTTGTAATTAAAAATATTGGCCAGTGATCTAGAATATTGAAGTCGCTTCGCTTTTTGATGCTGCATCTGCGATTAGTTTGGCCGCGTTTATTATTACCTAATTTATTAACACTCCACTCATAGAGTAGACTAGTCACCACCACTCTCCACTCGCCAGCACCGGCTATTGTAGTACTCAGCCAAGACAAAAATACCGAACACAGAAGAGGCGAATTCACGAATTGTTTCGTCACTGCTGAGTATTGACGGCCGACGGGCCATGGCATGTCTACGGCCCGTCAAAAAAATGTCATACCTGAACGTCCTGAACGTTTCTACCACAGAACAATAAGTAGTTTCCACGTTCGACCACTGACCGAGTATACTAGTAAGTATAGTATACCTACCTACCTACTAATTACTATAGTTACTACCATAATTTATTAAGACTATTTTTAATTCAAATTCTATTTTATATTATATTTGTCATTTTTTTATTTTTTAGATCATAATATTATATTAATAATACAAGTTTCAAATGTTTAACTTTTTTCAAAAAATCCCCTCTGAAGTCAGACGTAAATACGGAACCGTGCTTTCTACGCTCGTCATGGCACAAAACATAGACGCATAGATAATTACATTTTTCTACGGTTGTGCTATAATTATTGTTCTATGGTTATACCTCGGTTTATAGTGTATTTATGCCATGACGTACGTCTGATGTGTCTGAGGCAATTGGTGAGTGCGCGTCGGTAGTATTATTGTTTTCACGCGGTGTGGGTAATATCATTTTGTTATCGCGGCATCACGCATTCACGCGTGCATAATAATATTATCGTAGAAATTTTCAACGGCGTATCCTCCTCAATTGAATGTCGCGCGTGAAAGTTAATTTCAAGGTCCGTAGTTGTACCTGCCTATAGTTTAAGTGCCCAGTAGTTGGGAATTTGAATGATATAACCCGAAGCGACGGTCGGACCATGGCGCATTCGACTGTTGGCGGTGTGCGGTGGTGCTTCCGGTCTGCCGCAGTATTCCCGTCGTAAATTTACCGACCGAATTCGTCGAATATTTTTCTTCTCTCTCTAGTTCCGAGTGAAAGTGTACGGCTGCTCGTTGTTAATAGTTTCCAGCAGAATCCTTACCGACCATGGCTTTGGCGTCCGAGAGCAAAGAAGTGATCGTGCTTAAGCAAACGCAAAAAAAAGATTTTACCTATGTGATGAAATCTCTGTTTGCCGGTGGTGAGACTTTATTTCGAATCTATTAGCCATGATACATAATTACCTATGTGATTGCTTCAATAATATCTTATTGTTTTTATAGGTGTTGCCGGTATGTGTTCGAAAACGACTGTTGCTCCTTTGGATCGAATAAAAATACTATTGCAGGCCCATAACAAGCATTATGCAAATTTTGGTAAACATACCTTGTATTTTTGTTAAGTAACTTTAAGATTATTATGCTTAAAATACTACCTAAATGAAATGTTGGAATCATTTTAAATTAAAAGAACAGTCTAGAGAATTACATAGAAATTCATACTATTAGTCAAAAATGTAAAAAGAATTGTACCTAACTGTTGATATTAGTATTCAACCAACCAAAATAGCAATACTTTAATAAAGCCTATGTAATTAAACAGTTTTTAAAAAATTTGGAGAAAAAAAAACTTTAAATAAAATTTATTAAATATGAATTAAATAATTTTTATATTTATTTAATTTAAAATGTTTCAGCTAATTAATATTCTTCCAAGTTTAATAACATTTAATATAATATTGCTTATGACATTTATGTAATAAATTATATGATACTGATGTTTACAAAGCAATATGTTAATTATTAACATACAAATAGTACCTAAATCCAAAAATGATTAATGTACTATTTTCTCCTCAATCATATTTTAATGACTTCCTTATTCATAATATTATGTTAGATACCAAATAAATAAGTAGATGTAATATAAAATATATTTAATGTATTATAATGGAGAAATGATAGATCCAGGAGACAAGGAAATTAGATACAGAAAAGTGATATCAATAATGTAATAAACTGACTAAAACGTAAAAGAATTTTTTTTTTACTCCCTAAGGTTTCTTTAACAATTTTCCTAGAAATATCAGTTTTAAAAAAGTTATTTCGATTAAAAATGTACCATATCATTTCATTTTTGTATTTCAACTCTAAAAAATAAACTACATTGTTACAACTTAATTTCTGAAAAAAAATGTACCTTATGTAACTATGTTAGGTTAATAAATTATTTTTGCAATTATGTAACTTAATAACTTTATAATGGATAATTAAATATGTAGATTACCTATGTATTTTATTTGACAGTTTAAACAATTAAATATTATGAAATGCTTATAATCATTATCAAAATTAAATGTCATAGAACATTAACATATTAGATCCATGTATAATGTATTAAATAATCAGTTAAATAACACATATAGCTATATGTTGAGTATTTATAAATTATTGGGTTTATTTATTTATTACTTTAAAATTGATTTATACTTATGTAATTTAAAAATATGATAAGTTATTCTAAATTGTTTAACCACAATATTAATTAATTTATATACACTATTTTAGGAGTGTTTAGTGGTCTTGCAGAAATTGTTAAGCGTGAGAGTTTTTTGGCATTATATAAAGGCAATGGTGCCCAAATGGTGAGAGTTTTCCCATATGCTGCTATTCAATTTACTTCATTTGAATTCTACAAGACAGTAATATTATAATTTAACTAATTAATTCTTAATTTAGTTATAATATTTTTAAAAAATGTTTTGAATTATTTTCAGCTTTTAGGATCCATTCTTGGGAATAGTTCACATATTGGAAAGTTTGTGGCTGGTTCATCAGCTGGTGTCACAGCAGTTACCATCACATATCCTCTAGATACAATTAGAGCACGATTAGCATTTCAAGTGACTGGTGAACATGTTTACACCGGGATTATACATACCGCTAAATCCATTATCCAAAATGTACTTTGAAAATCGCATGCTATATAAAGTTTATAACGTATATTGATAACAGTTTTAATAGGAAGGAGGAGTAAAAGCTTTATATCGTGGTTTTGTTCCTACATTATGTGGTATGGTCCCATATGCAGGTTTAACATTCTTCTGTTTTGAATCTATTAAAAAATTTTGTTTGAAAACATTACCAACATGGTTTAGTAAACCATCTGACAAAGATTCTGGTGAGTTATACAAATTTCTTAAAGGCTACATGAGTTATTTAAATATATTTTGAATAGGTGGTGCCGTACTTACTATACCAGCAAAACTGCTATGTGGTGGTTTATCTGGTGCACTTGCACAGTGCGTTTCTTATCCATTAGACGTAACAAGGAGAAGAATGCAATTATCTAGCATGGATAACAATGCAAAATACGGGTGAGTAACTTACATAAAACTACATTTTACATTTCAATGCAGACAAAACACATAATATAATATTTATCATTTTTATTGCAATTGTTGTAATTCTATACTCTGAGCACAATAAGAACATGACCAATTTGTTGTCTAAAACCCTGGAGTTTTCCCGTGTTAACTTGTCATGTTTTTAAAGTGCGTGTAGTATATTTAAAATATACAGTTTATTTTTAACCATCTGTTTCTCATTTTAGACATGGTATGATCAAGACCTTAGTAACAGTTTATCGTACTGACGGTGTTACAAACGGATTGTATAGAGGAATGAGTATTAATTTCATTAGAGCTGTACCTATGGTTGCTGTGTCATTTTCTACTTATGAATTAATGAAACAGACTTTACACTTAGATACTGGGGTTGATTCCTGAGTTTGTTTTATAGTTACCAATGAATCTGTTTAGACCTAGATTTTTTTTATAGTTTACAATATTTATTGTTTTAAAATAGTTATTATTTTTTTTAAAAATGTATTAATTGTTGAAATTAAAATAATTTATTTTTTTCAGAAGTGGTCTCTTAAATTTATTGATAGTTGACAAAAACAAATCCCAAAATCTAAATAAATTGACAAAAATAATTTTAAAATTTAAAGTAGGTAATTAGATGTAAAATAATTTATTTTGATTTATTAATATCGATTTAAAAACAATACATTTAGTATATAACTACAAATTAATTAAGCTCTGGAAAATAAATATAAATCTATTTTATCCTTTTGACAATATTTTTGATGTATGTAGTTGTGAATTATTTATACTATTTCCGACTTCTTCTTTTGAATTTGGTTCACTTACAGATACGCAAAACTTAGTAATAGCAGCAGCAGCTTTAAATAATTTTGCTGTTCGTTGTTTATCCATTTTCTTTTTCCACTAAAATAAAAATCGTTAATTTAAACTGATAAAATTTAAAAATACTCAACACTTACTGTTTCATCTCTAGAGGGCAACGCCGAGAGGAATGAATTTTTATTTGGATCAGCTATGGCTAAGACCGTTAGACATCCATCTACTGTAGCTATAACAACTGCCCGTCCATCTTCTGTTGTTTCAATAGCACTTAGTTCTGCTGGTACGCGATAGTTAGCTAACATTTTTGCATCAGTAAGTCTGTTGAAGTAATTGTTTATAAATAAATTCACAATACTTAATATTACTGAGATTTAAAACAAACCGAAAAACTCTCAATGTTTTTTTTCCACTATGATAATACAGTACGTATTCATCAGTCTTGTTAAACATACAAATTACTGTGAATACGCCCTCAGCAACCCTGGGTATAAACGTCTTAACAGAGCTTCCTTTTTTTAGTTCTAAAAGCTCTAGACCCCCTCTGGTGGGTGCATATAATCCATATTTTCCGTCTTTTGTACAAAATCCTCCCCATTTTGGAACTGATTTTAAAAATTTCTTCGTACGGATGTCAAACAACATACCTTTGTCAGGGTTTATTACAGCAACTAAATTAGCTCGATGTGGCATTGCTACAATAAACATAATATCCTGAAAATAAAAAAGTAACATTATGTACTGTTATGATTATTTCAAGGAAGATTACCAATCGCAACCAATATTTCTTTTATAATTATTGTGTACATACTTTTCAATAAACACTACTTTTTTTAAATTCTAAGTTTTCTACAGCATTAAAGTTAAAGGTCAAGGTGGAAGATCATTGAGCTTTGTCAACCCATAAATATAATATGAACAAGTGATTTACTATCATTTTATATTACAACAATTATACAATACAATTTAGAAATTATTATTGTCACTATAATTGTCGTGGTTAAAATCTGTTTTTGTACTGAACACATTTTTTAATTCACTCAAGATATTTATAATTTTCTAAAGTTACTATAATATTTTATACTAAATAACTGAATATACTGTAGTTTTACATATTTTTAATCCGTTTTTTAAATTATCATAGTAGAATTGAATGACTCAATAAGTAATAAAAAAAGTATTAAGATAACATTTATTGAAATAGAAAATGTACTATAGTTTAAAAAGCACTAACAACTTTATTATTGACTCAACTATTTGCTATAAATAATTAATGTTGTTAATAATTAAAGTTTTTTATAATATTCCAAAGATATAATAATTATTAATTATGCAGTTATAAATATTTTGCATACATTTTTTAAATCATCGTATTAGATTTTAATGGCTCAATAAGTAATAGAGAAATATTAAGATAACATTTATTAAAAGAGACAACGTATTATACTTAAAAAAGCATTAACAATTCATGGTGTATTTAATACTATTTATTATGTACTCAAACTATTTATAAAATTTATTTTATTTTAACTTTTAAGTTGTTCTTAATACAGTATTTAATACTCATTTGTTTTTATACACTAAAACTATATTGATATGGGTAAAACTTGAATGAATCAAAAGTTTGTTTTAAATTTGTGACTCATAAATAGATACACATACTATAGTATTTAGCTTTTATATTTATTATTTAAATAATAAGTACCTAATTTGATACATTTAATTATATCAATGAATCTTTATTATTTAAATATGCAGATACCTATACAAAATTCAATTTAAAAAATAGTAATTTGTATAATCTATATAAGTTTTATTTTAGTAGATAGGTATAAAAATTGATGGGCTACACTCCATCGCCTGATGTCCTATGTAAGCCACATGATTTTACTAAAGAATAAAAATTGATATAAATATTATTGTTGGAGGTCACAATTCACAAACACAAGTGTATTCAAATTATGTCTATTTTGGTCTTTCTGTAATTTTTTAGTGCTTAGTATAGAACCTATATATTATACAACTCCAGTCTTAAATGAGACAAAATTTGTCAAAATAGACATATAAAATATGATAAAATTTTACTCTATAGACCATGGTACATTGGTATCTTCCTAATAGGTAAATACAAAATTAACAATTAATTGATCATATTAAAAGTAACAAAATACCAAAGTAATAAGTACTAGTAGAATTCACAGAAACTAAAATCATGTAAAAACGTACATTCTAAGTAAAGTCAAACAAAGGTATAAATAAATATCCTTTCGTAGAATTCCCGATGGAATACCTACATACGAAATAAATGCTAAATAAAAGACATAAATATGGGACTTCCCGAAAGTTCCTCCCAAGTCCGAATAAAAATTCAAAACAAGAAAGTGTCTTCGCTGTCTTATCCACATGATATGCGTAGCACATCCACTGGACTATAAAAAAAAAAACTATAAAAAATAATCAGTTTAATGAGTACATGTACATGGTACTATAGTCTATAGTACACTATGACCATAGGCGTGCGCAGTGCTACAGACATTGCTTGCCAGTTGCGGGTGGTGCATTCTTCTTTCACTATTTACCTAATTGAATAGGAACTTCAGTTCTAGACGACGTATAGCAGGAGTTACTATAAAAAAGGTTAGGCTTTAAATTCTTCAATGACTTAAAACTGAAATACAGCTGTGGTTACTATCAATTGTGATGTAATTGAATCAATTTAAATTGATAAGGAACCCAATTTTAAATGTCATTTTAATGTTTCAAATTGAAATTAATTCCAAAATATGGAAGAGTAACATACTTGAGGCTTGAGTAAACAATTTTTTTCTAAAACAAGACCACAAAGCCGCAGGTGGTTCACTTGCATACGCTGCACCAGCGGTGCGCACGCCTATGATCCTGGCCATTGGAAGCACACACTGCACAGTATATATACAGAGTGATTTCTTAAGCATGCTCACCCCCCTTTTTTCTTCAGTAGTGTATTTATTCGAATTCTGATTTTAAGAATTTTCAAATAGACCTGGAGGGCTGGAGATCATGTTTTCAAAATGCTGATATTTTTCGTACTACCTATATACTTAAGTAGTATCCTGTGGCGATATATAACTTCTATTTTTCAAATTGGAACCTCCCCTTTTTTACTGAAAATGATTTAACGGATGATTTTTTTGAAAATGTTGATTTATCGAAATCAAAATTCTAATGAGTAAGTAGTTTCTGAGCTATTAAAATGTTTATGCTAAGGGTAATAATCCTTAAAAATAAAAAACTTTATGTACTTAGGTGTATTATTTATTATACTTGGATAATTTTTTAAAAATTATTGATATTGATAAATCAATGATAATTGCTAACTTTTTTCAAATAGTCTAGGCCCCGATCTACTTAATATATCACCATAGAGTATTATTATCCTGAAAAAACACAAAGTTACATAACTCAAAAACTCCTAGTTTGAAGATATCATTCTTCTAGATACGTCAAAATTCTCAAAAAAAATATCTGCTAAATAATTAAAAATGAAAAAGAGATTCCCATTTGAACATAACAAAAACATTTCAACGATTCGAAAAATGGTCTTGAAGTGTATTTACTATTTAGGAATCCAAAAATCTGGGTTTTAATATAATATGCTAACCAAATTTAAGCATAAAAATGGGACGAGCACGCTTACAAAATCACACTGTATAATTGGACGACCAAAAATATGGGGATGCGCCAACCTGACGAAAACTGGTTTTTTGTGATCAATTAATTTAGTTTAGTCACACTCTTTTATTTGGTAGCCCGATGCCCACTATAGTTGTTGTAGTTTACTAGTTTAGTTTATCCAAATACTATAGATTATAATATCTATAGTATTTGGTTTATCGTGAATCATGATACTAGCAGTTAGTAGGTATTGCAGCGGGTATTTTTCTGTGGTAGTACTGTATTAGGTTCGTCAATCACTACAACGACCTGGTGATTGCCGCGTGGTTACCGTTCTCCATTTTTCAAATTCCAATATCCGTTATCTACAGTCGAATTCGCAGGCAACAAACAAGCAACGACCGTGCAATGCCCGACCAAATCGAAAATGACGAGGGAAAAGTGAGGGAAAACCCTAGTCTGGCTAGTCTACCGGAGCAACCGGCCCCATCACGGAAGTTAAAGGTCGAAGATGCCTTGTTCTACATGGATCGTGTGAAATACGAATTCAGTAATCAACCCGAAGTGTACAGCGACTTCTTGGACCTGTTGAAAGAGTTCAAAACGAAAAGAATAGACACCCTCGGAGTGATAGCGCGCATCTCAAACCTATTCAGGGGTCACCCCGAACTCATACTGGGTTTTAATATGTGGTTACCCCCGAGTCATCAAATAGAATTATGAGACATTAATTGTTATGCTTCCGTGTGGATACCTCAAAGGGCCGGTGATGACTTCTTCACAGACAATTATACATTCGACAACTCAACAGAATATGAAGCCAAAGGTTTATAAGCAAGTTGCTAAATTATTTTAAAACCAAGATGATTTATTATTGGAATTTTGACATTATTACCTGATGCCAAACAAGTGGCAGAAACGAGCACTGTCAAGACTACCACGTAATATTCAAATTATGTGTCTATTTTGTTTGTTCTGTTATTCTTTTGTGCTTTGTGTATTGTCAATACATTATACAACTCCGATGACAAAACGTGAAGTCAAAATAGATTTATAAATTCAAAAAGAAACAATATATTATATCCTTTCACATACTTAAGAATACATTAAAATACGTTAAAATTTGCATTGTGTGAAAAACATACCTATTAGTACATAACTTCACATTTTTTTAATAATAAATAATCTTAATAAGTACAACATTGTTACTTCAATTAACAAATTATACCCGAGTACTGGGGTCTAGATGACGAGTTAATTGTGAAATGCACTTAATCTCATTCCCCAACATTACAACAGGTATTAAAAATGGCATAATAATTTTAAGTCAATTACGTTAAATGATTTTGGAGTGCAGTAAGTTATACACCATATCCGTATATTCTCCTTCCACTAGTCATGTTAGGTTAGGTTACATTTAGTAACATTTTTAGTCTACATTTTCAATACCTGTAAAGTCAATACATTCTATAATAATTATCACTATCATGACTTCCTTTGTACAAAGCTGCATTATTTGGTTTCTCCTGGTTTTTTCCGGTTGTTTTTTATTTCTGTTCGAATCAACATCATAATGTGTATTGAAGTTCGCTGAAACGACCCAAGAACTCGCACACATTTATGATTTGTCCTAGGTTTCATTCTCATACATTCATGAACACATATATCCACACAACCATAGATTTTTAAATCTAAACACTTAAACCTCTATTGACATTGAACATTGTGATTTTCCCAGTCATAAGATCAGACTACACAAACCGCACAATACACAATTAAAAAAACAAAAATAAATTATTCATTTTTTGCTTATCAACAGAAGTGAAACTTTAATAACTGCCTCTTGTGGGTATGGTCATTCAACAGTCAGGTTCTACTTCTGAAATGTTATGAATAATTAACATGTATTATTGTATTAACAAACATCAACATTTAATTTTTTATATAAAACAATCAAATATATTAAACAGAACACTACACTCAATAATATAACAAAATAATAAAGCAGACCGAGCACTTCTATATGCATAAGCACAGCTAGGCTAAGCGATCCCCCTCCAATATTTCCATAGCTCTACCAGATGAAAAATAATAAATTTCAAAATTGTGTGCAAGGCACATTTAGTCCCTCCCCTTAAAAAAAATATAAGCTCTAGTTGTGTCTATGCTTCTATAGACCTTGAACATGTAAGACCGACCACGGACTGAAAAAAACACAATTGAATAACTAGTGTACAGCACATCAACACTCATGGTTCATAAAATAGATCTCCTCTACAATCTATAAGTGCCTACTTAATAAATAATAGAAATTGAAAATTGGGGAGAGACTTTCCTTTTTTAGGGTATAATTAGCCTATATGCATCATTATGCATGCATAGGTTGTCATTGCAGTAAATAATATGTTTAATTTATATGTAATTAATTATTGAAGTTAACTTCAATTATGTGCATAAATTCTAGTATGCGACTGGTATATTTTATATAAATAATAGAAGGAAACATATTAGATATATTGGTTTGAGTATTGAATAATCAGTACTTGGCTTTTTTGTATGAATGATCTCCATTCATAATCAAGGAAAGTATAAATCTATGTCCATACCGAAAACCAGCTACATATAAGGACGCACCCAAGGGGGTGGCTAACAGGCTTTAGCCCACCCCAAATGGCTAGCCCCAAAACATATTTTATTAGGTTTATTGACAATTGACATTTGACTTTAAATTATTATAAAAAAAAAATATCAATTATCGAAATTTAAACATTAGGTATAACATAATATTATATTATATTTATACCTGTCATTCTGGGCCCCGGGAGAGACCTCTGTTGCTTATTATTATCGTATAGTTAGTTGAAACTGTGTACTGTATAGGATACCGAAAACGTCTAGATTATACATTTTTATCGATACAATTTAGTTTATCTCAAACCGTAGGTATCTTTACGACAAATTCCCCTTTCATTTTAATACTTATTCAGTAGATCAACTAGTATTGTCGTTCAACTGTTCAAGTCGACATCGTTGGTTTTTCGCGAACTTATTTATTTATTCGTTTTTAATTGTTAATTAACAAGCTTTAAGATTTCTGTACATATTTCAAAATAAATACTACCTATTAATATAACAATTTTTTGAATTTAGCCACCCCCCCTCCCCAAAAAAAAATTCTGGGTGCGCCCCTGGCTACATATAAATACAGCTAAGCAAGCCCAATTAGAAATGTAACACAATATTCCAAATTTTAGGATTTATGTAAGTCATTGCCCCCACAGGGTAACATCACCACTTACATAAGTTCATTCCCGGTACTTGATACTTAGTCTCGAGTAGAATAATTTAACTATTCTTTTTTTTTTCTTGTGGCATTACTACAAGGGGACTGGAGTACTGGACTGTACGCATATTGCTTGGTCCCCAGAATTGAATCATTTTGTCTTCAAATAACTGAACAAATTTTATTCTATGTTTCAATTTAAAATTATGGATTAAATTAATCTTTAAATCTTAAAGATTAACAAGTGTGTTTTTTAAGAGTCCTGCAGAGCATTATAAACAGTAACACAGAGCAGTAAACATTTACATGTATACCTATGCAGTGTCCACCACTGTTAATTCTAAACATTAGTAGCTAATATGAATTATGTTTAATATTAACTAGTAACTAGGTACTAATAAATCATATGCTATGACTATGCTTACCTTCATCCCGGATTGTTTGAGAACAATTTTAGTAACATATTCACCGTTTGAGGCATTAAATATATGAAGTGCTTCTCTGTGACCTTTGTCACTAGCGAGTGCAATCAAATTGAGTCCATCTGCAGTTACAACGAGATCTTTAAATTCCATACCCGTTGCATTACGTACTTGATAATCAAATAAATAAATAGTTTTTCCATCTGGAATAGATCTCACAATGGCCGTGGCATCAATATTCTGCTGAGTTTCTATATTTATTTCTTCTTGTTTGGAAACCGTAAGACATTTTGTCGCTTCATCTAAAAGCATTATTTGTTGGATCCCAGGTTGTTGTTGCTTAAAAATTACTCGACATAAAATACGATTCCAGATGAGTAAATTTCCAGACTCAGAGCACACTATGTATTTTCCATCAGGTGTAATTAACGCTTGAGTGACAATAGCTCCTAACAAATTGTCTGCTAGCTGTTGGATTAACCTTCCCGTGTTTATATCCCATACCCCAACACAACCTCGTGTTACAGTCGCTGCCAAACCAGAGTGTGATAAACTTGAAATTCATTTCAATATTTATTAATCATTTACTTAGAATTATTTTTAAAAACTATAATTTTACCTTATAGAATCAATTTGTAATTCATGTCGATCTATAACATGGACTTGTTCAAATATATTGTTGATGTTCCAAACCTTTACTGATCTGTCAATGGATGAAGTAATTACTGAATTCCAATTCCCTGTAGTTAATGGCAAAAGCGATATTATGCGACCAAAATGTGCATCTAATACTTTAATTAATAGTTCAGTTTCCATATTCCACACATATAACATTTTTCTGAAACAAATCAAACATCCATTTGCATACATTATCAATTTAATGTAGTTACTGGAAGGCCAGGTTAATAATTATTGTTTGATACCTACCGAACTCCAGCAACCAAAAACCGTTTGTCAGCTGACAACATACATGAATTTGACTGCATCATGTTTATAGTAATGTTACGTACTCCATGTGGTAAATGTAATATTTTTGTACCATCTGAAGACAAATCCCAAATACAAAAACCATTTGAAATTGTACCCAAAAGTGAAGACGAGTCCTCGGATAATTTAATTTGAAGCACTGAGAATTTGCCAACTGAAATTAATTATTATATTGTATTATTGTGATAAAATACAAATCATACAAGTGAAATCCAAAAAAAAAAAAATATTTTACTATGTTCTAAATCTTTAATCAATTTCCACTCATTGTCAATAAAATCGAATTGAGAAATATCATATGAATTTTTAGTTGGACAACAATATAATCTAGTTTCATCCTTATTTATAGCCATAGCACTATGAAAATAGAAGTTTGGACAAGTATTATTATCTTTCATTGTTTGCATCATCATCCTAGTGTCATCCATTTTGCCAGACCAAAATATAAAACGATTGCAAGTTAATGTTTTGAATTTCACAGACATTAAAACCCATTGATTAGGATCTTCATTTGTTGAAACTCTGCAAACAATATTAACCAAGTGAGTAATATAGTTTATAACCTTAATTTACAATGGATAATTAAAATTCCAAATATAAAACTCATAAACAGTAATGGGTCGAATACATTTCTAAAAATAATTGATGAAATACTTGGATTCTAAATTTCCTCTCAAGTCATATCTGCACAGTGAAAAAGATCCATGCACAAATAAATGAGTATTTAGCATGTTAACGCCCGAAACCATTTCTCCATTTTCAAAAGGATTTTCAATAACAGTAAATTCACTTGTAAGACAGTTCAATAAGACAGTCTGTACATAATGAAATAATACTTTGAAGTTATATACAATTCTTATAATTATCTAGAAACAGCAAATTTACTTGATTATTATTAGTATAAGCTGCAGCATAGCGATTATCAGGACTCAAACATAATGCTTGCATGATTCCTTCCAATCCTGGATTCACATTCCTAGTCATATCACTTGTAGATAAATCCCATGTGATGAATCTATTTGATATCGACACAATATATCGATAGTCGGATGTTACTTGAAAATCAAAAACAGCAAATTGATGACCTTCCAGAGAATACTATACAAATAAAATACAGTTAATAAAAAAATGATGACAGTAAACATATTTAATACTTTTAATGGGCCTCCTGGAGTGTGTAAACAATGGTAATACGGTATAAGAGCACAATTATCTGGTCCAAATTTATCACATTCTGCTAATAAACTTTTTATATTTGGATTTGATCCTATTTCTGGTAATAAACGACCAATTAATTGAGGAGCAAGCATATCAGGAAATTCACTAAGTATTGCTCCACCTAATCTTAAAGCATCAGCGACAAGTATCAACTCCCTAAAAATCAACACTTAAGATTTATTTAAAATTCTAAAAAAGATTTTCATTCAGGATGTATGGCATCCTAGACCATCGCCATGTCAGATTTGGCATATCCTGTAAAGGACAATCACATTTTATTTATAAAACCAAAACCTGACCTTTGCTTTGATTTGATCTCATTGCTAATTGATGTTTTGAAATAGAAAATATACATTAAATATTTCAATAAATATTAAAATGAGGTTTATTTTAGAATAAATTTTACCTAGTGGCATCTCGATCATCAATATTTGCACAAGCATCCTCAAAGTCACTTAGAACTGCTTGTAGAGGGCATGAAGATAACTTTGCATGCAACCATTGATAGTTAAATAAGACATTCTTGTACAAATCTTGAAAACGATGAGCTCGTACAAGGTGATATGGTAACTCTCCAAACTATCAATTGAATTTATAATTGTTAATAGTACAAACATGAAACAATCCTGCCATTTTATACTACTAACTTTTCTTAAATTATATCTAGAAGCTGTTCCTTCTTTTGAATAAAATACTAGAGGTTGTACTGGTACTTTTCTATCTGCTGAACCATCTCTAGTTAGTAAGTTAAATCTATGTCTTTGGATTTCGGTATACTTAAATGGTTTTGGATTTCCTCCACCCCAAATTCCTAAATAATAATCAGCTATAGACGAATGAAAATAAGTAACCATATTCATATTTTTAAAGTATCTTTCTCGAGCAGCGTCTCTAAATTGTCTGTAAAAATTGATTTAGAAATATATTCAATTTTAATAACTTAATTACATTTGAAAATGAACAATATTTTGAATTAAACATACCTATGGTACCAGTTTAATACACTAACACCGTCCGCTTCTCTTTCTGACAGGTAATTAGGTAAATCATTTCTAATCCTAGTCCACAATAAAGGAGGGATTCTCCTGACTGGTGGTAAATGGTATTGATAAACGTCATCTAATACTTTGTCATCTAACGATATCAAATCTTCTAGTTCTGATTCGGACAACCCACTCTTTGATGCTGTTATATATGCTAAAGCATGAAATACAAGAAGTCGACCGTGTTGCTTTTCAATCCTTTCAAAAAGCATCATAATTGAGTCCATAACATTAGATGCTAAATGAGTTTCTTGTGGTTTTGTGTAACTTCGCCAACGGCAAATCTCAGCAAATACTAGTTTAACAAAAATTGGCAAAGAACATTGATTGATAGCATTAGATACAAGTCTCCACTGACAATTTGTCAAATCTCGGTGTGCTGTTTCCATCCATTTCCTATGATGTAAATGTATAATATAAAATTAGGTTTTTTAGTTTAACAGATTAGGTAGATAATATAAATTAATTATAAAATTGGCATGCGCAACCACAAAACATTTTTAAATATAGGTCTATGATTAAAACCCATAAAAATAAAAATGGTTAGTAATCAATGATAAAAAAAACATTATTATAGAACGTATACACATTATTATTAATTTAATTTATATTTAAAAAAAACGACAATTGAGCAAAATTTCATAAACTGTTGAAGTAAAGCCAATAATAGTTTAAAAGTTAACCTTATTACTTCTTCGGCTAATTCTTCTCCAAGCGCAGTTACTTCAATGAACTGTTCTCCGTCGTCAATCATTCTACGCAATACATGATAATCTCGAGATACGTCTGAATTCCCTTCTTCTTTTGCTACAGACACCAGTAACTTGAACAGCAATTTGTTTGGTAAAAATAGTAAAAAGAAAATTATTCTGATAAAAAAAATATGCATCAGGTATACATAGTACATACTTTACAATTATTGGGCAGTCTTGTCGGCAACCACGACACATTATTAGTATCTTGGGTGCCTGTTAATTGATCCACTGAATCCAAAAACAATACTAAAGGTTGCTCTAGAGTTGCGTATGTTAATAAATGTTTAAAATGTGCTGTCAGTGGGACTAAATCATCAGGTATGTCATCAAATGGCAACATATAATTGTACGATATTTGTTGACATATAGATATTAATGCTGGTGTTAATGTGCTACTGTCTGGAGTTGTCCCTAAGAATCTTATCACGCAAAGCGGTTTGGTGGCTGTCTTATTAAACCATGTCGAATAACTTAAGCCCGCAGCCTTCGCTAAGAGTGATGTTTTACCACAACCACCTTCACCGAAAAGTATCATTGGCTTTTCACATTTACTTTTCATATATTGTTCAATATGTTTCAAACTGTCTTCGCGCCCGTAAAAAACCTTTAAAAGTAACAATACAATCAAGCATTGAAAATCCTTAAATAAACCTGAAAAACAAACTTTAACAGAGTTATGACAAGCGTGCAAATGCTGTAATATTTCAGTCACAATTTGCCCTTGAGGACTAGAATCTTCTTTTCTCATTGCTCTATCCACTAACTTGGTAATATTTTTGTAAAAATGCATTATGAAATTTTGTAAATATTCTTGATGTGTTTCAGTGTCTAATCCTTCCCGACCAATCCATTCAACTGTATATCTAACAAAATAAAATTAAAATTAAAATAAAAAAAATTGACATTATCTTATAAATAAATTATTAAGAAATGTAATAATAATAATATTAATAAAAAAATTGAATATTTAAAATTTTTTTTGATATAAATATTATACACACATTATAAATACTTTTAGGAAACACACAAAAGAAGCACTTAGCTCTAATTCAAGAGTGGGTAAAAATTAATCACAATTTAATGGCCCATTAAAAATGACAAGTTTGCCGTTTCCATTTTTTTTTCTAGGTGGCAGCTTCCCTCTCAGTACCCCCTCCCCCCCAAATTCTACCTATGGGAACACATATATACTAACAATAGAAGATACCTATCATAGTCGCAAATAGTAGGGGGGCTTTAGGAGCTAAGCTCACTAAAAAATTGAATAACCTCTCACCCCTAACATTTTCTTAAATTTGTTTTCAACTTATTCAATATTATTACAATAGGGCTTCAGCCCTCTCCCCAAATCGCAAACACTATTTAAGCCTATGGACTAGGTCTAGGTACCTAATTTAATATTCAACTAAACTATTTAGGTATTTAATTTATTATTATGATGTATAATAGGTATAAGGTATTATAATATATTATGTAAATTTAACATTAATTAATTAGATATAATTACTTTTGGTAATTTGTTGTTTCTATTTTTTGCACGAGACGTTCATCTCTCAAGTTTCCCAGTAAACGAGCTGCCTCTGTATCGATACTCCTGTTAACTATATCCAAAAAGTTTGAAGCTTTCTTCAGATTTTGGAGATTGATGTTGTTTATATAGCGTACATAAGCAAGACAGTGATTTTTTGTGTTCTTTACTTTTAATATACCATTTATAACTTCTCTTTCTGTCACTAAACTCCAATTCAACAGGTTGAATATAAGTTAAATAGTCAACAATTAGATTTTAAATAAACAATTTTATTTTATTTTTCTTGTAGTTACCCGACATATAATAGTTGTGCATAGTGTCTTTATCAATCTTCCCACTATTAAATAAACTTATTGAAGATTTCCTAAATAATTTCTGCATTTTAGCCAAAGTATCCCACCAAATGCCTTGATCTTGTTGTTGAAGTTTTGGAATTCGCTAGAAATATAAAATTACATAATACTTTAATTGTTAAGCTATAGCCTGTAATATTTGTATACTAAAAGCTAATAAAGTCTTTAATTCCAATTATTCGATGATGAGATACCTACAAACGTTTTAAAACACTCATGTAACGCTGTAGAGGCAGAAGCCTGAACGACGGCGTATGTTTTAAAGTGTACCATTTAGATTAGTACGTTACCAACCTCAATGATTTCAATCACTAAAGTTAACTTTGTATGTAATCTGATGTGTATATGTATTAAGACACTGGTGAGGTTATAATATTGATATACTTTCTAGTTTTTTCTTAGTATTTAAAACTATAAGAATAGGTAAATTTCGTAAAATGCTGTCTGCAGTGCTCGGCACGGTGTGGCGGTGGCAGATTTCAGTATTTATATTAATTATTATTTATTAGGTATTCAAATATTGAAATATACAATAACAGGATATTATAGTACATTTGAAATCACAACATTTTCTTAAACACATAAATAAACAAATGCATTTTTTAACAATTAAGCCATGTGACACAAATGTTGATAAACATATTTCGTCACCTAAAATATTATATCTTTCTTGAAATTATTTCTTATTTTAAATAAATTGTGACTAATTTTTATTCGCTTTTACTATTTATATTTCCACTTTCTAGCATTCATTTTTATTTTAAATAATTATGAAGGGTGAGCACAAAATAATTCCATCAGATAATAATTTAATACATTTTTAAGAATCTACTCTTTGTTTCCCAGTGAAAATTCATCAAAAAATGCATTGTTAATTATAAATGTAAAAAAAAAACACTATCTACTAAGTTAATTTAAATCATAGTGTAGACCAAGCAAATTTTACACGTAGAGCATAGGCGGCTGTACATTCATCATCTTATCGGCTCTATGACGGCACGTGACTATTTTCAACCCTATCTAGTTGAATAATTATTATTTTTCAACTTCGGATTATAATATTTTATTGACTACAATAATAAATCATATAGCTTAAAAAAAAAAAAAAAATATTGTTACCGTGTCTAATTATACATTGATTATTAGTTTTTACATTACTTTATTATTGAAATTAATAAGTATTGAAGAGATTGGTTGTAGAACAGAAATTGGGGGCACAGCGTTGCTATCTTTTCTATACCACATGTCTAATAAGGTAACATCTGAACCAACATTGACCAACTCTTCCCTCAATAACTCCAATTCTGATGAAGTAATATACGTAGGAATCGGACGGTAGCCATATTTTTGTCCCAGAAATACCTGTAGTAGATAGTAAAATGTATGATCATAAAATATAAGAATAATTAAAAACTTAATATGAAAATAATATAGCAAATTATTAATTAAGAGAATGTTAGATATTAGTGAACTTTTAATTTCTCTCTCAGACTCATGACCTATATGCCATACATAGAGAATTTCATTAGAATCAATGACGCATATATTGTTTGCCAGGGCCCTGAATACCCTTTAGCGTAGACCCATTACCCAAGATAATGAATGAATGGGTGTGTACAAAATAGGCGGTAGATTTAAGAGGTGATAGAGGGATTATATTACAATTTACAGCTATATTAGCTGTGGTAGTAACATGAATCGTGTGAGTAACTTATACATACTATACCTACTTTAACACTTCAGTACGGAACACTTATTGTAAATAGTAAAATTCATTTATTTTAAAAACTATTAAAAGGGTTTTTTTTATAAATATGTTTTGAATATTGTTTTCAAAAATGTGGTCCCCCTGGCCCTTACACAAAATCTTACATCCGTCACTAGATAAAACGTGTATGTATGTAATATTACAATGTATTATATTTTACAAAATTGTAAACAGTTTTTAGGATATGGATTTAAGTTTTACCACAAAGTTAGGTCCCATTGATAAACGTTGACAGTTTTCAATTTCTTTCATACAAAGTTCAGTTGTCATGTGATCATCTGTGGCTTCATCACGAACACCCCATCTCATATCAACCACCTAAAATTAAATAGGTATTATAAATAGGTACCGGTAGGCACCTATATGCAACTTACCAACCGTACCTGGTACGTAGATATACATCAAGGTCAAATTTATTGTATTGATTTACAAGACTTTTATATCATGTCTAATGTCTAAATACTTATAAACATGCATACTATTAATACAATAACAACTACAGTAGATTATACAGCATACATCAAATATACCATAATGTAGCCATACATGCATGTTAGCATGTTTCTGTTTTAAATTGTTTTAGTATATTTATAATTAGGTATAGGTATTCATCAATATTATAATGAATTAATAATATGGGGGGACATTTTAAGAGTACAAATTAAAAAGGGTGATTTAAAATAAATATAGAAGGCGAGATAACCAAATAGTTTATATTATTATCAATACAATATATATTAAAAAAAAGTTCACGAATAAATTTGGTAGGTATGTCCCGAATCCCGATAAAATATATTTATCAAATAGATAAACAAGCAAGAAGTATCTATAAAAAATGCATGTTATTAAGAATAGTCCATTTCCGTATTCTTGAAAAATATTTTAAGTTTTGATATATTCAAATATAAATCATATAAATAGATTAAATTATTATTAGATTATTATCTCTCAGTCTAATGTATATAAGTATCTTACACATCTTCATATCGAATGCCTACAGTTTAGATGACGCGTGTATCCTAAATTTAGCAATTACATGCAGTAGGTATTTTCGAAAGATTTCTACCTCATCACGAAATAAAAATAATAACTGCACAGTGCACAGATAGTTATGATGAGCATTCAGCTTAAAATATTATAATATTATACTACCACAGTCCTTCCTACCCAATTGGCGCAATTCCACGACTAAGAGGGGTGTTATAGCATAAGCGTGGTGAAGTGAAATATTACAATGGGCAATTCATTTTTTGAATGACCTATACCTTGCCTTGACTACTTAATATAATACTTATTATTGAAGTTATTACTCTTATTAAATATCATATATTCAGATGGAGTTAGTCTTTTACAGTAAGTTGTACTACAATTTTTCACTAAAGCTGACTAACCCACCCACCCCTTCAAAATGATCGGACAACTGCTCTTTAAAATCACGGTAAACACTCCACTGTAGCATAATATATAATTCTAAATTCTTAAGTATTCACCAATGTATTGTATTGTTTTTATTATACAAATATTTTGTAAAAATTAAGAACATTCTGGAATGCCGGAATGGACAAAATGTCAACTGTAAGTCTGTAACAATAAAGGCCTTCTCGCTGAACCTGCGTACTGCGTAGAATGCTGATTGTAGTGACTTGGTACAACTGTTTCCTTTCTTAAGTGCCCCATTCTTATAAGAGAAACAAATCTCCATCCAATAATTTTATAATATAAATACTCAAGTACCTACCTAATTATAAATAATGTAAATAAATAATCATATATCCAAGGGCGTCCGCAAGGAGGGGGATAAGTCCCCCTTGACTTTTTCTTGGACCAATTATAATAATCGTTATGTAATATCAAATACCAGACATTTTTTTCTTCACATTTTTATTTTAAAAATTATAATTTTATGATAAGGTTGCTGCTAGCTGTTTTTAAGATATTAAAAATTAATATGAAATAACTGGAACTGACTGGTATTAACTAATTAATAAGTATGGTATATTATTGGTATCATATAATCGTTTTTTAATAATAAAACTTTAAATCATCCACGTAAGAGTATAATAATTATGATCTAAGAAGAAAACAAACTTTTTTTCATTATTTTTGGTTATTTTCTAGTTTGCTTATAACTGGTAATTAGTTTAGTAGTTTGTTTCGAAATTGTACTGGCAACTCTCTAGCGATGAATAATTTTACTTGACGTTTTTAGATTTAAGTTCTCAAAATATTCAAATTATATGGTTATCTATAGAATTATCAAATAAATTATGACATTTTATTTATAAAAAAATGAATTTTTAAATTTAAAATTGTATACTAATTAATTAAAACGAATGCTGCCAGATTAAGTTTTAACTACCTATCTTAACATTATAATTCAAAAATAATTTTGACGTTCCCTACCTATACGAAACAAAACATGTCACTAACAATACTTTATCACTAATCAGATAGTGAAACAAAAATTGATAAATGAAAATATTTTGCCCCTCCTCCTAGACAAATTCCTGAGGACGCCCTTGAATAAAGCATAGTTTAGTTGGCTAATAATCTCGTTATTGATGCCACAATGATATAAAAAAAATTTAATTTCTAATTTATCTTTGTGCATAGAATTAATATATAGCTTACTATCTACTACTTAAATAATAAATAATTTTATAATTACATGATAATATATAAAGCAATAATTGAAGAACGAACAAAACATATTGCACACAAATTAGATTCACTTCATTTCGTGTCAGTTTATTTTCACCTGAAATTCTAGTCCATGTTTTTCCCGACAAAAATCCTTCAGTTTTGGATAACATTGAGCCATCAACGTATTTCTCTCCATCGTAGTATCTGAAAATGTATGTTTTTTCGAACGTCGAATTAATAATATATCATTTTAGTAATCAGTTCTTAAGAACTATCGTCATCGTAACTATCATCACGTGCCTGTAAATGTGGAGCTGGTAAAAATTCTAACAATTTTAGAACTAACTGGAGGCAAGTTCTCGAGGGAACCTGCGAAAATCAAGTCTACTGTCCGGTCGTCCATACTGTGAATTTATAGGTGGTTTAGCTGTGGAGCTTATAATATTTCGATTTTCTCCGAGGAAATTTGTGGTTGCATCGTGTTGGAATGAAGAATCACGACTGCGTGTTACCATTCCATACGTTTGGAACTCATTCGTGAAAGCACTTTTTCATAACAGTTAAACCTTATAATAATATACATATAATGTACATATATATATGTGGGTGTTTAATGCAAAACTGCAATATAGCAACCATTTGTCTCGTTATTGTTTGTTTATACAGAGCGATTCAATGGGTAAATGTCGTTCGTTATAATATTATATTGATTTTTAATTGCATGTTCTGTTGAGAACTCAAAGTTCAAACGCATTGGAGCTATAGTGAGGGAGGGGTATAATTGCATTATTCGTGTATCATACAATATTACATTATTTACAATACACATCCTGATAGTTCGTACTTCGTTTCTAACTGATTTACGATTTAGAGTAAAAACGGTCTTAGACGAAGTATAGTTGAAATAAAGTAAATAATGGCTCCTGCACAGTAGGTGGGCAGGTACCTTTCCGTTAACCATGCATAAATTTAAGTTTCAAATTTGAATAAACAAAACATTATAATATCGCGTGATGAAATAAATAGATACTATTATTAAGTAGGTAGGTATATAATAATATTATTATTTGCTGTATTAATTTATTCGTATTATTTCATTCGAGAATTGTGACCGAATTATTATTATACAAAACCATTGGAGAAATAACAACGGCACAATATTATTGACAATCGGTGAAATGAATGACCGTACCTAACGTATTATTACGAATAGGTAGGTAGGTAACAAAAAAATAATACAGCCATATATATAAGTACCTGCCACATGGGCAGCAGCTGCAGGTTCACATCGTGTTCAGACACTTCAGACATTTCAAAGAACATGCCACATGCACATAATATTTTGTACAATGCTGTTACGGGCCATACTCGCGTAGTCACGTGTGAGCAGGTGCCGCTGCCGTCACATTAAGGCGTAGAGTGTTATTTATCCTTTATCTATGATTATTTACCGCCAAGGTCTCGGGACGTTATCAATATTATTGTGGCTGTATTGATAAGAATTATCTTAGAAATCCGTGCCTGTATTATATTATGTTGTTATTATTGTTTGTTCACTACTAACTCCGAAGTCGGAGCTATTTTACTTAATTCTACTGCCAGATCCTTGCTATACATACTGTAGTAAACTATAGTAAGTCGTTGCTTGTACTGTACGTATATTAATGAAATAAAAGAATATCTCCAAGCGGTGACTACTTTAAACTGTTTAGAGTTTAGGTCATAGTTTACCAAAAAATATAACATGATACATACCTACACCAAATGAAGTTGTTTTTAAATTTTAAATTTCAACACTTACATTATCTATACACCTAGGATGTAATTATTACATTGACCGTATTCTTGCAATGATATTAATGTAATGTTTTCAAATTGTTGAAATAGCCATATTAGGTATTCAAATATGAAAACGTTTTAATTTTCTGATATTTTTTAAGCGTATACTTAGTATAGTTTGAGCGAAAACAATGATTTTGGAAGAAAACCAAAATGTCATCAAACCAAGGGTAAGAGTTAAAATACTGATTCTGTTATTACTATTTATATAATTACATTAGCATGATTAATATGTTAATATATTAAATTTAATAAGCAATTTGCAATTACTACAATACCCATAATTACCTTACCAAATACCAATTACTTACCTATATTATTAATCACTTGTTTGTTATGATTAAAATTTAAAACACTTATTGGTTTGTTCTAGTGTTTTAATTATATTCAGACTTATACTTCTGATTTATCTATTATATTTTTGCGGAAAAAATGTTTTATTGAGTAATAATTTTTAAATACTTTAACATTAAATTAATACTTTACACCTCAGACTGCAGGAATTATTTTAATGTGTAGTCTAAACTCTTAAAATCTTAAGGAACAAAACATCTATGAATTATATTTTGAATACAAAAACATTTTTTATTTAAAAATAATTTAGAAAAATATACTCTTGTGATTTATGTTTTAATTATGACTTTTAAAAATTTGAACACTTAACTCTTATATATGTAATGTATTAAATTTTATTTTATTCTTAGAATAGCCGAGCAGCTCGGCCTAAAGTTGTTTACCAATGGACTGTACAAGATGTTCAAAAATGGTTTCGTCGTCATTGCTATGATTATTATGTTTTATATGGAGAAAAATTCTTGCAGGTATTTACCTAATTAGTACATAATTAAAAACTCCTTTATTTAAGATCTTATTTAACACTTATTTTTCCTTTGGAATTGAATTGCAAGTATTTATAAGAAATATGCTTTTTATTTTAGTAATATTAATATTAATAACATGACAGTAGCATATTTAGGAAGGCATGGGGGGCAGTTGCTCTAGGCAGCAAATTGACGTATGTTATAGGTTTATTATAGGTGAGAAAAATTGCCACTATAAAAAAAAATTGTGGGGAAAGAAGGCATTAAAAAAAATGTGTACCTGGGATTACAAAATCCTAAATATGCCAATGTAAGATGATCATATTGTAAACTTATACATTTTTATAATTTAAATCTTTAAATTATTAACTGATACATTAAACATTTAAACTAATAATGGATATTTTATTGTATTGCTTAAAAACAATTAATAATAATACGTAATATAACATAATTATAAAATTGAATAATTAAAAAAAACAACATAAACATTCAAATAATACTAAACACAAAATACCACAAATTATATTTCTATAAATAAATATTATGATTGATTACTATATCTTCATTTATTTTCAGCATGAAATAATTGGACGCGCTTTAATAAGAATAAATGAAAATCAACTGTATCGTATGGGCATTATAAATCCAGATCATAGTCAAGATATTTGTCGAGAAATACTTAAACTACGTCTTAAAACTTATATTTTAGAGTTTAGAGATCTGGAACGCAACAATCTTTATGATTAAACTTTCAAATTTCTACAAGTAATTATTCTAAATCTAATAACTGCATCATGTTTAGTATATCTCCAGTCTGTCTTGAAACCGAATCGTCCATTTCCATTCTGATATTTTGTAAAGACAAATTGCTAGTAATTTGAGTAAAATCTAAAATATTGTGTTCTGAAATTTTTTCTTCTTTTTTGCTGAAATAAAATTGTTTATATATTTAATTTATAAACATTTATTCTGTGGTTACACAATCATTATCTTATTTAATTTCATTGAAAAATATGCCTAACTTTAAATCATACAATTTTAAATCTATAGTCTTGTAATATCAATGTCATTAAATAATTAAAAATAAAACACAAATTTTTGGATAAATATTTTATTCTTATTACTTTTCATTTGTATTTAATGAAGTTTCTAATATTTCAAGATCCAAATCACTGATTTCTTTACTATCATTATCATTTCCCATCAATTGGGTAACAAAAAGATCCATCTCTTGTTTATATCCATCACGACTAGTCTGGCCATTAAATAATGGATCTGATGTTTCTTCAGATGGTTGCTTAATATTTTTATTAATATTAAATCTAAAAAAAAAAAATATTTATTATACTATGTTGATGTTTTTATCTGTTTTTTTTTTCTAGTTTTACATCGAAAGCCCAAGAGTAGTGATCCGAGGACTATTAGGCTTAATTGAACCTACTTCAGTTTCTACTTTGTAAAATGATATTGGATGAAATGTACTTATGTCGATAAGAGTACTATTTTTATTGAATACTCTTATAACACCTGGAGCTTCACATCCTGCAATACATTATTAATATAATATCTGAAATATTTTGATAATAACTACTACCTACTTAAAATCATTTTACTATTAAACTACTATTTTAAGTTTATTTTAAGAATACCAATAATTTATTTTTTACAAACTATTATAATTTAAATTTAACTATTCCAGCATAATTGTTGTTTTTTTATATAAAGAACTGAATGTGTTATTTTAATTGTACATTATTATTATAAAATGGTTTACTACTGAAATTATTTATTTTATTATTTATAAAAAAAATATTTTTATAAACAATTATGATAATTAGTTAATATTTTAAACAAATGTTCTATTATTAATATAGTATACAAATTTAGGTTAGGTAAAAACCTTACAAAGTAAGATATATATTAATATAAATAGCTGAATATATGCTGATTTAAAAATAATAAGATGTCAACGAATTAAAACTGTGTTTGTGCAAAAAATATCCTTACAATTTGCAAGGCATTAACCATAATAATAGTTTGATATACAATAATGTTATGATAAAAATTACAAACCTCATTTTCAAATAATAATAAATGTTTCAAATTCATAATGGAGCAAAATATACACTTTTTTAAATATTTTATAAATTATTTTTAACATAACAAGATAAATAATGACTACATAAAATACAATTTATGATCTAAACTACAATTATACTTAACCATATGGAATCACCCATTTTCCCACTGAAACAAATGACCCGTTGTATCGTTGTAAACCTTCTTTAATAAATATTGTAACTTTAACATGTATATCTTGCAAATAATTCAACATTGCATAACGTACTCTCATTATTTCTCCATTTGTCATTTTCTCAAAAGTCTTTATCAATAACAAATTATAGTTATTCAAATTTCAAGCTTTGTATTAATGTATACCACAATTACTTGATAGAAATTGTGTTGTATGACATCAATGTTTTGTTTCAACTGATGAGTACATGCCAGTTCACGGATGGAATCTAAATGATTCAATGTTACTAATAATACTTGCCTCGGACCATTACATGAGAACATTTGCATTTTAACTGAGGTTTCTATCAAACCCATTAACTTTTCCATACTAGAATCATTTAGTCGCATTATTGAAGAATGAACCGCACAACATATACTTTTATTTAAAATATCTTTGTTAATGACAGATGTTGGTACAAACAAAAACGGACAGTTAAGTGATGCAGCAATAATGTCATTTAGAACTGCAATATATCAAATCAATTAGGTATCACATTTTATATTAGTGTAAATTTGATGTATTTATGTAAAATATTTTATTTTTTCATGTTAACGGCATTAATAATTAGTAAAATTTATAATGATGGGTACCTAATTTAGATTTGTCAATTTGAATTTTTTGCGTTTTTAATCTTTCTGCCACAACATAAATCATTTCACACACTAAATTTAAATATAAAATTGTATACGTTTGTAAAGCCATGTTTAAAAATATCAGTAAACTTAGTTATTGAAGGTTTATTAGTTTTTATACACTATAGAGGAAGGTACACAACGACCTAACTTTAATTTGTTATTGTTCAGAGGTACCATGGAGACCAAACATATAATAGTGAATAGGTAAGTAGGTACCTGCTCCTAAAGCCCTAAACAATTGTTGTTATTATTATTATTATATTCGTCTATAACAACATATTTTAACCTATAAGACGGTGATAAAAAAATTATAACCACATAACCTGTGAACAAATATGAGTTAGTTAGTCACCTATATAATATATATGTATGTAAGACGTACGAGTGTAACCTTGACCCTATAATAGTAAAATATAATGCCAACAAAATTTAGTAAATAAATATTTGTCCATAAATTGAATCATGTCAATATTTAAAACAATAACGAAAACCTAACGTTTGATTAACATACGTTATGGACATTTAAAACCGGCAGTTTCGCTGACATTTCAGCGACCAAAATTAAAATAATATCGTAAAATTGTTTATTATATTATCATATACTCAAGTAAAAGTAAGTAGGTGGTATATAATATAAATATCATAATAACATATCTCACAAACCGCAACGAGCGATACGTTACGGCGGCTTTATGCAATTATTCGTTTTCCTCTAAAACAATACGCACAATAATATATATCATATCTTTGGATTATTCCTACATAATTATTATATTGTATATGGTTTTTATCCATCCACCGAATATAATAATATTATACTTCGAACCACAATGGATGTACGGTACAACATTATTGTTCGAACAAGTGTGCAAACGCAAGCCTTAAATACGATGGGATCACAACTTTTCGTCGTCATCACTTTCATAGTGGACCGTCGCCGTAACAGCTGTGTACTATGAAAATACGTAATGATTTTATGGTATTTTTCACGGTACACCAGCCATCTCGATTTCGGCGTGCCGACCACAATAAAATAATACAACGACCGAAAACCGTAATAGCAATGACATTAATTGGTACCGTCCGCGATCGACCTGTATCTGTGGTGTTCGGCCGGAATGGTACAAATCGCGGACGACAATCCGGAAACGCGAGCGCTACACGACACGACAGCGTATTGTGCTCGAGCCATTTCCGGATTACTTGCGTAGTTGCTTGTTGCAGGACGACGACGGGAAGTCGGGAGCTCGGGGAAACAATATCGTTTACTTCCTCCGAAGTCCTCGTCACTGTAGTCGTAGTGCCGTGCGCGGACGTCGCAGAGGCGTTCGTATTTTACCGCGACAATAGTTTTATTATCGTCAGCCATTTTGCAACAGTTGTTGGTGAAACACCTGGTGCGGCGTTGCCGGACCGTCGCTGATAAGAGACGCGTCGCGTTCCGTCGGGGAAACCGCCGGACGGCAATCAGTCGGATCACTCGACACAGCCGGAACGGAACGGCCGTTGTTCGGTCCGGCAACGTGGCTACGGCTAGATTTCTCTCATATGTCCCCACCGCCCGCCCGCCCTTCCCCGCTGGGGTTCACCTCAACAAGCGGCCCGTCTCCCGCACTAACGCTGATCGGTAGCATAACGTTTGTTTACACTTTGCGTTGCATTGCATTTCGGTCGGTCCGCGTATCGTTACTCGCACGTAAAACCGTTCTGTCCCCGTCGTACCGTCCGCTTCCGTCGCGTATCCGCCGCAAACCGTCTGCTAGACCGCTAGCACTGCGCACCGAGTCCAAACGTTTCGTTTTTCGCGCCGACCGTCGCATCCGTGTCCGGCGATAATGCCATGTTAACGTCCGCTCGCTGGTCAGGTCCGATGCACGTCGTGATGTTAGTTAACCGGACAAATGTGACGAGAAATGAAACGGCATTCGGATGAACACATGGCGTCCGCGGACACTGTCGGCGCATACGCCACCGCCGCCGCCACCCGTTCACCGCCTAGGTCTAGGCCCAACCTGGTGACCATTTCCAATGTCGTCCAGTCGAACTTCGTTTCGCAGGCCATAAACAACCCGAACATACAGTTCAACACGGTGCAGCCGTTCAGCGCGCCCACAATGCCGGTCCTGGCCATCAACGACAAGGTTCCTGGTTCGTTACCCGGTGGCTCCGCCATGCCGGCCCTCCACACGATCCAGACGCAACACAATATTCAACAGATAAGGCAAAAAGTCGTGCCGCCCGCGACCATAATCCAACAGCAACAGCAGCAGCAGCAACAACAACAACAGCAACAGCAGCAGCAGCAGCAGCAGCAGACTCAGTTTCAGAGGCTCAAGGTCGAAGATGCCCTGTCCTATTTGGATCAGGTGAAATATAAATTTAGTAATCAGCCTCAAGTGTACAACGATTTCTTGGACATAATGAAAGAGTTCAAATCGCAGAGCATAGACACCCCCGGAGTGATAACACGGGTCTCAAACCTATTCAAAGGTCATCCTGAGCTCATAGTGGGTTTTAATACGTTCCTACCTCCAGGTTATAAAATAGAAATAAAAAATAACGAACTTGGCTTTCATGTTTCTGTGTCGATACCTCAAAGTCCGGCGATCACATCATCCCAGACAATTATACATTCGACAACTCAACATATTATGTCAAGCACTCCAATAGTTACTACTCCACCAGTCACTTTGACTTCAACACCGCCTGTAGTAATTAAACCAGCCGGACATACACCTACCATAAACCAGGTCAATACTACTTCGGTTGTAATAAATCACCATACGACGCACAATAGTGTGACACCAACTGCGCCTACTAGCAGTGTTCATCCAACCCAAATACCTTTGTCTGTAGCTAGTTTAAGCCAAGTGGCATCTAATATACCTCAAGTGTCGATACCTACAACTCAGGAATCAACCAACTCACAAAATCAACCAGTTGAGTTTAATCACGCCATAAATTATGTGAATAAAATTAAAAATCGTTTTCAAGGGCAACCAGAAAAATATAAAAGATTTCTGGAAATATTACATACTTATCAAAAAGAGCAAAAAACACATAAAGATAACGTGCCAGTTGCTGAAAAAACATTAACTGAAGCTGAAGTATATCAGCAAGTTGCTAAATTATTCGAAAACCAAGATGATTTACTATTGGAATTTGGACAATTTCTACCTGATGCTAAATCACCTGATGCCAAACAGGCGGCAGAAGCAATCATTGTCCCTCCTAAGAAGGCGGCTACCGTTGTTACTAGTGCACCTCCTGTAATTCCTTTGCCCCCACCACCTCCCATCAAAAAAGAACATCCGGCAGCTATTCCAATTACCAAGGAAATTATTAAAGAGTCAAGTGTTCCAAACGTAGCTTTGAAAAGAACTTCATCGTTTTCTTCCAGTCAGAATTTACCACCGCCCAAAAAACCAAAATCTCCTTTTCCTAGTTTGGGAGACGTATCATATCAAGAAGCATATAAATATGGTACATTAACAGATTTTGCATTTTTTGATCTCGTTAGAAAGTCGATTCATAATGCTGCTGCCTATGATGATTTCTTGAGATGTTTAGTTTTATATTACACTGAAATTATATCTAAATCAGAACTGCTAAATTTAGTGCAACCTTTCCTTGGAAAATACTCAGAATTATTTAGAAGATTCAAAGATTTTATTGGGACCAGTGAAAAAAGTAATAATGCTGCTGCAGTTCCAACGGAAAACAAACTTTGTGGCTTACCACATTTTTCGTTACTCGACCCTGGATCTAATCGTCAAGATAGATCTGCTGGTGATCTACCCACTGATATAGATTATAGTATCTGTAAAAGGTTAGGTGCAAGTTATTGTGCTGTACCCTCAGATTATCTAACTCCTAAATGTAGTGGTAGGACGAAAATGTGTTATGAAGTACTGAATGACACGTGGGTTTCTTTCCCTACGTGGTCTGAAGAATCATCATTTGCCACTAGTCGAAAAACACAATACGAAGAATATATGCATAGGTGCGAAGATGAAAGATTTGAACTCGATCTCGTAATGGAAGTTAATTTGGCAGCAATATATTGTTTAGAAGAACTAACAAGAAGATTTAATAGAATGACACCTGAAGAACTATCGAAATTTAAAATGGAAGACTGTAGTTTTGGTAGTGATACAACTTCAATGACAACCAATAGGCGTGCTATTAAAAGATTATATGGTGATAAGACAACTGATATACTTGAAGGACTTCAAAAAAATCCATTAACTGCTGTTCCGATAGTTTTAAAAAGGCTAAAATCCAAAAATGAAGAATGGAAGGTAGCAAGAAATACTTTTAATGAAATATGGAAAAGTCAAAATGAAAAATACTATCTTAAATCATTAGACCATCAAGGTGTTAATTTTAAACAAAGTGACATGAAATTTCTTAGGTCAAAATCATTATTAAATGAAATTGAAACTTTATACGATGAGCGGAATGAACAGAGTGATACTATCACTGGACCTCATATGGTGTTTTCATATGTTGATAAATCAATTATAGATGATGCTGCTAATTTGTTGATACATCATGTCAAGAGACAAGCAAGCATTAATAAAGAAGACAAACAAAAAATAAAATCACTTATTAGAAGGTTCATCCCTGATATGTTTCATCATCCAAGGCAAGAGTTAAGTGACGATGAACGTGATGGTCAAAATGATTGTTCTAATAATAATTCACCTGAAACAACTAAAGCATCTTTGCGAATCTCCGAAGAAAAAGATGTACCCGAGCTTAAAATAACAGATAACGATAAATTAAAAGCGCCTGAACATTCTAGTACAGAAGAATGTTACACTTTATTTTATGGTAATAATAACTGGTATTTGTTCCTCAGACTACATCATATACTATGTGATCGGCTTACTCAAATATATAAAAAAGCCTCACAGTTGCTTCATGAAGAATGTATTTACCAAGTGACTAGGTCAGAGACTGCAGCTTCAAAACTTCATCTCAATCCCAATTCATCAATTCTGTTAGAAGACTATTATCCTGCTCTACTTGATATGATTAAAAATGTGCTGGATGGCAACATGGATTCAAATACCTATGAAGACACGTTAAGGGAAATGTATGGTATCCACGCATATGTAGGATTTACACTCGATAAGGTTGTTGTTTATGCTGTTCGTCAATTGCAGCATTTAGTATCTGATGAATACTGTCAAGAGTGTTATAATATATTTATGAAAGAAAGTAAAAAAAACGGAACAGGTGGTCTTTGCAGTACAGCATGTCAAAGAATTGCACAAGAAGCAGCATATCAACGCAGGGCTGAAGCTGCTTTGAGTAACGATAACAATTGCTATAAAATACTTATATACAAATCTAATTGTAAACTAACGTTTGAGTTGCTGGATACCGACACAGAGGATAATCAGGACAGTGGTAAATGGACAAGTTTTGATAATGAACCTTTATCTGAAACTAATGATGATAAACAAGATGAAAACCAAAGTCCTAAAGATTAAATATTCAGTTTACTAAAATGATCTAACCTTAAATAACCAAGTATTCTATACCTTAATTATTATTTATTATTAATTTTTTACATAAATTGTTTCTACTACAATATGTAGCCTAATTTTTTCTTGCTCTGTATTGATTCCAAAGTCTCATCTGAACTATTACTTTAAAAGGTAATGTTATTAAAAAAAATAATAAATTTTTGTAACTATGTTGCTAATATTTTTAATACTGTTTCAGTTTTGCTTTATGTTTGTACATAACTATTCATTGACATTTGATGAGAATCAAATAAGCCAGTTGCCACATATTTTTTTTTCATAAAAGTAAGTTTGTTAATTTAATATTTGTAGTAAAGTTTGAAAAATTGTGTCATATTTTAAATTTATTATCTTCACATTTTTGTCCTCAACTATATTTTGGGTTTTATACAATTTTGTAATAAATGTAAATCAATGTATAATTTTAATAGTGAGTTTTCTTTGTTTTCCAGAAAAATATTGAATCAATTTCCTCGAAGATTTTGTTGGTTGAATATTCCAGGAATAACTAAGGTAAATTAATAAATATTTTTAATATGGTACAGAGACACAGAGTTAGTTAATCCTTTTGTCTATCATATATATAAATATATAGTAGTGATCATTAATTTATGAACCCTTTCGTAAAATAACTTTATGATATGTTGAATATACCCTATTTTAATTTAAAAAATATATATTATAGTAAAAAAAAACTGAGAAAAAGTTACATGTTTAAAGCTTTTTACATTTTGCCAACAATACTTGATATAAGTTAACCTAATAAAAATTTGATATATGTATCAACAATTAAATTTGACATGTCAACACATGTTCAGTAAAATTTTATGGTTTTCGTTTTTGTATTAATCGATTAATAATTGATTCAAATTATTACTTCTATTTGTTTACTTCCGAGGAAAACTAAAAAATTTTCAGCTTTCATTCAACCTCTTTGTATATCAAGCACATTTTATATTAGATAATATATTCTAATATATCATTACTTATTGAATACTGAATAATTTATTGTACAACCCCATTTTCTTTGAAATATCAAATAACCTATTTGAACCTATATAATATAAAGTCAAACTAATAAATTGATTTTTTTTTTTCAGAAAACCAATTACAAAAATATATTAATTCTTGCAACACTGGACAATGGTTTTATATTCTACATTATAAACTCTAAAACACAATGATTTGTACATTTTTACTATTGTTTAAAAAATTAATATTATGTATAGAAATACTGTATTTATGTATATTTTTTTATTTTACTTTTCTGTAGAAAATAGATAAATATTTTAATCAGTTACCAATGGATGTTTTTTTAGAACACCAATAGGAACAATATTGTGAAAATCGTGAAATTAAATTTCACTATTAGAACAAATAACCAATTTTATTAAGAATCTATTCTTTAAACTGTGAATGTAGGAACGTAGCGTTAAATAAATTATAGTTTTAAATTTAATATTATGCAGCAATAGCAAATCATGTTCAAATATGGGTTCTTCCATTGTGCATAGGTTTTTTTAAATCTGTAAACAAAAAATGTGTAATTATTTTGTTACAATTTTTTGTATTTATAGCCTATAATGGTGTAAATAATTTATATATTTTTCATTATAAATAATTTCTTAACGTGTAGAAATGATTGAATTGATAATTGTATTATACATGCCATAGAAATGTTAATATTTATTTAATAAATAGGAAAATATTTTTTAGAGAGTAGTATTTTTAATGAATTTTAAATATTAGGCATGAAAATTTAAAATATATCTATGAAATATGAATAAAAATGTCAATAAAATTGCCATTTACTGAATTGATATCCTTGGTTGCTTGTAAATTGTAATATGTTTATTACAGTTTTTTTTTTAAAATTTAATTGAATTGTTTGCATTATATTTTTTTTATTTTTAGTTTGTTTATATATTATATATTGATTAATTTATTTGGAATGAATTAATTAAAGTTTTATTTTATACTTTTTGATTTTACTTTTATACTTTACCTTAATTCTTGTAAATCAATGAAACATCTTATAAATATTATGAAATATTAATATGACAAAATTGTATTTTAATGAGTTTTATATACAGTTTACATTGAAGTTACTTTAAAAACAATTTTAATATGAAACTAAACAAACATTTTTAATTAATTCCTACTTTACCCATAAATACCAATTGGTACTTAATAAAGGCTGAAAATGGGTTAATAAAGACTGGTTTTAAATTGTTAGACTTATGTTAAATAACAAATAAACAATTTTTAAATGATCTAAACAAGGAAACATATTTCTATAAGTATTTTTTATTAATATTAGCATTTAGCAATAAGCAAAATACATATTATATTCTTTATACTATTTCGTATTTATACAACTTGTATTCAGTATTGTATTTTAATTATACTTTTTTTCTAAAGCAATCAAGTTCCACAATATACAAACTAAATAGTAGTATGGTATTTCACAACTTATGTGTTCTATTTAAATTTTAAACAATATTCATAGTCTTTCTTGGGACTCAATACTTAATAATGTTTTAAGATTTAATAGAGTACATTTTGAATAATTTATAAATAACAGTCTACCGGCCACAATATTCAATACAGCTATTGACATCCAACAAGAAATGATAACTTATACTGACATTTTGTTAAGTAGAAAATTAACATTTATTCAGAACTATTTATGAATAGTTAAAGTAAATTTTATATTTTTATATAAAACAAAAAATATAATATTTGAAAAGAATTGATGTATTTGTAATAATAAAAATTACTCATAAAAACCAGGCATCCAGCCTTCATATTGTCAACCATGTAATAATATTAAAATTGTGAAACTGTATGTAAATTTATCAATAAGTAGAATTTTAACTGTACAAAATAATATGTATTTATCACTTATCAAAAAGTAGAATTTTAATTGTACAAATGTATTTATAACTTATCAATAATCTAAATTATATTTTATATCATGTCTATACAAATCATTTAATATGTACGACACGATTAAATTTGTTGTTTATTGTTAAACATGTTGTTTGTGTCAATTTTTATTTTGAGTGGCGTTATTTTTTTAAACGATCCATCTATACAACCATTAACACAAAACGTGGACTATATTATTCATTATTTCAAATGAAAAAAAAAGAACATCGAGCAACTTTAGTTTAGTCTTTCATTGTTTCTTAACAGAATTATAAAGGTACAAGCAAAGAGGTTAAAAAGAATATTATTTCGTGTTGAATATGTGGAGTTTCGGTAAGTTGCGCACTTACGTCTCGAACAGTTAATGTTTTATGTGTTCACCGGATAGTCAATAAGTGTCGAAGGAATAAGAGACAACTTACAGTAATCATCATCAATACTGTGTTTTGTCGCAGAACAGCGAGCAATATTGTCAAATATCGATTCGTTTACTGAAACTGAATGCCACTAATCATCATTGTCTAATCTCTTTGCTCCGATCATAATAATTGTCAATAATATTGTCGGATATTTCATAAGAAATATGGTAATGGTAATCTAAGGCATTCAATTAGTCATTTAAAGTCATTTTGTAAAATCGTAAATTGTTTTTTATATTTTGTAATCAATAGACATGTCATTTACATATCTACAGAAAATTTCAGGAATTCAAATCTCGTCATATTATGTTATTAAAAATTGATTACAAAAACGATCACGTGCGTTTTAGACAATAAACATAGACCTTATACTAAGTTGTTGTAGGTAAGACAACTGTAAATTAAAGAAGGTCTATGGTTTTAAAAGATAAAAAGAATAACCGTGAAAAAACTATTGTACCGCGTGCCACACTGTATGATTTACAGGTTAGAATGCCATGTTCGTGTATATTTTTTCTCCCATGAGCACCAAAGCATCCCCGGCCCGCATCGCATCTATCGACGATTAATTTTCACGTCTTTTCACTCTCTGTTCGTGATACTCGACCACGTTATTTAGCGAGTGTTACTTTAATTTGTAGAATTTTGTATTTCTAGCTAATATTTTCATTTCAAATGGCTCCTGCTGCAAAACAGGTAAAGAGTTTATTTTTAATTGTATATTCTGTATATTACAAATTTAATCGTGATACACGTACTTCCATCTCATACTCTAATTTATGACTGTCAAGTACTCGTGTTTTGCGTAGGGCATGTTTTCTTTTTTTACTTTCTTTAGTTAAAATAAAATGTTTGCTAAATGTTATTGATCTACACTTATTATATTTACTTACTTAAAATGATGACCTTATTTCAAAATAATTGGAAGCATTCTATTTTTTAGCCAAAAGCCGCTGGTGGTGATAAAAAGCCTGCGGCCAAGAAGCCGCAGGCTCAGCAACCCGCCAAGGCTAAACAGGAAGCACCTAAGCCAAAAGCTGAACCTAAGGCCCAACCTAAGAAGGCTGAACCAGTAGTTGAACCCAAACAACAACCGAAAAAGGACACCAAACAACAAGCTCCTAAGGCTCAACCAGCACAAGACAAGAAACCGGCTAAGGAACAACCCAAGAAAGAAACCGTAACTATTTTTGATTATTTACAATTCTAATTATATGTATCTCAATTTTAAATTACCTTTTTTTTTCCAAGGCACCTGCACCAAAGAAGGTTGCACAAAAAGGTAGCCAGGACAGTAAGAAGCCTGCTCCACAGCAACCATCTAAGGCTAATGCTAAAGTTGAACCAGCTAAGGAAAAACCCAAAGCTGCCAAAGCTGACCCTAAGGCTAAAAAAGCCGAACCAGTGAAAGCTAAAGAGCCTGAAGTAAAACAAACCAAGAAGGCTCAACAACAAGCAGCACCGCCAACCAAGGGAAAGAAAGAAGAACCTAAAAAAGTGAAGGAAGAACCCAAGAGCAAGGCAACTAAGCGTCCAGCTGAAGAAGCTCCTAAAGCTGTCAAAAAAGACAAGAAAGAACCAGCCAAAGCAGAAAAGAAGCCTGAACCAGCTAAAGTTGTCAAGAAAGAACCTGAAGCTGCCAAGAAAACTCCAGCTGCTGCCGCCAAGAAAACTGTTGAAAAGAAACCAGCTACCGATAAGAAAACAGCCACTGCTACAACTGCTCCTGCTCCAGCCAAAAAACCTTTGACTGCTGCTGTAACCGTTAAGAAGACAGTTGCTCCTCCAACCTTGAAGAAAGCACCGGGTGCACCTAAAAAGCTCGCTTTAACTAAGAAAGCAAACACTGTACAGAAGAAACCCAAGGCAACATTGAGGGGTAAAGGAGCTGCTTTGAAAAAGAAGAAGGAAACTAGAAAGATGACAATCGATTGTACTCATCCAGTGGAAGACAGTATTATGGATGTCAATAACTTCGTAAGGCTAAATTAAATTGACAAGTATTTATATATTTTTTATATATTATAAAATTATTTGTTTGTAGGAAAAGTTCCTCCAAGAACGAATGAAGTATAATGGAAAAACAAATAACTTTGGTAATGTTATCTCATTGGAAAAGACGAAAACCAAAATTATTGTCAATTCCGATGTACCTTTCACCAAGAGGTATGTATCAATCATATTATTTGCTTTTAAATATTTTTACAACTGAACATATTTAATTTATTTTTTTTAATTCTAGGTACTTAAAATATTTAACAAAGAAATACTTGAAAAAGAATAATTTGAGAGATTGGTTGAGGGTAGTCCACAGTGGACCAGACAGCTATGAACTCAGATACTTCCAGGTAAATAATTTTAATTTAATTTGGGTATTATTTACAATGGAAAGATATGTTTATTGTAAACAATTATTACAAGGTTGTTATATCTTAGGTAAAATAGACAATTTTAAAATTATCAATACAGTAAATTAATTATAGTAATAGGATAATGATAAACATTTTAAGCACATTGTGATGTTTTTCAAACATACAGTATAGGACATCTTGTGCTGTTCGTTTTAATATTCTAGTAAATTTACCTATTTTTAATTTTTAAATTGAGAATATCATATGTACTGTTGTGAGATGAATATTTTTATACTTCATATAGTAATTGCTTACTTCAAAATTATAAAATTTAGAGGAAACTGGTGAACTAACACAGATAATATTTTACCTTTAAATTTGAAAATTTGTCAATTGTTTTTATTTATTTATTTGTTAAGTTATTATTTTTATATTTTGACAATTATAGACATTACATAGGTTATTAATTCATTTTTATGTAAGATCATAATACACCAAATACGCTAAAACCTCTTATATTGTTGTATAAATTACACACCAGAGCAACATATACTATGTGATGGCTGATGTTTGATATTCAATTACTTCTTTGAAAATATAGTATAAAATAATATTTTCTGTATAGTGTAATTTAACAGCACCCGTATTACAAACTTCTTTTACATTATATTATCATTTGCCTTAGCCATAAATTACAAACAAATTTAATAGATGATGGTATACAAACCCATGGTGATTTTAGTTGTTTTACCAAGAATGATAGTCTTGTGTCCTATTTATCTGAACAAATCATATAAATAATTTTAGTTTAATTTTCTGTGTTGCCTTTTCAGTATTTTAATTATTCTAAATATATATTTCTAGTCTCAATATTTTAAAAATTAATTGGTAGAATCAGTTGATTGATGATAATCCAATTTATTATAATAAATTATGAATATTGAATACAAATTTATATAATATGCCTTTTTAAGAACGCTACACCTGTATTTGTTGTCTTCATCTTACAAGTGTTAAGTATAGCAATTGTACATTAAGCTGTGTTCACGTTTAGCTTCATTAGTTTAAAAATTATAATGAATCTACCTATTATAAATTAATGGTAAGAACATTATCTGTATTTGTATGTTTAAATTGTATGGTAATTTACTTTTTAGTGAGTTATGAACATTTTAGAATTGTACAAGTGCATACTCAAAACTTGTTAACTTACTAAAAAATGTAATTACTGTAAAAACCATCATACTTAACCTTATCTTTGAATTTCATAACTAGGTAGTCACTTCAATTTTTAAAATTAATCAAATTTATCTTTAACAATTGGTATAATTTTCCAAACAATTAATTTGTAAAATTTTTGTTATAGATCAATAATGCTGAAGATGATGACGAAGAGGATAATGCTGATTAAAGAACGAAAAACAAATTTTATTTTTAATTGTTTGACTCCTTGTACATCATCTTATTAATAATAAAAAAAAAAAAAATAAAAAAAACTATTTAGATTTTTATTCATTTTTAAAATTTAGAAATAAACTTGTAACTAAATCATAGATTTCCTTTTGCCTGTGATTTACACAGCATCACATCTTCAAAACGCTATTTATAACCAATGGCAATGCATAAATACAAAATAGTGTATTTTAATCCCTTGCCTAGGATAAATTTATTTATTTTAAGGCAATAACAGCACAGTGCTCTAAAATATTATACTGAAATGAAATGTTTATTATTCTGATGGACAAATTTTATGAAAATTAATATTAATAAATGAGGTACAATTTTTTAAAGTGGTAATTCACACTGCGGAATGTTACCCTTAAGGAAAAAAAAAAACTTATATTACAATTTCTACTATAATGTTGATACTGACAATTTAATAATACCATTGCTCAAATTCTTACATTGTTGTTTGATAAAAACTTAGTTTTAGATTAAAAATACAATATGGTTGTCGATAATTTTTTTTACATAAGTACTCGAATTTCAAATTTTTACATAATGGTCAAAATCCCTAAAATATGTAAATTATTTTGTTATTCTAAATTAAGTTTTATTTAATTGTATTAGTGACTATCTAAATTGATGGTATCTTTTTATTTTAAGCGGAAAAAAATTTATATTTCACTTGTGTAGTTCAGTACATTGCGACGTGTTAATTCTTTTTATGTGTATGTTGAAATTATAAGATGAATTTATGATAAAGATTTGTAAAGGACATGTGCATAGGCGTAATTTAAACGTGGGAGTGTAGGCTGTAGCCGTTTTTTCCTTGTGGTATCGGCTACGTTGCTAGAACTTCAAGCAAATTCCAAAGGGGTTAAACAGAATTCTGTGGAGGCTGTAGCTCCCTTCCCCCAATTTTACGCCTATAGCACATAGAGTGATCTCAATTGGATCGTTAGGGCTTCAATATTTTAATGAATGGATCTACCAAACTACCCAAAAAATAATTATAACATATTTAAAAATATTGAATACAAAATTCTTTTAAACTAGATTTTTAGTTTTGGTTTTTCTTCTATTTTTTTTCTAGAAATTACTTATCTTCGATGACGTAAGTACCATTATTAAATGTTGTTATCAATGGCAATGATGAATATTTTAGGTATTAACAATTAAACAGGTATTATGGAGGAAATAATTTTTGTTAAAAATGTAAGTACCTATGTGGCTATGTTGTATTTGAAAGTATTTGAAATATTTTTTGAAGGCAGTAATTGTATTTAAAAACTTCTAAAAAGTGCTTTTAACAAGTGTGGTTGTACATGTGAGCAAGACGGGAAAGTGACTTGTAAAAAAATAAATTATATTATATTACATTTTCAGTGTATGCATATTTTGTTATATAGGTATTACCTATTTAATATTTACAGGTTGGAATGTTAAATGGAAAGATAGTGAACTCTGCGGTGTTTGCTTCAGACTTCTGTAGACAGTATTTACTACCTAGTACCTACCTGAAACGTACCCATTTAGTTTTTAATATATGTAAACTCTCACGAGTCTATCTAAATATAAATTGTTATATATAATACATATATATATAACAATTTAAGTATGTTGATATTGTAGTTCGGTTTTTTTACATATTGTAATGTATGATGTACGCGATGAGGGGTCTCTTATTGGTTTTATTATTGTAATTGGCAATTTGCCAATTGTAATACAGAAATTTACACGGCCGACCGGCGCCGACCGATTCGCAATAATTATTAAGTACCTGTAATACTAGCCAGAGTTATAGGTAGTTATTGTCAACTAGTGCGACTATTAGACTTATACGGTGGTTTTAATATTATATTATATCCTATGACGATATTTGTTTATCTGGGACATGGGGGGGGGGGAACTGACCCTCCTATAAAAATTAAAGGGGGCAATGCCCCCTGGGTATTTTGTAAATGTTTTACAAACATTATTGAAAAGGCATTTTTTGAATGATGAAGTAAGATATGTTTTCAAAAAAGTATGTTTTAAACGATTAGCTATAAAAAAAAAATGTATGGATTGATAAAACAATTGTCATTTGCCATCACAACAATACATCATGATAACAACATTTAATCTTCTCGTAATTCTCGTGTCAAGACAAAACGTAAGGTGAAACTCTCATTTCGAGAGATGAATATATTTTGGAAATTTGTAACACCAACAATATTAAGTTCGATGATTTAAAGGCAGAATTAAAACTATTTGGGAAATTATGTTCATCATCTATTAGTACTGAATATTTTGAAGCCCATTTAAATTTGTACTCGTAAAAGATTTATTTGGCTCGTTTGGTAATTACTAATATTATATGAAGATTGAAGGTACTGCTACGCCTTACGCCTATATATTTATAAAATTGTCCTTTTTGTTCCAATGAGTTCTGCTTTGAGTGAACGTTAGCTTGAATCTTTTCGTCGCCTCAAAACATTTACGAAAATCAACATTGGCCAAGAAAGACTTAGTAAATGAAAATATTTTTAAAATGCAATTTTGATATAATTATTGATCAGTTCAATGCAGATTCAACAGAAAGAAGGAGACAACTTCCATTGTCATAGACATTTTAATTTTAATTTGAATATTAGAATGTTGAAAAGTTATATAAGGTATAACATTTTAATATTGACAATATTGTTATTAATGTAATCATCAATCATATTTAATTGTTAAGTACATTAAATTCATTGTGATATATACAATAATTATACTAAATATTATATTATATTTTTATAATGTTAGTTATGCATAGAGCGATGACTGTTATGTACCTACCAAAAAAAAAAAAATTTCTCCACCCATATTATTACGGTAAAAATTAAATTTTTTAAAAATATGCTATCAATATAATATTATTACTTATATAAGTTAGTACATAAGTTAAATATGCGCTAAAAATAAAACGACAATCAAAACAATTAAATTTTTTTTAATTATTATATTTTTTGGTATTTTATTCTATTTTCTATGTACCTATATTAACTAAAAAACAGTAATATAGCCAATACTGAACTCATTCTTCATTAAAATTTAGATTGTTGACCTTAATTCACGAAAAATATTTAGCGAAGTTACTGACTTTTGATAAACCATCAAAATATGCTTTTTTGGTTCATTTTTATCCTATACAATTATTTAAGTACCTATATTAAAACTGCAGTTATAACTGTTAAAAATAAGAAAACATTTTAATAATGAACTTGGGTAGGTACTATTCTAATTTTCTACAAATAAAAATATTATCAGATAAGCTCTATATTTGTCAACTTATTTTTATACACATAATAATATTATAATATATTATGTACATTTTATTAATAAAATATCCGCCTGAGGATACTGAGTCAGGTTGACAGAGAACTTTGTGTTTGTCACCAATAAATCTTTCATAATATTTCCAATTCAGAATTATCTTTAGAAACGTGACGTAGCCCGTGAGATTCAAATTATTTTCGTTTAAAATAATTTAATGCAATTATTATTATATCTATAAGTCATATGGCGTTGCAAGCTGATCAACTAAAATCGTTTTTATTTTGTAAAACAGTTGAAATTCTTGAAGCACATTTATTATTTCATTTCAGATTAAATGATGGTATATATCTAAATACAATGTATTGATATACTGTAAAACCCATAATAATATTTAGTGGTTTATCACAGCTAGTACTGTAAGTATAGGTACTATGAGTAATTATTATCGGAAACAAATACTTAAAATTACACCATTTTTACGGGAACAAAATAAGCTCCGTGTAGTCGTGATGTGTATAATATGTATAATAATAAATCGTTTTCTTTTTACTGCCGCCCGCGCTCTTACTATATACCGAGAACCGAGGTGTTAAGTTTTAAAAGTTTATGCACTCGAACTAGGTACTCGAGGTTCTTTCAAAAGATAAATATTCATCTTATTTTATTTTCGTCCCGTAGAAAGTATTAAGTAATCTTCAACGAATATACTTAAGACATATTTAAAATATGATATCGGAAGAAAATCGGAAGCTCTATTGAAATATTAATGCGCACAAAAATGTATAGTAGGTACACACATTTCGTGTCGGGAAACTCGAAGAAAATAAATCGTGTGCAATATTTCAACGCTGATATTGAAAGTATATAATAACCATCTGATATTAAATATATTTTCGTGAACCTCCTCTACACGGCGGCTAATTGTCTGACATTTCGAGGAACAGCACAGCTTATAACGGTGAAACGCACACCAGCATAATATCGATGGCACGACGAACAACAAAAAGTGTGCAATATACCTGTACGTAACCAACTGGACAAAACCGTCCTCTGATCTCGAACAGATGCGGAATACGAGGAAAGTCACAAATGTACGAATGAAAAAAATATCCGTATACGAATATTAACCTAGACCGAGATCGTTATGAAGCAACGTGGGTGAATTGTGAATTATAGTTTGTTATATAGCTTACTTACGCTGAAGTCAAAAAGATCAAATTAAAAAAAATACATTTTTTTTGTTGCGCGAGTCGCGTTGTAACTTGGTAACTCGTGCGTACATTTTATTACTGGCACTCTGACTCGTAATTTCAAATGACGATTTCATTTCGTCGATTTAAACCCGTATTGATACAATGTGTGTGTGACCGCTGACACGTGTCCATATCTGCCTGGACGCTTGACACGGTCCACTTGATTTTTTAAAAACCTACGACGGTAAACACTAAACACTGCTATTGCGGTATAATTGTCAATTTTAAACGGTATTCGTTCAATTGTTTCTTATACCGTTAAATATATTTCAATTAAACGCATCTTGTGAAAAGTTCGCATTTTTTTATCACACATGTCGTGTTTTGCTCACTGAAATTTAAAAAAAGGATTTTCATCGACATTTTTTAATCAGTCGTGTATAACTTCGTTGCACGTGTTTCGCGAGCTACCTATATTATATGCATACAGTGTGAAGAAATACTTGTGAACTTGTTCAGATATATTAATTACTATACTTATCTTGCTGTGTTCTTAAACGTAGAATATCTTATTTTATTTTTGTTTATTCTTTCATATGACACACACACACACACACACACACACACACACACACACACACACACACACATGAGCGCACGCGCAAACTTATCAGAACGAGGGGCTTATATAAATGATTTTTACATCTTTGTATTTGGTGACAATTTTTTTTGAAGTCAGTACTTTTATATTTTATGACGTCAGTCTGTTGATTATTATAAAAATAAAATTAATTTAAAATGTATTGTTTGAAAGATATATTAAATTAGTGATAGATGATAGTAGTTTTTTTCTTGTAAAAGCCTGTGTTGTTGTTGGACAAGAATAATTTTGAAAAGCGGGGCGAGCTTAGGATTAATGATGTTAGAGAATAATTTGGGAATGATAAAGATTAATAAAATGTGACGGTAATTTGAAATTAGTTATTTATCTCTTTAAAGAAAAAAAAATCTGGTTGATAAATGTAGATCTACAGATAGGTGTAGGAAAAAGAGACATTACTTAAAGAGTCATTAAAAAAAAAAACGTAATAGGAGGAAAATGAGCAAATTACAACCATGCAGAAGTTTATTAGAGTCCACCAGGATCAATAAGCCTATCAATTGGCTATCATTACAAATTTTAAATTAACTAGTTGTTAAAAAATATAATTTGTGTTTAATTTCATAATTGTTGATAGAATCTACGGATCAAATAATATTACTAATAGTAATATGAATATTTACTTTTTGATAAATACTAGATGAAAAATGACGGCCGATAAGATTGCCAAATGGCCATCGCTGACTGTTTCATAATCAAGAATAATCTGATAAGAAATTAATAATAATCAAATCATTTTTATAAATTACCAAACATGACTAGAGTTGTACTTCACAGATGTTGAATTGTTTTCGGTTATAATATTATGTACTATGGTCATAATTTATTTTGTTGAAATATCAAATCTAATTTCAGTATAGAGGTGTATGCCAAAAAATATATATAGTTTACTAAGATAGTGAAAGTTGATAAATTCACAAATTAAGTTGTTTTTATCGCAAATCTAGTAGTGATTTAGAACTTACATTTTTTTCTTAAGTTATTTTAATTTTAATCATTACATACCTATAGTTACTTAACAGTAACCGTACAGAAACTAGATAATATAAATGATATACATTTTTATTATTTCATTTTGAATTACAACTTTTTATACTCAGTTAAACTGAGTTTATTTAGTATTCCGTATTACTGAAATAACTTAATTAACTTAACCTTTTGTTTTAATATAAAGAGATTAGAACTTAAATTCACAAAAAGATTGTTACACTCAAAAACACATACATTTTCAATAAAAATACTTGAGAATGATATATGTTCTAGAAATGTTGATACTTTTCATTTTCATGTTACATAAATAATATTATGTAATATTAAACAGAAAAAAAAATCTTTTATTTATTTTATTTTAAACTATTTAGATGCTCCTTCTATAATTTCAGTGGATTTATTTTGATTGCAGTCTTACTATAGGTACTTATATGGTTAACTAGATGAGTTACATTCAACCGGCGAAGTTTGTCATAAATGTATTTATTGTTATATTATTATGACTGCTACTGAATAATTAAAATAAGTCGTCCAATTATAAATAAAACTTTCTAGGTATCTACAACTGTTGTTAGTTGTAAGTTATTACAAGTATAAAACTGTTTTTATTGTAATATATGTACAATACAATACTGTATATTATTATACTAACATTTTTATTGTTAAAACCAATTATTATTTTATTCAACTTTAAATATCACAATGGCGCCTTATTGATTTTCGAATGTTATAGTGTCAGTTGGAAATATGTTAGTTTGCTTCACATGTAATTTATGTTTGGTGAAGATCAAAAATAAAATACTATACTACATTCAAAATTTATTTTAGACAAGGTCTTTTAATAAGGTGTTCATAATTCTGATTTTATTTAAAAAGCTGACAGCATTCATACAGAATGGATTCTGATAACTCATCTTGTTTTGATTACCTCGACCCCATTGAATAGTGCTATAATTATTAAAATTTAAAAACAAAAATAAATCTGTACAACTCTGTAAAGAGGAACCAATTTAAAACTACACTTTCTTAAGTTTGTTCAATATATTACTCTAAGCTTGGAGGAATCACAAGCCTAAAATACCTAGTAAGTAATACGTATACCAATTATTGAAAACCTTTCAAACCAATAGTTTAGCTATTTGAAACTTTATAGACGTATAACGTTTAACTATGAGAGAAAAAATTTGAAATATATTACATGTAAGATAAGATCCAAGTTGGGTTTTTGGTGGTTTAATAGGTTTATTTATTTCGCATAAGTTTTTCTATGGTATTTTCACTAATTTATTGCGGAATCCGATTTCATCTCTAAATACTCTAACGAGAAATTTATTCAGTCAGTAATTTTACCTAACAGTTCAGATTTAGGTACTCATAATATGGTTAATAATTTATTTACTAAATATTACCGGTTAATCTCCAATTTCCAATAAATTACAGCGTACGGCTATAAATAACAACTAGGGGAAAAACAGTAAATTACTTTACATACTGTGGACAAAGCATTAAACCGATCAATTAATAATAGTATTCCGTCCTCGGGTTTCGAGAATGTGCAACTTGCATTACAAATCTTGCAGATTATTCTAGTCCACTTCTTTTATCTTAACTTTAAATTAAATTAATGAAATCGGTTTGTTACATACATGACAATTTTTATATTTAAAATCAACTTTTTTTTAAAAATTGTCCGTCTTAAATAATGAATTTAATAGGCACAAAAAGTGTTTGAGATTTGGGAGGGAGACATCAGCCTACTATAATAATATTGAATAAACTTAAAAATTGAATGAAACTTGATTTTTTTTTTAGTTGGTTAATGTTTTTGGAGGTTATTATTGACAAAAATAATACATCTTCTAAGAAAATAATTCTTCCTAAAAAAATTAGGGGGGGGGTCCTAGATAAGAAATTATTAAATTATTGTTTTTAATATAATAATAATATAATAATTTTATCAAACTATGTCAATATAAATACAACAGGTAAGTTGATTCCAGTCGAGTCTAAACAGTTCAGACTTCAGGCGCAATTTACCACTGGTAATAACCAACAAGTAACTTATGCCTGAAATGTTTGGACGCAAGTTATCTGCTCTTATTAATGTGGCAAGTAATGTGTACCGGAAAATCACCGTGTATAATAAATTGTAATATACATGACCATGAGATTCGTGCAGTCGTCCGCCAGTTATTCATAATTACTGCAACGGTGTAGGTACGAGAAGTACTCTATGGTGATGTGTACAGTTGACGCGTTCCCTGTGGCTTAGTCAAATTAAAATAACTGTTTTTTTTCTTTCGAAAATGATGGTAATTGGGACACGTTTTTAATTCCTGTCATTATCTCCTATTTAACTCTTTCGTAAACTTACCGTTCAGCACACCGTCGCATTATTTTACCATCACACATTCATCGCGGTGACAAGACACACGATGTCGTCTTTTTTCCCATCGTCCCAGTCGTTGAAAACGACTCAAATTTTCGTGGAAAAATCACTATTGTTATCTTCAGTGTTGTTTTTCGTTGCGCAAGACTTCAGTGCTGGAAGTGACCAATGGATCCGGTTGTGTACGTTGACGAGTAATGGAAGTTCGCTGATGAACGTGACGATGCCGTGCGGCGTTCATGTTAAAAGTAATGAACCCAAAGATGTCTACCAAGACAATAATGGCCGCGTCTCAGAAAGCTGGCGCGAGGGGGATGATTCGGTGGAATAAGTGAAAATCACACTAGGCGGTGGTCGAAACACTATCAACACAGAAAAACACCCCGGCAATTCGACTACCAGGCAAGATTGGGTTTCGACTACCAAACACTTCAATAATAAGACCACCGAGGTGGGCGAAGAAGAAAAAGAAGAAGGAAACGTAGGAGAAGAAGGAAACGTAGGAGAAGAAGCAAACGTAGGAGAAGAAGGAAACGTAGGAGAAGAAGGAAACGTAGAAGAAGAAGGAGACGTCGGAGAAGAAAGAGATAAGGAAAAAGAAAAAGAAAAAGACGCAGGCACCGATGCCGAAGATGACTATGACGATCATGATGTAGAAATTGAAAGCGGTGATGATGATGAAGGCCAAGCGATGTACGACGAAGAAGTCACGATCCTTAATGTAGAAGTTGATGAAGGTGCTTCCAAAGAGAAAGATGATGGAAATAGTGGCGTGAAAGATCAACATAAAGATCGGCGACGCGGTACGGCTGTGACCAAAGTGATGCTTGGATACCTGTTGGATGCCCGAAATCAATTGTACAACAGGATACGTAAGTCTGACGATTTTCTAGTGTTAACTAAGATAATAATATTATTATTTACTGGAAATGCATCTTATAATTATACTGAATAAATTCAAAGTTTTTTTATTTGTGCCTCAAAATTGATAGGAAATGAAAAATACTCTATGGCTTTAAAATGGTTGAGGAACATAATGCAATTATCTGTATAGTATTTTTAAATATGCATTATGATAACAATACAATTATTTTCATAGTAAATTGATGATTTAACGAATAATAGATGTGTAATGCTTATAGTTTATAAATATGTCTTATTCATTCCGAGAATTCAATAAAAATATATTTTTACAAAAATGTATTCTGTCTTGCAAAAACTAAAAACTATAAAATAATTACAGCCTTGTTTAGGTGGAATATACATAATATATATATTTTTAATTTTTTACATATTTTAAATGTATTCAGTGAACATTTTTCAAGATACTATTTTATTTGTGTGTGCTGTAAATCTAAGAACTAAGAAGGTATTTGAATGGGTTTAAGAGTATTAACATTTTTATCACTTTATCTTTTCGAGAGTTATCTTTACTAATTAGGTAGTTACTGCAGATCTTTTTATGCATATTTTGTTTATTTAAATCAAGAAACAACAAGTAAGGAACAATTACAAAATAGATTGTGTATGAATGCAGATTTGTGATTTTCTCTTTCTCTTTGAAGCATAAAGTTTGTGTCAGAGTGACAGAGTTAGTTTAATAATTATTAAAAAAATACAGTTTAAAATAAACATGTTATATAAAGTATTTTTTTAAATTATATAAAAATAAATTAATAATAATAGTAATTATAAAATAGACACAACAAAATCGATATCTAGGTAAAATCTTACAGCTAGTAGTCTAGTATAATAATATATTGTAATATATCTTGATTTACATTTTAGGTATTCGTTTAAGTACTATTATTAATGTATTTTTTTCTATGTATAAAATATAACGAATGGGGATAACAATTTGTTAAAATATTAATTTTTTTATTTTTAGGCGTTGTACATATATAATTTTGTTTTGTTTTTTATCCATGTAATTGAAACAAGTAGGACCAAATGCCGGAATGTTCGACAAAAACTCGAATTCGTATATTACGTTACTTTGGTATTGATGCCCTATATTCCTTTTTAGCTTCCATGATACTATTAAACCAATTTTAAATTTTTCGGTGACCATAAAAAAGTAAATGTTTTGTATGTTAATTTAGACATTTAGTCGGTACTGTGGCTGATTTTTTTAACATGCATTACCTAATCATTAAAATATAATTTATGGTTATGCAGAGTATACATTATTTAATTAGTACTTTATTTATTATATAATATTTGTATTATATTATTAAATAAATTAAAAAATGTAATAGTAAAATTTAGTACATTAATACTAAAGTATTATATACAAAAATGTTACTGTTATAAATATTAAAGAAAAAAAAGGTCAGGGGGGATTTATCCCCCCCCACGTTTGACCACCACTGACTTGTTTAATATTTGTCCATAAATGCTTTTTACGTTATGAGTTGTAACTATAAGACTATATTACCTACTATTTATTTATTTTTTCGTAGATTATTTGTTGAATTTACTGCAACGGACGTTTTTCGATACGAAACTTAATTGTCGACTTCGTCGTAACTCAATTGAACGACGGAGTTTATTAAATAACAAGAGAATACAAGGGAATAAAAAAAACCCGTCGTTTTCCTCTGTGATCTTAGAACCGACGTTTGAACGTTCAATAATGACTATGTCATTTTTAATGTTTGGTGTATTTGTCATCCAAGTGGTACAGGTAAGACACGTATAAAATATTATGATTGATACATCGTGGATAGTTGACAGGGTCAAATTTCTTGCCTTCTCCTGTACTTTACTACTTTAACCTTACGATTCGTTCATTGATCCAAGGAATGCAACAATATTAAATTTATAAACTGCGTTGGACTAGTGTTTACACCCGCCAGTGTAAAAATTGTTAACTTACACAGTGCGAAAGGTCGTGGGTTTCACCCCAATACCGAGTGTTATTTTATTTTTAGTCATCGATGCAGTTTCTGTGCCGCTCACCACCCCTTCTGCAGCTCTGCACGCTTTGGCCAAGAGCCAACTGGTGGAGTGGCCGTGACACAATTATAACACCTCGGGGGCTTGGATAATTAATTATCTCTTGGAACTGATTTTATAAAATGTTTTAAATCTAAAAATGTATGAGTTAAAAGTTTTTATTCAAAAATGTTTAATGCGTGGAACAATAATTTGCGGAACAATTGATGGAAAATAAAAAGTTTAAAATTGTATTGTAAAGTTTCGATGATCAATCGGGTTTAAAATAATGTGATTTTGGCTAACATTTAATTTAAAAATTAAAATTAAAATTTTAGAACAGTCAGAAAATATTGTTTTATTATTTTTATAGTTTTAGTATAATATAATTTATAATAGATGTGACAGGTACATGAAGTTGGGCGCTGGCGACCCACGACCTGATGAAATTGCTTTAAAAATTATTTCAAACAATTGTAAATTAATAGTGAATAATTGTAAAGTTGAATCGTTCTGAATTTGTAAATATATCTCATTCGGTTGTTGAGTTAAAAATTAGTCCTAGGGTGGTAAATGCATATTGCCCTCGACGCTCTGTCCGATCGAGTGTCTGGGGACCAACTTCATGTATGCAAAAGAGATGTAGTGACAGATAATATTTTTATTTTTATAATTTTATAATTTTATGTTGTGTATGTTTATAGAAATTAATGCAAACAATACAACAATCTGGTGAAAACTCATTGATTGGTAATTCAATATTTGGTAACCTACCAACAGCATCATCGAACATATTTTAAAACTAATCAAAGAGTATATTACAGTACCTATTAACAACAGCAAAGAATGTCAGTCATATCAAACTATTTCGACTATTTTCCAAATGAAAAATATCGGTATCTTAATAATAATATAGTGTTATTATCTTTATCATTGATAGTTATACAGTTTAGTTGAATAAGATTATTTTAACTGAAATATTTTTATAAACTATAGGTAAGACCTTCAAGTTAATAATTATTTATATATTAATCAAAAGGAATTTATTTAAAGTGCTTAGATTTATTTAGAACATTTAGAATTCCGCATAGTGAAGACTGAGGAGTATAGAAAATATTTATATTATTATGTGATGAAAACCAATTACAATGAACACTATACTTAGCATTTAATTTATTAATGCATTTTAGGCTTTTAATACAATGTAAATTCTAAAGTTTATATTTTATTCAATAATAATTTTACATTGTAATTAAAAATACTTGGTGATAGATAAAAAATTAAATACAAAACCTATAAATATTAGATATTAATCGTATTTCGTTTTTAATAAAACTATTAATTCATAATTTGTAGGTACGATGTGGGTGGTGATAAAAAAATGCAGCTTTTCACAGTTAAATTTATTGTTGTGAAAAAAAAGTTTGTATTTAGTATAGTATTGCACAAATAGGTAGTAACTATAAAAATATCAGCTCAATAAAGGTTATATTTATAAGTAAATTTATCTATATGATGAAAATGAAATGGTGTCTGTTGGTAACCGATGGTCCGATTTGGCTCATTCTTATTTTTTATTTTAATGGTTCGTGATAGAGGTTCTTACGAAAATAAAGAATGAAGTGTCTAGATTACGTATACATTTCTTTCAGTTCACCAAAAAAGAAGATTTTTTAGTTCGTTTGCTTGCATTAAGTTTAAAATTAGTTGTATATTAAATTACTGTTATAATTAGTAGAAATATGGTGTATAACTTTTTTTGTAAATATATTTAAAAAAATACAAATCTTTGGCACTGGCAACGCCGGGCGAGGCGCTAGTAAGTAAAAAATTAAAAATGGAGAAATGCAATAGTTAAAAATTAATTTATACTTTGCATTTTAAAAATATTATATAAATTTGATATTTTGCTGAACCATCTTCAAAAACTTTTATAATTTTTGAACTATAAAAAAAAGACGACTATCTCTCTAACAAAAATTAATTTGATTGCATTATTTATTTTTTTGATGACATCAAATACTTAAAGGGTTTTAACATCTTGTAGTTCAAAACTTCAATTATAACATTAAATATTTTAATGAAACTGTATTTACTAGCCATAATACAAGTGTAAAAGTTAATTAAGATTATACGGTTTGTTTTAAAATGATTCTGGCTTGCTTGATTAAAACTATTAACTAATATTATACATTTTAACATTTATATCTACTAAATATGTAATACAATTATTTTTCAAGTTTTCTGCAACTTTTCAAACTTTACATTTAGTTAGGTACATGTTATTTTTAAAGCTGTATATCTTTTTCCTTAAAATTATTTAAACTTAAATACACTACGATAATGTGTAAAATCCTTCTATTTGTATTTAATTTAAATATTTATTTTCTGAATGTAATTTTTTAGGTTCAGCAGAGTACCTGTACCTACTCAAAGATTAAACTTAATATTTGTTTACAACTTATACAACGAAGAGTGAAAGTTTGACAACAATTTACGCTTTTTAATATTTTAAACCATAACGTATACTTAAGTTAATACTTAATATGATTAATGATTGGAATTTTATTGAAAAATAATTATTTATTTTAAGGAGTGTACCAGATAATTTGAATTTAAAACATTGTAATATAGTTTTAATTGCAAGATATGAACTTAACTATTGTGAATTATATTTTTTTATTTGAAACAATGGTTTGTATTTATACAATAGAGAATTTATTAATACTTTTCATAATAATAGTTAATATACATATTATTATACTAATTATTTTCTAGTAAAATAATATTTATGTTTTAAATTAAAAAGTTTTTAAAATTCCATTTTATATAGTCAACCCTGTTAAAATGCATAGTTTTTAGTAATTAAATCCATAAAAGCAAACAAAGATTTTTAACCCAATTAAAAAGAACACTTGTATGTAGAAGCGCAGAACAATATTAATTCATATTTCCTCCAAAATAAAATCTGTGCATCATCATAGCCAGTCGTTAGGAGTAGCCAATCGCTGATTTAGGTTATACCTATTTTATATGAAAAACACAACTTTTAAATATTAATTGCTTAACACTATGTAATTTAAAAATTATTTTTCAAACTTATGACGTTATTACAATAATTCATCTAAATAAAAAAAATATGCTTAATGTTATTAATAATATATTTCCTTTATTATGAAGTGGTGTATAATTATGTATACTCCATTGAAAATGGTACAGTTAAATTAGACAATGCAACATACAACAATAACAGGGAATGATATGAAATGATTTTGAACCAACAACATTTGTTCAAAACCGGCTATTACAGAAATTTACTTCATGTTTTCATTAGATAATACATAACTTATAAGAACAAGTCCTTTATAATTTACATTTAAATAATAGCTCAATGCTTCTACTGTCATAATAAGTATAAACTCACAAGAATATAAAAAGATTGTACTGAAGGAAAAAATTAAAAAGAGACAAAAAGCTTCACAGTGAGTACATAGTACATACACGAGTGTCATAAACTAACCTAACCACTATAAACCATAACCATGTCGGTATCAATATTATACGAAATGTTGAAACATTTTCATTTTATTCGGTTTTTGCATAATTTTTTGGGTTATTATTATGGCCTTTTGAGAGATATATATATATTAACTAAATAAGCTAAAATTAGATTTATATTTGTTCATTGAATTCTGATTTTCAATATGTATGTTTTTTGGTGTGAATTTATCATGATATAATTTTCCCAGGCAAACCTGAGTTATCATAATAAAAACAGTTATTAAAAAATTAAAAAATGTGTATGAAGCGGAATGCTGCTATCCGTTTTGTTAATGTTTCTTTGCGTTTGAGATAAAGAATAAATACAGCAAACGTTTCCCTGGGTGTTTTGTTTCTATTTTCTTGGGGGAAAATGTAACTGGGCTTAAACTTCTCATTTATTCACGAGTATGTACATGCATAACTAGTAAAAATTCTAAAATTTAGTTGTAATAACTTTTTCTTGAATTACTTTTAATACCTACAACCATTACTGTTATGCAAAAATTGGTTTACGGTATACAGTATATTAAATAATGTACTATACATTATACCTGTAAATATATATTTAGATTCTGAGTGGAGCGAGGAATGTATTGATTTTATAATGATGTGTTTTATTTTTTTTTTTAAGAGTAGGTATGTGTATTTGATTTGCAGTAAAAAATGCTTTGACTCTCAACTCCAATATTTTTTCTGGCAGGAAAGTGAATCTAGTTAGTAGGAAGGTCAAAATCAAAAATTCTTAGTACTTTTTAGAAAAATGAGTAAAAACAACAATACAATTTAGGGAAAAATAGAAATTGATTTTATTATTTTGTTGTAATTCGAAAAAGAATAACTTTAAATGATTGATATTTTCACTTAATGTTTACATTAGCATTTTCTATGCACAATATAAATTTCTAATATTTTGACTCTTTTTGAGTTATTTTATTGTCATTTGAAATTGTTGACTTTTTAAAAAATAAATATCATTTTTTATTTGCAATAATATATCATTGAAATCAAATTTAACACATACATTACATTATTAGAGTGACTTACTCTATGAAAATGTACACTTGACAGCTACTGTGCATCAGAGCAGTTACTTACTTCCCTCTTTTTTTATTACAAGGCAATTTACAATCGGTACAGTTTATATCATTATATGGTAATTAGTAAATTTGATAAATTATTACATTCATGTAGGACATGGATAATAAATACGATGAGGAATTTACCCATTAGTAACATTTTTCAATTTAATGAATAGGTCTCTACTAACACCGTTTGCGTTTTATTCTACGTGGTTGATTTTATGGAAGTGCGAATGTAGACATGAGATAATTAATAAGTGGATTATAAGTAGTGTGTGTTACGTGTAAACCTAACTTAACCTTCAAGCCATTATTTAAAGCAAAGTTTGATACTTACCAAGAATCGAAGTTTAGTATTTTCGGTATATTGGAACGACTGAATTATCCTGATATTAGGAAGATTATGGTAGTATATAGTATATATTTTAATTCCATAGGATCAAACAACCAGCTCAATTGCTTGTCTTGTATATTTTTTATTTAATAATATTATAATTATAATTTAAAAGAAGGTTCATATTTAATCTTTTATTGGTGATTTTTTTTTCATTAGTAGTAGGTACCCCAGGTTAAATATTTATTTTATAATGCATATAAATATTTAATTTCAGTTACGCCATGGATCGAATTTTTTTCCACAATAAGTTGAGAACATTTGTTTGGTGAATTGAATTCACAATTGTTTTTTCTATGCGTTAATTGTGTTAGTACGATCCTGAAGTAGTTGTGGTACACCTGATAATATAATATTATTAAAGTTTAAATACGGTTCAATTGATTCAAAAATAATTACGTTTTTGTAGTCACAAACTCACAACCATATTTAAATAAATAGATTATAAAAATGGTAAATAATAATAATAATTTTTCTAAAATTAATATTATATTTTATATATTTGTAAAACATACTTACAAATATCTACAATATCATCATTAGGTTAGGTTAGGCTACGTTTTGGGAATGAATAGGTAGTAACCTATAGTAGACCTAGCACAGACTTAGTACGTATTTAACACGAATTTATGAATATTTTCTGCTCCCTTATGTAGATAATTATTATTCGGTAATTGTTGAGTTATAAATTTTACCATAGTTTAATTCCAATACAACTCTTTCCTATCATCTATATTATTGTTAATTGACTTTATTCCCTCTCCAAGTCAAACTGCTTATATATATTGATCAAAGTTTATATTATATCTACTTTTAATCCAATCTGTCAAAGTATACATCGATTTAAAAAAAAAAAAAATACGAAGCAGTATACTATTATTTTTATTATTATTTATAAGTTTTATATTATAAAACGTATATAGTAGATTGGTATGTACCTACAATTTAAATTAAAACTTTTCAAAGTAGAAATTGAATTTGAAAGGGTTTTACCAAGAATCTCATTTTAAATACAATTATAAATTAAACTCATAATATGTGTATCTGGGGGATGAGGTGACCGAGTGGTCTGCCGCGTCCGCTGCGACGCAGCCGGTCGCGGTTCGATCCTCGGCTACCGGGCGGCATTTTTCTCCGGACAAGTCGCGGTGACCGGAGAACAAGTGCTGCCATCCCCCACCCCCGGGGCATGGCAGAAACCTACGGGTGCCCCATTCGAAATTCTGCCAAAAACAAACACACACGTGTTCCCCCCTACCGTCCCAAAATATACAATACAAACCTACAATACAAATCCTACTACAGCTAATGGCCTCAGTTGCCGAAGCTTAAGATCAATAAAAAAAAAAAAAATATGTGTATCTCTATATACTATTATTTTAGTATACAAATATGTTATATGATATACGTACTTACCTATATTGGTTTGAAATATCAACAAATTATAGAAATTCTCTCATTTGAGTTATACGTTTTATCATAGGCATCAGAAATAATGGATATCTAAAAAAATTGTATTTAGGTTCTTATTTTAATCATTTAAAGTAAAAAAAAGGTTAAATGTTTTTTAAGAGTTAGTAAACATATTGTAAACGAATGTGGTATAAATAGTATAGTATAATAGAACGTATGTATCATGACTTATGAGTTATGAAAAATAAACAATAAACATATTATTATATGATAGTTATCAGCTTATATACCTACCCCTTAAATATTTCACTGACAAGGTTTTTGCTTGGCATAAAATACAGTTCAATAATTTATTTTTTTTGTTGTTTATTTCTTTAGTTCTTAAGGTTTTTGATATAGTAAAATCGTTAAGGATGTAATATTAAAAAAAAAAAAAAAATAGTTTTGGAGAAAAACCAAATTTCATGCAATGTGAAATATTGAGTTAAATAAAATTATTAGAATTTATGTTTTTATTGAGAACTTATACAATAACCGTAAGTGGTCAAAAAATCTACCTACTATGAATATTCCGTTGTAGCCGTAAAGTAGCCTACAGGCTACAACGTTACGTTTATTGTTTATGCACTTAAGTTTTTCTCGCTGAAATATTATATTTACCAATGTAACAAAATTGGCTTAGGGTTAACAATAAAATAAGCATTTTTTTATTTCAAACAATGAATGTAAAAGGATTAAAAACCGTATCTTATGCCATTAAAAATAGTTGACTGACAGGTTGCGTATGGTAATAAAAAATTATTTTTTTTGCTATAGTATATGGGTATGAAGTATCATTGAAATGTTTTTGTATAGGAGTTGTTATAAACTTTTTTGAAATGAAAAACTTCCAGGGGTGTGTTTTGTGAGTGATTATTTAAAAAAACATTATTTATAGCTTTTAATAACATTTTTATTCTGTAGACGACAATTTCAACACACATCATCTATCTATTATTAAAAATTACTTAGTTAATTCTGCACATCTCTTATTTGGAACTATGAGTGTGAATTATGTAGGTATTTCAGAAAATTCTTTGACTCAAAATCAACATTTTATTGAAATTTATAGTTTGATGATATAGTAAGCCATATGCGTAATATAAAAACGAGTGTTTATTTTTTAGCTAATTAAAGTATTATAATATTAATATAATTATATTAGTAGGTAGGTACATTTATACATTTTACATTTGTTTTGTTAAAGATTGACTTTCATGTACAATATACATTTAATATTTATGTTAAATGGTCATCGAATTTTTTACTGAGTTGTGAACAAAATTAGTTCATTTATAAATGCTCAGGATATTAACCTTGTTTATAAAATTAACATTATCATAGTTGCACGATATTGATATTTGTATAAACAAAGATATTAATCTATTTTTTATTATTATGGTTGAAAAAACTCTACTGTTATTCTATTGGTATTTAAAGATAATAGAAGAACAAATGAGTAAAGTTTATCTATATATTAAAGTTTTGTCATCAATAAATAATAATTTTTTAATGCAAAATGTGCAAACAATAGGCAACTGACTTTATAAGTTTTCTTGTTGGTATTGTGTGACTATTTTAACAGAAAACACTCATTATTTCTAAAAGTATTTAAGTTTTTGATTTTTGTTTTTTTTTTACATAAATTGATGCCGAACATTTTGAGGTATGCCTTGTGCTACTCAAATTCTTTAATATTAACTTTAAATATGCACTTATAAATAATTAACACTATTATGATACATCACAATTATCAGGAAAGTACTCTCCTTTGACGATAGTTGTTATTATTGACAACAATTTGAACTTCTAACGCTCATTAAAAATGTTATGGCAGTACACAAATTAACCTAACTTATGTTTAAAAAGAGACCTTCATATTTTCACGAATAAGGTTAAAAAAACTGTATGTACTTTTCAGTGCAATGTATAATTTAAGCTTTATCTAGATTTGAGACAAAAAATACATCAACATAAATAGAAGAAGAAATGAGTAAAAAATTAAAATTGTCTATTTACGGCTCAATAAGCAACAAAATATTTTTAACGTTTTGTCATTATATTATGTTGGTATAAATATTTGATGAAAAATTCATGAATCTACGGTTATTCATGCTAATAAAATCTATTTTATCAAAAACTGGTGTTGCATAATAATATTATCTACTTCCGTTTTCTATAATCTAATTTGGTTTTTTCCTGTTGATCTTGAAAAGTAGTAGGTACTAGGATTTTTACTCTTGACTTCTTTCTCCGTCAAGTGCCAACTGGGTACAATTTTAAAATTGATGCATTTTTACTGCTCCAAAATTTTATATTTTCACTGATGACCGTTACAATATTAAATAAAAAAACAAATATCATTGTAAAATATTAGCTCAGGGTCTAAAATGGTTGCTGTCGTCCAAAAAAAGTAAAACACTTAAAAAACTACGTTTTTTAAAATATTAATTATTTTCTAGATTGAAGATGTTTACTGTTAAAATAGTAGTATCCTATGTTGACATAATTTATTGCCTTAAAACTTAAGTCCATAGCAATAAAATATTTATTTAAAACATTGATTTTTGAGGACATTGCCTGGTTAAGAGTTGTATTCAGTAGACTGCCAACGTGAACAAATGAGTTTTCATATATGTTTGTTTAATAGAGTAAATATATTAAATACTAATTCGATGATGTTTTATAATTTACTTTAAATCTTCGAAATATATCATTTCCCTATATTTTTTAAAAACTTTTTTCTGTAATTCTAAACTAATACAACATTTCTGGTTAAATCTAAAAATATATCTTTTAGATTCTAAACTCTCCATTGAATGTATCCTAGGTATTGATTTTAAGTAGATGTTTTTTTTATTTTTTTGTTTTATTATTTTCGCTTGTTTTAATAGCAAATTGTATCTAGTTTGTACTTTAATGGGTCATAACCTAAGTGGAGATTTCTAAGTACTTTTTATAGTAATTTGGGAAAATAAAATAAAAAAACGAATATTTGTTAAAGTTGTAATATTATAATATAGTAATAAAATAGTTGAAAAAATTAGAGTGTCTTCTCTCAAAATCGTTTTTAATCGTTATACTACACACATTGCCACTACAGTGACCCATTAAACTACGAAGTATACACACTTCTACTGTACAGCAGAGAACTTACCTACTTGATGGATTTTATTTAAATTAAATTTATAAAATTAAATAATTTTACTTAGTTGTAGATGAAATACATATTATGTATCGGGTTATTGATGTTTACTATTGCGTGTTTTTCAATTTACCTTTTTTTGTGGCAAAAAGCAGTTTTCTTAAGTTGGTGCATAGGTAACCGAACATTTGATAGAGGCATTAAGAGGACTTTATTTTCAGTACCTAAGTAAAAAAACTAATAGCTTCTTATAACTTGTTACAAAGAGCAGAAACAGAGTATTTTTGTAGTTGTTAGAAATTTAGAATATTTTAACTTTTTATTTTTTCTGTTTTGCTTTTACAATATATTTAATAGTGCATACGTAATAGTTATATGTACTTACATTATTTATTATTGTGGGAGCTAAATTGTAATAGTATCTGTATAATTGTACTTACTAAAAATTGTAACGTTGTTGGCGTTAAGCTCGTACTTTTAGGTGAGTTCTTAATCTAGTTTACGAGGAATTATAATATATTATGGGTGCTCTATTATTCTAAGATTAAAAAAAAATCTATGATAATATTACCACAATACTGCAGTTTGGGCATTATATATATATATCGAAGCTGTATAATAATTTAAATAACCTCTGAAACAACCCTTTCCGGTCACCCGTTGTTCCAGCACAATATGCCATCCGAATACCTACACAATATCTTTGACTGTCACTGCCGTTTGCCACCGCTCCCGCCGAGCCATCAGCTGTCCCCGCAGTATTATGACATTTGCTAGACGGAAAGACGCACAATTTGGTATTCGTCTCATCGGTTGAATACGGACGTAAAATTATAGCCATCATCTCGTACGTCGCTCTAGTGCCGCGGCAAAATATCGGTCTGAAAATACATTTGAAAATTAGTGAAAGACGTGCGCGGAATAATATCCGTCTAGTCCTTGTTTTGGTATTGACCGGTGGGGGGGGGGGGGGGAGGTGCGCTGAAGACGATAAGTATGTGTACGCCATCTGTGTACATTACGGCTACAATCGAATTCCTCCGGAGTTGGCTAGACGACGTTATTATAACGCCGTTATATATACCTGCTACCGTTCAATCCCATCACATACCGGAGACTCTATTCGAAAGGATTGAGCATAATGACGTTTTCCAAAGTTATTGGAAACGCCTCGGCCCCGTACGTGACAAATACATTTTTGGTCTATATGACAAAAAAAAAAAAAATAAAAAAAATATATATCGCATAATCGACCGACTTGCACGTGTCAAATATGCTTGATGTTATACGCACAGAAGAGATTAAGGACCACTTGTGTGTATTTCGTGAAAAGAAATAAAAAACGTTCGCCGAGGTGCTTCATATTAAATACAAGTACCCACCTATACGCAGTTTCTTTATACACTGCTACATTAAAAAACAGGTTCCCATATTATATGTTTAACCGAACACAGAGTATACACTATACAAATATGGTTTTTTTTTTATTCCGTTTCTATACTGTAGTATCATCGATATCGCTTTATACGTGCATCACTATTCACTGTTACGTAATATTTTAATCACTAATTTAAATAAGTATGAAAGAATGACAACGATTTTGAACAGGACTTAGTATAGACGTATATAATACGGTTCACAATAGTTAAAAAAAAAACAGTGTATAGTTCGAATAATATTAATGACCTATACACGACGATTGACGGGTCGCTGACTATACTAACTTATGTCATACATTTTAATATTTTATACTAATGATAATTATTATTAAACATATAATTATTTTATTTAAAACTATTCGCGTCGTCATGTTTGATATGAATATTAATTATACGACGGTTAATTCATCCAGGGTGATTTTTTAAACCCATCCCAATTTTTCCCTTTAACAGTAGATCAATTCAAATTCTGACTTTTAGGGTTTTTAGGTATACTTAAATACCATATTTTAAAATTAAAAAAAGAAATGCAATATCGAATACTGCATTAAACATTTCAGAAATTCAAAAAATATATACAGAAAAAAGTTTTGCCCATTTTTTGAAAGGTATTAACAAAAAATTAACACTAGAGCTAGGATTTTGGTGACTTGCATTTTTTTCTCTAAGCGTTATACAATTCAAACCAAAAACTGAATTTGTTTCGTAATATAACAATTTGAAATATGTACCTAATTTTTATTTTGCATTTTTTTTACATTTATTACATTTTTTGTGTTAGACGCATTTTATTGCATTTTTAAGGTCATTATTACGTAATATTACAAATATTACGTTCATTTTGTGTATTTAAAATAATTTTTGTTTATTTTAAGCTTTTTTAATATGTGTTGTAAAGGTAATCCCAATTAGTATCTATTGGAAATTAACTACTCTAGTCCATTGATATTGAAAAAGTAATATAATTAAACGTCGATTTATCCGATAAGATTAAACATCGAACGAACCCATAACCATTTAGGTATACATGCAATAGTAGCTTTAGTAGTGAATTCGACACGTACCTATGTGGTTCTACCGATCTTGAAATAATATGTGTACAGGTGAAAAAATAATATGATATATTATTTTTCATTAAATTATTTTAATGTATGCTTTTAGTGATTTTTCAGAATAATTATATCAGGAAGCGGTTACATTCACAAATCTATTATGTTCATAATTAATAATTAATAATAATATTTATTTTTAAAAAACATTTTTTCGCTCATCTAAGTACATTTTTTAAGTTCATTTTTGCATTTTTTTTAGTGCATGTTTGTGTACTTTTTAGGTTATTAAAATAATAGCTCTATATATCACTATAAGTATAAAATAATAATATACCCGATATAAGTTTTATTTTTTATTTTTTATGCTACATTTTTAATATTTAATTTGATGTATAATTAAACACTGATGTATCACTAAACAATTATAATAACAACAGTATTAAAATAATATACTTAAGCTATTTTGAACATTCTGTATAATGTCTTTTAGCTATTTTATACTTATAGCTATTTTGCCGTATCTATTATTATGTTCGCTTTTTTGGTTTTGCGGTTATGACAGTTATGACAGGACAACTCTATAAACATTCATTAAAGATTTAGAAAATATATTGAAAAAAGAAATGCCAAATGTAATATATTTATATTTTATATGAATTGTAGGTTTAATAATTTACCAAAAGGCAAAAATACAAATGTATTTATTATAAGTAGGTATTAAGTAATTTAATTTTCTTTTAAAAATACAAGTTGAATTGCTTTTTGACAAAATCATGGCATTTTATATCATATTATTAACTATTGAATCATATATTATTAGATTATTTCATTTATGAGTCAATGTACCATTTTTTACATTTCGATTTTTTTTTTAAAAATCAACATATTTTAGAAAACATTTCAAATGTCTTTAAATGGCTTAAAAATGAATAATATTTTTTTCTAAAAAATATGGAAATAAAAATTTGGTGAAGAATTTAAGTAGGTAGGTGTATCTAGGTACTGTTAATCGATTTTTAAATTACAAATAAAATTGATACTGTAGAAAATTGGTGTGTAAATATTCCTGTTATACCGTAATTTTATTTAATTTTTCTCGACTATATTGACCTTAAATTCAAACTAGATCCAATTTACTACCAGAAACCACTATCAATATTATAAGATTGAAGCATTGTGTGGGCTATAAAAAATTTCTCCAGTCACACAAAAAACAGCCAACCACTTTATGGTAAAATCAATACATTAATCGTTTCGTTCAGAATCTAAAATACATATACTTAAGTACTGTTTATTTTTTATTTTGGTTAAAAAATGTATGCATTTTATAAAATAAGCTGAAATTATGTCATTTAAGTTTAGCTTGATGACTTGGGGATGAGAGAAGCCACTAACTGACAACATTCCTATGATTTGAAACACAATATAAATATTATATAACTATTGAGTAAGTATGTTATACATTTTATTATTTAATTTTACTGGATTGCCTGAACATTTCATGTATACAGTAGTATGTTCCAACAATGTTTCTTAATTGAAAAAGATTTCTGGCTTTTTAAAAACCATGTTGATCCCCATTCTAATTCTTAACTTAATCCACGCTTACCGAATGTCAATAAAGAATATTTTATTCTAATGTCATAGACCAAAGTGTAATATTATAGACTAGGATGTATAAAGTGTTCTTGTTAAGTGTGAAATCCAAAAACTTTGTTTAGACTTCTTTAACTAGTTGTAAGTTTTAACAATAAACAACTTACGTTTTGACTGTATTTGGTTTGCTTGTTCGTTGCTCCTTGCACCTAACTTTTTGAAAGTAACATAATTCGTTTGAAATTGTATGTGCGTACATGGTCGACGCGGTCTACTGAATGAAAATAATTACTTTTTTTGACGAGAACTTTATCTTTGTAAAATAATTCATATACCGTGCAAGGGTATTCAAAAACTTCATTGAGTAATGAATATAATGATCGCTCCATTGCATATAGTATTACAGTTACTATCAGTATGTAGAATGATGCTTATTATGCAGACTACAGACACAATAATTAATAATATAATAATATGTCATTTTATTGTCCATTAATTGTTTGAGATTCGTTTGATAAATAACTGGACATTTATTCGTAAGCACTACTTTACGTATGCTTAATAAGGACCATCTGTGCGTCTCAATTATAAATATTTTTATAATATTTTAATGCTCATGGTTATAAAACCAACTAAAATATGATAACGTTAAAATAGGAGATATGCACTCAATGTTTTTTAAATCAGATTAAGATGTTATTTAACTTACACTATTACCTTATTAGAGATTACTCATCAAATGTTACATCTTGGACGTGGCTAGATTAAAAAAAAACAGGAAAATTTTAATATTCTTGAAGAAAACTATATCGTACGAAGTAATTAAAAAAAAAATATTCAGGTACCCAGAAAAAATCGTAAAACAAAATGAGCCCGTGAAGACAAATTTATAATTTTAATCAATAAACTAAATAGAAAAAAAAATGAAAATTAATTTAAGATTTTAGCTTTAAACTTATTTTTATAAATATTAGAATAATATTTTCAAACTGAACTTAAGAAGACAGTTTATTTTAAAACCATTTTTAGATGTTGATTTTTTTTCTCTCATTTGTTTTGTTTATTTTCATACCTGGATAGCGTCCGACAGTAGGAATTTAATGATTCAATTTGGAAAAGTTAAATTAATTGATCATTAACACTTTATTGGAGGGTACCTACGCTGATAAAATAAAGCGAATACCAACAATTATTTATTTCAATTATATTTAAAGGACCTGTATAAGATACATATTTTTTTTGATTACAGTAAATATTATAAAATATTAAATTTGTAGCTAATTATATTGTTAAAATTGTGTTGATTGGACGTGATTTGCTGTATTTTGAGATTTTGGAAATATGAAAATACAGCTAAAATGAATTAATACTCGTACTTAAGGTGGTATTATTATTAATTAAAGTTTTTCGATTTATTATACGACATGTCGTTAAATAGCTAATGCGTCAACATTTTAAACAATACTATCATTGATTATGAACACTAATTATAAATTATAATCAATGTTACTGTGTTATAAGTTATAATAGTTTAGTAATTGTATTAATAATAAATTATAATTAATAACTTATAAGCATGAGATTTTTTTGCTTTATTAAAAAATTTCTAAATTTCTGGACAACAGTATACCTAGCTAATATACAATTATTATGCATAACGTTTTAATGAATTTATGTTCTAATGATCTTGCTAAACTGCTATACTATAATTTAGAGATAGTATTTTATGGTATCTTGGATTGAAAAACCTATTTCGTAATTATACTGTATCAGCTAGTATTTATTGATTTGGATTCTTATAAATTAATAATAAATATAATAGTTTATAAATTGTTCATAATAATTTTGTATTTTTAAATTAAATTTAACATTTAAAGTTTAAACTGTTATGCCAATATAATTTTATATTTTACTACCTACTTCACTTATATTATTCGATTTAATTTGTGTACCTAAGTTGTCCAAAACCAAAGTATTTACAGAATAAACATTGATATCGTATTTCGATTTTGAAGTAGGTAATACTATAGTTTATTTGATATTGCAAAATATTGTTTGATATATTCCTCCTCATTCTTTGGTATTTCATTGCAAAAGTTATAATTAAAAAATATTATGATATTGGAATCAAATTGAATTGCTTTTTAGTTTTTTGTCTCCATCAGATTGAATCATTTTCCATCACATATAGCATGTCTGTTTTTAATTATCGCAATATTTTAAGTTTACTGTTTTGAAATACTGCATTTAAATTCAAATTATTTTGATTTTAATTTAATTATGTTTACTATTTAAGTTTCTTATTATTAAAGTTATTATTTTTCGTTTTAAAGATATTTCCAAAACCCATTTAATTTGAGTTTGTAATGTTAGCAATACTTAACCCTACAGTGCTTAATCTTTTAATATACCTATTGCAGTGTGTGCAATAATATAAAACTATAAATTCGTTTATCTATACAATTTTATTTTAATATCTTATCAGTTATTAAATTATGTACTTATTTATGTGGGCAATGAGTATGATCGCAGTCAGAATTTGTAATTTTTTTTTTTATTAAAAATTACTTTAATAATATCATTATATGAATTTAAATGCCATTAATATTTTAACTACTGACTATACCGTGTTCAAAATTTAGTTAATGTAATAATAAGATAATGAATACAACAGAATAATATGAATAATATGGTAATGAACTTAATTATTTTTGAAATATGTCTGGTAAAAATAAAACACTGTTTCGAAGCGTCGTTATGAATTTATAAACAACTCGAGAATTTTTTTTCATTCCTTTGTTTCATAGCTTCCGAGAATCATTTTTTATTTTTCAAACACTATAATATTTAAATAGAGGCAGTAATTTTTTTAATATCAATTATTAAAACCAATATAGTTAAGTAACGCGTACATAACTAATTTTTTTTAACCAAAGCAAATAATATGTATATTTTAGCTTCTGGTAGTAGGTATAATAATATTATATTATATAAACAATTTTGTCTTACAAACTTGTCGTTTTGGGTGAGAGGGTGGAGGATGATGGCAGTGCCGTTTTACGGCGCAGTACAGTTTGCATGTGGTATGGAAACTATGATTAATTTTTTATTTATTTTTTAATAAGCGATGAGAAAGTAGGATAATAATATTATTACACCTGGGTCAGGACTCAGGAAGCTGAATTCGGAACGTAACTGTCAGATGCACACTCGTCAGTCGTCTCGCAACAACAAATTGCAGTTTGCCTATTCTCGGGAATCTCTGCGAAATGTCAACGATTATAATTATAAATTGTTCCGTTGTTTGTCGAGAGTAATTTTCGTACGGGAGATATTTCAATATCGCTGTATACACAGAAACGAAATTCGTAGCATTCTTTTAAGCCACGTTATAATTAATTTTTTTTCGTCCTATTATTCTCGATTCATAAAGAAAATGTGTTGTCCACGTGGGACCTCTAACTTGTAGATTGAATCTACATTTATAATAATAGTGAAATAATATTATGTGTCATTTAAACATCATTTAGTTAATAGTCATTACATTTTTAATTAGGTACTATATTATAAATTATTTTTACATGGTCATTAACATATTATATAACATGCAATCAAACTTATCGTTTTTCTTAAACTTTAACTCATCAATGTCATAATTTCTGTTATATTTCGGTAATATGGCAATAAGGCCAACTCATTTAATCTATCCTTGCCCGCGTGAGATCGTTTGACTAGTTCTAATCTCTTTATTTTAAAATGTACGGTAGTTCATTTGACAAAAAAAAAAATTCACTATATTTTTTTAATAGGGAATTGGTTAGTAGATAAATTAGCTTAGAACTTAAAATACACTTAGCTGGAAGTCTCACAGTTGAGTCGTTGAGATACTAATAGTTAAATTTAACTTATAAGTAATAGACCTTGGGACCAATAATTTTGGTTTGTCATCTGTTCGAGTGGTCTAGGAGTGTTTTGAATGACAGTTTCGAGATTAAAGGGTTTGAGGAGTTCCATGATAGCGTAATGGATATTTTTTTCAGTCAGTAGATTTTTGGGATTAGTTTAACAATGGTCATTGTTCTCAAATGAGAGGATAAATAAATGATTTAAGTTCATTAATAAATTTAGAAAGTTGCTTGGAACGTACTAGACCCTCATTAAAGTTTGTATTTTGAGTGTAAGTTAATGAATTTGGATTCTGTGATTGAAAGAAGTTCTTTTAAATTTTATTGAGAGCTGGTACATTAAATATATCGAAATAAATATTTATCTAGCTGCACTAATTTTTGTGAAGAAAATAATAGAGATAAGAAGTCCGGCTTTGGAGAGTGTGGTAACAGTACGGGCGATGGCGTCAGTAGCAATGGATTGTTTTATGTAATCGTATTTATGCGACTAAATACAAATTTTAATTTAATAGTTGAGGCTTAACAATCACCTAAAGTAAAGTAGATAGATAAATACTCGATGTACAATTGGTTTTATTTTATGTGTGTTCCAAAAGAAAATATTAAAATATATAAAAAAAAGATATATGAAAACGAGCTAGAATATCGTATGACAGGCATGCATGACGAGGTTGGAAAAAACTACCCATCTACGAACAAATATTTCCTTGGAATGCAAAAAAATATTTGAAAAAAGTCAAGGAGACGATAATTTCCATATATTGCCTTTTCTACATAAATACGCCACAAATGTGTGGAGTCTTTTTTTGATTATAACGGTGACCAATGGCGACGCTTGCCTCAGTCTTTATCGAACTCAGTACCGAACATACTAAAATATTTCGAAAGGAAACTTTTAAATAAAAAAAATACATAAAAAATAAAAATGAAATTATACAAAATTAACTATGTATTACGACTTACGACCTCCAGATGGAGCGACAATTCATGAAATAATAACAGTTGGTACAAAACACAAAAAACAATCAATGTAATAAGAAGTGATCTATGAGTTAGGTTATCGAATGGGTGACCTCAGTCAGGAAATTTTAGAGTTCCTTCAGAAGTCTTCAATGTCACAACATGCATGACCTGATCTTTCTACGGATGTAATCTAACAACTCGTCCCAACCACCAAGAAACGAGGAGACGTGACGGAGAATTGATAAACATTTCACACGAAGTCCAACCTGGAGTTTGATTTAGTTTGGATAATTTTTGGTGCGCTTAGGAAAATATTCCTGTGAAAATATTTGTCCTGCGGTTCCAGAATGATTGTTGTGCTTGTTTGATAATATTCCATCTGGTGAAGTGATTAACTTTAGTACGCATCAAATTAAGCTATGGAATTTTCACGAGGGGTTGTTCTATTAAAAAAAAAAAATACTTGATGTCAACGTAGGTACACAAATCGATTAAGTGACGGGTGATTGGGTGCGAATTCAATACTCCATAAATACGAATAATGGGTGTGGTTAATTTGATCTTGGATGACTCTTATCCCTATACAATTATACGACAATACTTATCTTACAGTACACGTTTTTCTCCGCAGTCCATCAACCGGAGAAGGATGATGAGATTGCGTATTGTTGGTTTGAGAATATTTTTGGGATACGACAGTCCGAAACAAATGCGCGACTGACTGACTGGCGGGAACAAAACGTTATTGCTGATGTAGACCGATCACTTTCAGTACTTTGAAAACTTGAGTCTTTTTCCGATTAATCCTTATAGTAATACATATATATATATATGTGATATAAATCCACTAGAATATTGTCGATTCATCGTTGTACTGTTCCAGTTAAAACAAGATCAGTCATCGTGGCCGACTGCACAATATTTTTTCAAATTAATCCAAAATTGACTGTGAAGAGGTACGTGGATAAAGACAAAGACAGTCACAGAAACGGGAAGGTGATTTAATTCAAACAGTTACGCACACGTTATCACCGACTGTGTCAACCGACACATACATATTATATGCTCAGTCATAACTACTGAACTTCACGGAAGTGTAAAATAATTACCCACTTCCGTGACCAACGATTATTATCTCATTTATTATAATTAGTTTGGGCTTAGTCATTAATGCGTTTCAGTTTATTATAATAGGTATCTATTATTATTAAAATCGCTAAAAAGGTTGGAATAGTTTTGATATACTGCAGCTGTATCATTTAAAATTATTTATGTTTGTCATTTTAATTTAAGGAATACAATTAACGATAATGTTTGCTTGAAATATTTAATGTAATAACTAAGAAAATCTATTAAATTTCAGGTAAACTGAGGGCGTCATGGTGTGCAGAGCTTGGTTCCTTGATACACGTGGAAGATATATTTTTGATGTAAAAATGCAGAATACATAATACGTATGTTTCAAAATTACTTGAAATTATTAAATATTATTATTATTAAAATAAATCGTACAACAAATATTGTATAATTTTATCAAAAATAACATTTTTGTTCATAATGTATATTTCATAATATAGTATAGAAGTACTATAATGTGCACCTGTGCTCTATTAAAACTAAAGAAGTATATTGTATATTATTGTCCAACACATTTAAAGTTTAAACTCAACTTTAAAGGATATTATATAGAGTGAAAATTATGGTTTCATGGGACTATATAGATTTATAATTTTAACATGAATTTAATGAGGAATAAAAGCGCATTAAACTAATTTAGCACACTACTATAATAATACTGCTATAATAATATTAAAATAGTACCTGTACATTTAAACATATATTTTACATATTATATACTATGATACATTTTAGGAGGGACTTAAGATTATATATTTTAAATTATTTGTTGATGTAGAGCGAGAGAAAAATATCTGATGATATAATCCCGGTAAAAATATCTAATTACCTAGTTATTAAGCTCCTGAATTGATTCATTTTCATTATAGCGTTATGAAATGAAATAGTGTAATTTTGAATTTCTAGAAAGTACTTCTTAATAAAAGTTAAATAACACAAATTGAAAACTTGACTAAATAATATTAACATCATAAATAAAAATGTCAAATCCAGTTATTAATAAAAAAAAGAAAATTAAATGATCAAAAGTTATAAAGTGATGTAATCACCGCAGTAACTTGATTTTCATGTAAGTCATCTGATGTAAATTTTATTTCACCTCGTGTGTTTAAACAGGTTATACTGTAGCGTAAATTAAAATATTTACTATATTATTATGATACTTAATAATTAAAACCAATTAATTTTAAAAATATTTATTTAACTACGACTAGTGACTATATTTAAGTTTTAGATTTACCATAATATACTATACTACATCATAAAATCTAAAGCAATATTTTTTTTAATACAAACTATTATTTGAACTATGCATCCACAATTGCTTACTATATGTACATACTAGTAAAATTGTTTATTACCTACATTACAGTTTTATGAAGAATAGACGAAAATGGTTTAGCTTTCATTTTAAATAAAATATATTAAATGTTGATGTATGCAATAATGTATAATAATAATTTGGAATAAGAATGTACTATGTAGAAAACATTATTTTATTTTAAATTAAAATGTAGTTTTTATTGCAGAAGAATTTCGTCGAGCATAAGTTATAGACAACAAAGTATTAATTGTTCAATAGTTATATATAAAATTACTATGGTACTGTGATGTGCATTTAAACATGACATTCGTTATGCACGAGATTCAATTCACTTTAATGTTGTTATACGTACTGCAGTTTATTTAATTTTATTTAACTAAGAAAATTAAAAACGTCACCCAACAACAGTCATAAAATGGTAAGCACATATAAAAATATTATTCATCCATCAACCGACGTAAAATGTAAGACGAAAATGCAACGTATGCCTTTCAACCAGTATAATGTTGTACAAACCAAGGTTTTGTGAAGGGAAAGAAAATCTTTATTCAATTTCCTTTGATTTATTATCGCTATGTCGATTGGTTCTAAGTTTAATAAAAACAAGACGCAGTAGTTTATTTTTAAATTAATCTTTCCGCAACATCTTGAATTTTTATTTCAAAATTTGAAAATGATAGGATGTCTCGAAAGTTGTTTATTATAAATTATTTTATGATGATATTATAATGTAAAACGCAAAGTATACATAAAATTATTTGTTTGGTCCTGCTCTGGGAAATTCGGTGTTAAAATATTTGGTATGAATATGAGTTTAAACACAAAGCAAATCATGTTCATTGTTTAATCTGCATTAGAAAAATATAACATATTTGTTTATATGACTGCAATTTAAATTGGTCGGACATGGCGTAAAATAATGATTTATAATAGTTGTATATACTCGGCGTTGCCCGGGGTTCAATGTAACTGAGTGCGCAATCCCTCCTAGGTGGATAGTAACAATGATAGTATCTATCCCTAACTTTTTTTCTTACGTTGACCAGTTTCGAGCAGGAATAAACGAATATGCAGTTATGATTTTAATATTATTGATGGCCACCCTACAATAACTGGTTCAATTTATCACCTCTACTCGAATCGTCAAAATCGGTCGAATGTTTGTGATTCTATAAGCTGAAGACATATACTTTATAGACTCGTTACCCTCTTGGCATATATTATACACTACCTACTCACACTACGAGGATCCTAAATATTATGTGTGCAAAAATGTGGTGCCAATCGGTCAAAAACTTTGGGTTGCATGCGCGTAATTTAAATGTTGTAACCAGACTAATAATATCTGGATTAGCCGACTATCTATAATCCATTCATGTATCGTTTTCGTTTTTTTGCTTCAGTTGAAACATTGTCAATATCGTTTTTTTCGCCGACATCGGTAGAACGTTTTTTTTTATAATACAAACCTTAACCACGCAGTTTGCCTCTTATAATATAATATATCGCAATAACAGCTATTATATGACATAAATCAATTTTACATTTACATAAAATAGCTTTAATAGCCTAAATTACAAAATAAAAACAGGAAAGTATGTTCAACTGTATTATCTTATTATCCGTAGACCGTAATCAATAGCAACCCTAAGTGTAAACAAAAATGTTTGATTTTCGTATGCTGATACAAAATTCAAGTGCGACCGAATTATATGGGTTGAAAAATGAAGCTGCTAACCCCTTCTCGAGTCTCAATGAATCTATTGATACAATTTTTATTGAAAACGATCCAATAGTTTTTGAGTTTATTGAGGACAAAGAAAGAAAGAAATAATAATATTTATGGGTATAAATAGATTTATATATTTTATACTCGCTTAAAATCTAACATATATTAAAATTAGTAATCACACTTGTTCGTTGGAATAATTTGTGATAGAGTTCATTACAAGTTTCCCGGTGTGAAAAGATTTGTGATATATTATATATTATATATTATAATATGCTAATGTATTTACTTAAAATAAGTTTAAATTCTTTGAAATTATCACTTTGTATAAAAAATTTAAGACACACGATGGCGTAAAGTTTTAAGTCTCAATATTAATGTTATTTTAATTATTATAAAAATAATTAAAATCGTTATTATCGTTTATGTTTATGTTATATTCAATTTAGTCAACATTTGAAATTCAAATTCCCACAAAAAAGAAATTAACGAAATGTTCCTTAAGAACATGTCACAAAGAACCTTATATTACATTTAAATTGAGTTAAAAACGTTTTGAATTCACTTAAATGTGATTGATTTTCGTCTAAAAATTAATTAAAGTTACCGTAAAGCGAATAGAAAAAAAATAAATTGATAATAATATATATATATATAAATGTATAATATATTTAATAAATTACCTGTTTTTAATAATACAGGCTGACAGACTGTCTATGCTCGGAATAGTTTTATCGTTTTTCAAATTTAAGTTTAACACATTACTGTGACCTACTCACTCGTGGTACACTCGTTATTTAATTACAATATCATAAACAAGTATATATTTAAAAAAAGGTAAAGACAGCAATAGGTACATCAGTTTTATCTAATGTGAAAATTAGTATGTGACTCTTTACAATTTGCAGCCCCTGGGAAATTTATCCCCCACCTCAAGTATGGCTCATCATGAAATATATAATTATTATTATTTATCCAAGCGAACTATGATGTAAACGACGGATGAACAGACTTGTTGAGGTAGTATAAGTGTATAGTGCATGTATGACAGCTATGGATGTTAAGCTTAAATATCTTCACTCGGGCGAGTATAATTTGTATTTTTACACATCAACTGGTATTGAAAGGTACTTCAGTATTTGACGGGTGGGTCCAGATTTTTTTTCATCTTGGCAAAATATAAAATCATTATTTTTGTACCCATAAAAAATATGATATACAACTGCGTGTATAAAAGACGTACTCCTAACTGTTTTGAAAATATTATTCCTACGCAATTTGATATCACGAAAAACGACATTTTTGAAAAAAAAATTATATTTTTTAGTTTGCACTGTTTTGAATGACAACATACTTATAATTTAATATTCGGAAGTGGAATATTTTTCAAAGTACCTACTTAAATACATACATATTTCGAATAAGTACGAGTAGTTATTTAGCTGTAAGACGTGGGTATTTAGTTTTCAGATGAGTGAAATAGACCAACATTTTGCATCATGCCCACTAAAAGCCCGTGTCATCTATACATCAAATATTTAGAACTAGGATACAGTATTAATAAAAAAAGTCAAAATATGTAAATATTTGCGTTGTTATTTTTGCTCAAATATAATGTAAGACACATGAAATATTAAATTAAACTAAATATTAAATTTTAACAGAAAGTTTTTATTCAATATTTATTTTTAAAATTTGAATAATCTAAAAAAGAAAAGTACGGAGTAGAAAACACAAATGAACGAATTTGAGCAACTAGTCACTAGATTATTGTATAATACAGATTTGGAATTATAAAAATAGTTTACCTATATTTTATCTTATTTATTAGTTACGAGTGTACGAAGTTTTCTATCACGACATATAAACAAAAGATTGAACTTATTTCCAGCAAAATAATTTTTTTTTTATTGACCATGAAAACTAAGTATCGGCAATTACATACTATACAAGGCAATAGCCATACCTACACTGTTATACCCACATGATTTTTAAAAATAATTATTGTTAATTATATACTGGCCTTAGCTATAATAATAGATATTGTTAATAAGTCTGTTAATAGGTAAATACAACGATAAGAAATATTAAACAAAATATTATGGATAATAGTTATTTGTGAAATATGAATAAGTTTTATTTTATTTAGAGTGTTATAAAACGTGCTAATTTTTAATTAGAATTATGAAAATATCTATATTAAATACAATTATCTATTTACATTTAAATCCACACTTTACTTTTACTTTTAACTAATTAGTAATGCCTCGTCTGAAATTCAAATTTTATTTTTCATGTATGCAAATACTGCAAAAATATGAAATTGACAATGTAGGCTGTTATTCTAAAATAACAAAAACTTGTTAAATGATAATGGTATAAAAGCTTGTATTTTAATGACAACAATTAAGTACCTAAAATATATTTTGAAACAATGAGTGTAGACACTTAAATGGACCACATTATTGTATAAAAATCACAATAATATTTATACTAGGAATATTAATATTTTCATGATATTCATTTTTATGCTTAGTTCTTAAACATCTAAATAACACCTGTAACTAAATACAGTTTCTTAAGTAAAATAAGTTGAAGTTCTAAAAATTGTTCTATTTTACGTATTTTATGGTTTATTTATCATAATAGTATGTTTTTACTCTCTCCGCCATCTCTAGATCTGGCATCGTGAGCCACAAAAAATATTGATGATACATTTGATATATTTAAAATCAATATTATTTTATAACACACATGTCGTGAAAACTAACCTTCGGTAATAGTATTTACTATGGTAGTATGGTTCAACAATTTTCATTCGACAAGTTCACAGACAACTCTTCGAATATGTCACTTACATTCAACTGCCTCGCCGCATACTGCAGCACCCTCGAATATGTATACGTTTCTGCGGGATGAAGTCATGAGTATACCTCACTTACGTGTATTTATTAATATAATAATCCTTTTAACTACCCTGCACTGCACAAAAACGTGTCCTGATGAAATCTCCAGGCCAATATTTATATATAACCATATTCATATATTGTTTGTATACACACTAGATTTATCTCCCTTTGCCCATCATGTTATATTATAATTAAAACCTATTTTTATTTTATACGCATTTTAAACCCCGATGGTTAAAAGTTATTAATAGATAACTTTAGCTCCAATATTCGTGCACATTTGCATGTACCTACTATTATATTCTATCTCGTCGAATATAATAAGCATATTGTAGTAGGTATGTCTTTTACAGCTATATTGACAAACGAGCGGAGGTATGTGTGGATAAACTCGAACATTATTATGATACGTAGTTCGCGGGTATAGGTATAGTATGAAAAATAATTAAATAATGTCGTTGAGCTTGTGGGAAATATGTACTACGGAGAAGCAAATAGATGGGAAAAGAGCTGTCAATGAAATTTTATTAACAATTTTCAAAAATAAAACACCAAAGACATCCACCGTGGAACTCGTGTGCTGTGTATGTACATAATCTATATTGACATACTGACATGATTTATACTTTAAACATAGTCATTTTGTTCGATATAAAAATATAAATTGGTAAACAAGCCTTTGAAATGTGTGCATGTGATATATTTCACTCACTGCCATGTGGCGCGTGTATATATTTTATAATATTATAATAATATTATTATTTATGACTCGGTTGAACTTAGAAGAGTCGGATTATGAATGGTATATATATATATATATATATATTGAAATGTCTAACAATACCTATACCTATTATTTTTGTATAATATATTATATATTACGAATGTCCTATTTTGGGCGCGTTTTTTTTTTCTTTGAAAATTCAACAATTTTAAACATTCGCAATATATTATGTGCGCTGTTCCCCGTGCTGTGATACAATTGTATTGTATATATTACATTACATTGTGATGTAGGCACGGTCAATAGTTTCATATTTTTATTTTATTTTACGCTGTATACGAATTTCGTCGTCCAGTGTGGATAGGTTCTTTAGAAAACCGGTGTACTTCAAAGAAGCGTAAGGCACATTTCACTGTACAGCTAGGTAGGCATATTATTATATAGAATTCCCGTGTAATTTGTAGCATTGTTATAATAATAGTCATACAATGTGGATATTTCGGCTGTACTACATTGTTCCATAAAACACGGCTCCGGCGCCTGTGTAAATAAAATATGTTAAACGTATTATAAGTTATTTGACGAGGGTTAACGTAAAAGTAAAAAAAAAAAAAATACTCGTATACGACAAAAGCAAAGCTTTCAATATATTATAATATACAATATGGGCAGGTCTGTTATCGCATCGGAACACGCCACAAAACTATTTCCTCCAAGTCTTGGATTTATACAGCACACTGTGTCGAATAACGTCATTATAATATAGATATACAGGGTGATCGGTGATCCAACAAGTATTCTCGCCTCCCTTTTTTCTTTAATAATGAAGTTTTTCAAAATCTGATTTTTGGAACCTTTAAATATACTCAAAGACCATATTTTCATATTCTTGAGATTTTTTGTGCTACTCAAGGAGTGTCCTGTGACGATGCGAACCTTTGTTTTTCAAATGAGAACCCCACTTTTTTACTGTAAATTATTTAGCGGATAATTTTTTTGAGAATTTTGATCTAACGAAATCAAAATTCGAACGAGTGGTTTCCTAGTTATTGGACAATTTGTACTAAGGATAATAGTCCATAATAGGTATATGCTCATACAGTTCTACACATGGAATAAGAAAAATAACTAAATAAATCAAGAAGGATTTTCCTAAATGTTTGACTAAATAAATATAAAATTACGTATTATTTTATATTATGTGTATAGTCTATACATAACGACGTACCTATACTGTATAGGTACGCATATCCTTCTTCCCCATTATAAACTATTATATTATGCTTAGCAAAAAATGTGTAATAACTAGAAAACTATTCGATATTGATTTCAAAACATCAAAATTCTCAAAAAAATTATCTGCTAAATAATTTACAGTAAAAAATTGGGGTCCCCATTTGAAAACCAAAAGTTTGTATCGCCACAGGACACTCCTTAAGTAGTACAAAAGATCTCAAGAATATGAAAATATGGACTTTGAGTATATTTAAAAAGATTCCAAAAATCAGATTTTGAAAAACTTCATTATTAAAGAAAAAAAAAGGTGGTGAGTATACTTGTTGGATCACCCTGTATATATATGGTAAAACGGATTCGATGGCAGTAATTATTTATTATTTATTTCGATGTTTTGTATATGTTACCTAGTGTGTTTTGCGTAATTGAATCTCTTCTATTGGCCAAAGGTCAAAAATCAATACTGCTGCCGTGGGACATCATCATCTTTGCGCCTTCGGTAAAAAAAAAAAAAGAAGAAACACTCGAACAATTTAATTAAATCCAGGTACGGATACTGCAATCAGAATTGGAAACGAATAAGTTGCAAGTTGTTCAGAATATTAACCAAATCATTCTCAAAGTTCTCTGCGAAAGTGCCACGTTCAATTATTAGCAGCAGTATCCCCTTTGGACTTGCATAAATTGTGTTTGCTTGCAGTTTCAATGTTTGTGTGAGCAGTTATGTATATATAGCTATTGGTGATAATACACTTAATGAATTTTCTGTTGGTTATAACTTATAATATGGGGTTGTAGACTTATTGCATAATACAAGTTGACAGATCGAAATACGTGTCCATATTGAAGCCGTAATTACAATATATATTATAATATGTATACTCTATACATAAGAGTGCTCCGACATTATCGGCGAAATCATAAATAATAAATAAGTTTTCAAATTTATTCTTAAGTTCTGAACCAATAACTATTCGGGAAGGGTAATAGTTTTTAAGCCACTTACCATTCTTACCACCAAACGCTAATATCAACCATACCTATAAGATATTTACAGCAAGAAACAAAATATATTAATCAAAAATATTATTTGCAAATGTACTATATTATTATATGGGTACCTACTACACTAGATTCTATGAGTAAATATTATTCACTGGTCACAATCTCAATCCCATAAAAAATATAATAATATAATATAATCAATTATATTTTAAATGTAACTGGTATATAAATATATATATATATATTATCAAATCGAACGTCAAATAAATAATAAAAAGGTCTATTGAAAGTGAAACTTTTATCTTACACCTAATATCTATTGTACACATAATAAGCCATAATCTAGTACAGTTGTACAGCGCACGCCTAAAAAAGTTGACTGTGTTTTCGCGGATTTACCGACTACCCTTTGCTCATGCTTATTGGTTATGACTGCCTGGCTTTAATTTTTATTACGATTGTGTGAAGTCAAATTACCCCTAAAGGCTTTAATGTGCTACCGAATCGCGGATTCTCATAAAACTATTATTATAAATGTGTTTGCTACACAACAAACGTTTATTTACTAGCACGTAAACACCCCAAGATTTGGCCAAACAACAACATGTTATTGTAAAATTTAATTAAATCACAATAATTGTAAATATATATATATATAGGTACATATTACATATATATATATATATATTATTTAATTGAAATATTTTTTTAATAATATTGGCCGGGACGACCAATCCAATGTTAATTAAAGTGCCACTCATATTTCGAATTACGATGTACGTTGCTATTCGCATTTACCAAAATAACAACAAGGGCGTTGTCAAAATTGTAGTACCACTGGTCTAGTAATGCGGAATGGCGAACACCATGTATAAGGGAGTCCGAAGTACAACATATTCAGATGTAATCTAGTCGCAGAGCCCTGAGCACATCCACCCCACACGACTGTTGTACTTTTAGTTATTGCGTTTGAACTTGTGATTTTATTCAAAGATCGACTATTTTAATTCGACTGATGGACATTTTCTAAACTAATTAAATCACTTTACCCTAAAACTTAATACTTGGATCGATTACAGAACAGGGCGCAATAATTAAATCAAAATTTTTAATTTTTAAAACATTAGAAATACTTTTTTTACTAGCTTTAAAAGCACTGATTGCATAGCAAATTAATGGCAGGCGTTAATGCCATTTTACTCTCCCACTGTAAATGTAAATTTGTCAGACTATACCAAAAAAAGCCATGTTCATTATAGTAGGTATTATACCATTTAATATTTACCATGTGTAATTTAGGTAAGTGTTTTTTTATTCAGGAAACTTTATGGGTATTACTGGAAAGAGAAATTTACATAATACATACAAAAATATTTTATAAGGCATTAAGCATCCTAAAATTAAAATTCAATTCAACCCTTCGAAATCTCCTTGAATAATAATTAGTTAATCAGTCTTACTGAAGTGAATACGTCTAAACCGCAATGAAATCAGAGTTTTAAATATACAATGAAAAATTAAATAATCTTTGTACCGAAAACAATTCTTGGGAAGTTCTTATAATATCATGTAATCAGAAATGTTAATAATTAAATAACTAATGCTGTAAGGAAATTATATTATTGCAGCGTAGTAATTGTTAAAATTTCCCAATGATAGCAGGTAATTACCGTTAGGTAGTAGAATTTATTATTTTATCAAACTATTTCTGTTAAGTTATCACTGTAGGTACAGAATATTATGGCTGGTTCGGCAATTTACTCCCCAAAAGATTATTTCTAAATAGCGCTCAACGTATTTTGATTTAAATGTGTCTCGGTCAGAGTGTAGGTTCAGGTCTATTCAACCGTAGCAAAACCAGGAGAGAAATTAGTCAGCAAAGTGAATTCTATTCTACTATAACTAGAATTTGTGTTGTGAGTTTTTGCACAAAATATTTAAATAAATAGGTAACGCGTATGACAGCAAAGCGGAACTATAGGTGCAGGTAACATAAGTTACATTTTATTTCACCATAAAAATACCATATAAATATTTGTACAATTTATTTTATTTTATTAATAGTGCGGACTGGTAGCCCAATGATGGTTACGTTACGAAAATTACATTTACATATTTAATATAATGTATATAATTTTGACGTCGAGACAATAGGCTCAAAGAGCTTGGAAAAGTGATTCAGAATATAAATTGGATGGTAATTCGATACGTTGGTTACACAGCCTGACCTAGTAAATCGCTTGATGAGGCTAAGTTCCGTAACACTTATTCATCAAGTGATTTACGAAAAAATAAGTACAATGGGAACTATAATAATAGAGACGACTAATAATTATAGACTATTTTGCTGGTACGTCGACTTTTTCCAAACTATTTTATAGTCTCCTTGTGGTGGCAATGAAGGTAGCAATAAAAATCCTATCAAGATACTACCATTGCTTAATAAATTATGTAAATATTTGGACAAAAGTCTACTAAATCCAGGAATTAATATCCCTAACATTTTTAGGAATTATCATTAATTTCTGAATCACCAACATTTACATGCACTTACTAGCTGGCATAAATTTTAAATTATAATACGACGGTTTAGAAATTCGGGGACTACCTCGTCGCAATAATTACTATATTATATTACAGGCAGCTACCTATACCATTATAATTCCGAAATTAAATTACACCAATCTCGCGAACTCGAATTCGTTTGTGGTATACTCGCGATGTCTGTATTATTTGTGATTGAAAATGTTTGCAGCGGGGCGGACGTATCCATGCACTGGTATTGTATACTTGATGGAAATCACATCGTTGAAGTACCTGTATTATACGTATGTCGTATATTTATATACAACCAGTGTTGAGTTCAGATGGCAAAAATAACATCTAGGTAAATATTAGACTACTAGCTAAATTAATATCTAGATTAATCTGAAGATTGGATATTCAATCTTTATCTAGATAATTATGTAGATAATCATTTTTCTTCTAGATTTTTATCTTACAATAATTGTTAATTTTTTATTAATGCGGGACATGTTATTGGATTCATGGTTTAGCAATTGATTAAGTATGGCAAACCAGGGAGGCTTAACTATAGTAACACATGATTAATATGATATCTATTATATAAACACAGAAATAGTATGTAACTAAGTATAACGTAACGTTCAATTGAGAATTGGTATTGTCATTACAAAATAGATTATTGTCTGTGCCGTATGAGAACTATTTTTAGTATTTTTCACATTATTTAACAATAGATGATATGGGTGTCGGGTGCACGGTCACAGAATAATTATTGTATTTTATTACACAATATATAATATAAAACTCATTATTATTATTATTTTATTCTGTGACACGGTGTTATATTTACCTATGTATCTTATATTGATACACCGTCAGTCGGTGGGCGAGTACTTCACTAATATTGTTAGTTCGTATTCGTCTTGTCGAACATAAAATATTGTAATCTAAAAATTGTGGAAACAGCGTGTCAGGACAGAATAAAAATTATTACGAGCAAACAGTACGAAAATGTTATTATATTGTGTGAGCTTGTAGATACTACTGGTGTGGTAATATTAATATAATGTGTGATGTGAAACGGCTAGATGAGTAAACGGTTATTGGAAAAAATACAAGTGCATTACACAAGGTTTGTATGGATATTTACGTAGATTTCCACGGCTTAAATCGTATAGATACCAATTTATTTTTTCATCTAGACAATATGAAGATAGATATACCTACTCAATTCGCATCTAGATAAATTTATCTAGGCATAATTAATTCAACGCCGTGTATAAGGTAGATTCGAGGCCCGACAGTGGGCTGATTGACCGCAGAGATTGTCGACTATGTGGATTGACAGAGAAGATAAAAAATTAAGACGTTTGACTTACCTATAAAACGTTCAGAAACCCATCGCAATGCCAAATATTTAGTTCAGCGATTACCGCGACGTATTTTACTATCGATTTATGGTTTTGTTTCTGTCAACCCGTTTTTCATAATATGTTTTCATTGTAGAGGAGAAGCGTCATCGTATTATAATACATACACACACGTCGTAACGTAAATGGCGGTCTGCAGTGTCGTCCTGCATGCATATCCTACACGCGTCCCATTGTTCCGCCTTTTCCCATTCGAAGGATCGGCGGCGTGTATCGTGTGTCGGGTCTATTATATATACAATATACGTACACATAATGCCTACCCATAGGTACGCTTGTGTAATAATATATCAAACCATGTATGAGACGGCGTTTCTGGTGAGCCGAAAGGGTCCCCCGGGCGATCGGCGGCATGCGCCATGCGTACACCTAGATATAGTGCATATAGGTAGGTGCACGGTGAAAGGGTGTGCGGGAAGAAAAGGCCAGCAGCCTTTTGTCTGGCAAATATATTATATATATATATATATATATATATATATAGATTATTGGCTACTATATACACTATCTATACAGTTGTCGTATACATATATAATATATGATAGTGTGCGGCCTACCTGCTGATGCTACTCAGCTCAATGCGCTGTCCGCTCGCACCGTATATACATATATATGTATAAATGTATACACTAAACATACACATAGTCAGATGGGTAGCCGCAGACAGCTTGTGTGTGTGTGTGTGTGTGTGTGTGTGTGTGTGTGCGCGTGTGTGTGTGTGCGCGTGTGTGTTGGGCATCATCACCGGACGATTTGTCTTGCTATAGAAAATGCACAACGCACTTATAATACACAGGTGCCTACGCCATTGCAGCTGTCGTCCTCCGTTACGGCGCGTGTGCCCCCGTCGAAATAATAACTCATCGCTTTTCAACGAAACGTGTCCGAATAATGTATACGTGCGCGACCGGCAAACGCAGCGCACGTGTTACACCTATATATGCATATTGTTTTTATTTATTTTTTTACTATACACTCGCCATGTATTTTTTCTTTTCGTCCGCAGTAGTGATTGTGTTTTTGGGTTTGACGATAAAAAAAAAAAAAAAAAAATACGCTTTTTGCCGTGGTGGAATTTCGCGAAAACTTTGCCACCGAGCGCGAAGTGCGGTATACGTACCGACGGAGAAGCAATGACTGTTCTACCGCCGCGCCGAGTCGAATTCAACAATAGTGTGCATTGGTTTTGCAGCTCTGCCGGTGCTAGATAACTATGGAATTTCCTACACGCGAAACCGCACGCAGTACTATTAAATACGCCACTTGGGTATAATTGCCGATTTTAGTGATTCTTTTTTTTTATTCGCAGCAAAAACCGAACAAAACGCAACATGCGAACACATCAGAGGAGTAAAAACCTACGGTCACGATAAGCAAAAATAAGTTCGATTTACGAGCGTGGCATTGAAACGGAAATCTGTTCGTTATTTACATTTCGTTTGATATTTTATTACATTACGACTCCATGGGAAGTGGTCATTTTCTCATGTATGCATCGTGTTTAGATTCACAGACCGACTGTATAGTTGTACAGTGTATACTGTATATTATATGTTACAAAGAATACGATTTAATTAATGCCATGCCAGACTACCGAAAATAATGTATTCAAGTCAATGATACGACTTTAGTTTACAAGTGTAGTCCAAAGTCATCATTAATATTAATTTGTATTTTGTATATAATAATATCAATGCCGATGACGACTACGGTAACGAATGTCTAGACAGACGGACGGCTCGACGGGCATAAATATAGTATATAAGGTATTCGAAAACGATTAATCATCATATATCCTAAAAGTATTTCGAACAGAAGTCAATGTATTATGGATTTTTATGTAAAATTTAACTTTTTTCGTAGCTTTCTTACAGAATAAATGGTATTCACGCGACTATACTCAGGGTGTAATCTACATCCGATTTCCGGTTGAGTTTGTAAAATACACCGAATCTTATGAAACTTTTTAAGTCCGTTCTGGCTCTAAAAATTGTTTTTTTTTTTCGAATAAAAGCACATCAATTGTACAAGAACAATTTAATTTTTTGCCCACTAATGATATCTTATATATTATTATGTATCTAGTCGATTCACTATTATTGTGGATTAATCTTATGAATCTTATAAGAAGACTCTAGGTATTTTAAAATAAGCAAATATGTATAACAGTTACAAGATACGGGTACGTATATGTTGATATAATTTAATATTATCTAACTATAAATATTGTACGTGCATAATACGTATATTTATATATTTGCGAAGAATAGAAACCTCATTAAAAAAACGTGTGCATAAACATAACAGTTTTAGGAACAATATAAATTATTAAATGTGTGTACACTGTATAAAGTACAAGAATAAATGTGAATATAAAATAAATGTGTACCTAATTATAATACAAGAAAGTAGTACATGAATAATAATAATAAAAAAATACCTATAATATTTTTGGTCATTTATATTATGTGTACATTATATACTATATAGTATATAAAGTGTCGTAACTGGGTAAAAATCTAGAAGGGGGAGGGGGGGGGGGGGAGCAAAATAATTTATTCACCAAAATTAAAACCCTAACTCACCACGGGTTAGTCTTAAAATTCATTACGTCTTTTTTTTTAGAAGTTCGTTGATAAAAAGGTGTTTAAAAAATTAACTACCAACTAATATAAATATTATTTACACGTATGTTATATTTGATGAACAATAAATAATAACCAACAAATAATTAAATGACTTTAATTTTTTTTTCACCTTTAAAATTTTTTATTTAACAAAATAAGACATTCCTAGCCTATGGCTATTTCAAAAGGATAATTATAAATATAAATATATGGTCACATGTATTTACAGATGATTATTCTAAATAATTACGCAATTATTATTAAATGCAAAATTATATAACAACAATACAACATAAACAGATTATTAACTGTACTATGTAGAATGTAACTAATGAGGTCGTGAGGGCGCCCGCTTTTTAGACGTCTTCGGAGTGGTGGATGAATATGAAGATTGCAGTGAAGCCGAGCCTGTTGCGAGTTGAGTAATGAATTATGGCCTTTTTTGATACGGTGCGTATGTGGTCTACAATTTTAATGATTTGGAGGTCTTTATATGAATATTTTCATTACAAGTGAACCACTACGGAGGATTTGTTATATTTCTAAACACTTTATTTTGAGAGTGATGACTCTATTAAATATGGTTATTTCGATAACAACGACGTGTCCGTGATGTTGGACCTTGGGCTGCGTTCAACTATTTCATTGAGTATTGACGATACTTCAACATATCTATAATATTAATGTACCTATGATACAACTAGAGAAATATACAATAGATGTAAACTTTTATGTTTGAGGAAAAAAAAATATTTTAATATCATAATGTTATTATGTTAAATGTATTGCATTCTTTCTTATAGCCTAAACACATTCAACGATTTGTATTGTTGGATTATCTGGGGGAGGGGAGGCAAAATGATACCTTGATCCCCTCAATTACACCTCCGAGTATATTTATACAGCAGAAATCGTTTATTGCAACACCGGCTGTAGTGACATATTGGGTTTCAATGACCATGAAGTGAAGAATCCGTGAAAACACATATGCAAGTTTTATATGTTAAATTATATCGGTAGTTATGACTATCGGTTACTATGACCTACTTTCTTTGGTCCCTTGTACATCATTATAAACGTTTTCTACTGTATATTACATTGAAACGCTTTGTTGCGGTCGTTTGGTGGTGAGTGAAATAAACATTTTAATGTAAAATGGTTAATAGGGTATGAAAATGAAAATAATCTTCCCACCTACATAACAATCTAATAAATCAGATTTTTGGTTGATAATTCAGCCATAAGTTTAATTTTAATAATGCTTCGATGATATTGTTTGCATATCCCTCAACAGGTATGTAGTATGTATGACCGGGTACGGAATTCAAGGGTTAAAGGTACACATTTCTGACCTTTAAGGCTACTGCGTTTATAAAATTCTTTGTATCTAGGGTAGTTGTATTAATTAATTAACTAGATTATAAAGTTGAAATAATTTCCCTAAATTTCTATAAGGATCGTTTACGTTTACCTATGTTATAATATAATGTATTAGACGTTTGAGTTATTTTGTATACCTACTACTAAAAATTAAGATATTCTCGGAGGTGCTATTTGGAAATATTGTTATGACAAAAGATGCAATCCCAAGTATGACATGAACAAATAATTGTAAAAAAAATGTGTTACTCAGTTAGAAATGCTGACATTGGCAAGCTATATTATTACTTAATAATGTTAAATTACTGGTAACGGAAAATAGAAATATTTAAAAAACTAAAGCCAGGCTTTTGATTAAGATGCTTCTTAATTTATTTTTCAGATTTGAATATTTGTATTACGTTAAATCTACCTTTTCGTATATTTTCCACTTCAAAGCTTGAATAGCATCTGGCATAATATTAAGGTAATGAATAATGATTTTATACTATGATAGGTAATTGAATTAATGCAATTAGTACTCAAAGAGAGAAACAAAAAACCTATCGGTGGGTAACTAAGGTACTTAACTAAATCAACGAAATCTAACTACGTTTTTAGAATATAAAAATAATATTTTTATGTGAAATTTTTTCCATCACAGGTTTTAGCATTTTAATATTTCTTTATACTTAGATAAGTATTGGAAAGGATTTAACGTAACATATTACAACTTTAAGGACATATTGGCTTTTACATTTTTTTCTAATACGTTATATTGAACCAAATGTAGATACCTAGATTATTTATTTGTTTTTTTTTGTTTTATTACAATGCATATTTCAAGTAACAAATTTATACCTATAATCTACTAACATACTAGTTGTTTTATTTATTTTCATTCCTATATAGTACTCACCAGTTATCTTCGGATTTTTCCAGAATCTGATTCAGTTTTCAGAATTGTCTTTATATCTACTTTTATTTTGTGATTAATTTTCAAACTTTTATAAAATAATAAATACTGAAACCTAACATTTTTCTTTAAATTTGTTTTTATGGCAGCTATTCTATAAGTTACGTCAATACAAAAAATATTGTATTCTATATTAATTTTATATTTTTTTAAATTAAAATATTTATCCCAATCGTTTATATTTAAAGGTAATGTAGACTATATAGAGTACATCAGTCTAGTACAGTTTTGTGATCATGTATTATTGCTGTGAAAATCACATAATATTATAACATATTGTAAACTTGTATTATGTAATTAGCGATAACACATAACACAAGGTTTATTTTAAATATTAATCGTTTTTATCGTTTGACATGATCTTTTATACAAATTGATTGTTTCAAAACTCCATAAACAAATGATATTATAATAATTATCTCCAACGTCACACCGCATGAATTATGTAAAACTGAAAAGGTTTGTATTATAAATCTTGTATTCACTAATTTAGCTGTAATACTATTATCATGTATTCATCGGTTGATGCTGTTTTAATTGATTCGTGGGACAATATGGAAATCATATAAAACGATAATAAACACTGAAAACAAAATATAACAATGTAATGTTTATACATTGTTCACTGTCCGCCGTTAATCGATTTTTAATAATGTCGTTGCAACTTGATTGTTTTGATATTTTGGTAACCCTGAGCATTTAGCAAATGATGATATCTCATATGTGCTAAGTGCATTATATAAAATTAATGAAACACAAAAAATAAAACCTTGACGTGTTATCTAGTATGAATCGTTTACGTTTACAAAATATCTTTTATGTGATTCAAAATTCAGTTAAACTTGTATTAGAGGTATTGGGATTCGATGGTAGTTTAGTGCAATATATTGGAAAAATGCACAATATGGAAGATAGTATGCTGTCGTGCATAAGCCTCCTATGTGACATGAAAATCCTTCAGTGGAAGTTTGAATTCAATTATGTATGAAAAATATGCAGAGTTTGAAAAATTTAACGTATCATATTTCATTATTTCAAAGTATTTGTTAACAATGCATTTTTTTTAATTAAAAAAAATTATTATATTAATAACAAGGTATTAAATAAATTGATTTTATTTTTTTATACTTAAATAACACGTTTATGTATATTTCATCGATAAGAGGACATTTATTTATATCGCTAATTGATGTCACATCACACTTCCGTAAGCCCAAAAATATATTATATCTGTTCAAATTGCTAATAAGTAATAATAATATTATGAATTGTTCTTCTGTCATGGTTACAGAGTTCAAAATAATATATTATTTACAATTGTTCAAATTGAATCCAAATAATGTATTCTACACTTTCAATTCATTGTGGTTAATTATTTATATTTTGAGATATTGCATAAAATACCTATATACTAGATGCCATTTAAATTTTTTTTAATGGGGTAACTATAATCTGAGCAGGATGATTTTTTTCTTCGGGCCAATTTTTCTTCATTATATTAAGGACATGTATGTTGGCGCATGCATGAGGTTGAAGCGTAATACATTCAATATTTCGATAAATTAAAAAAAATTGGAAAGTTGGAATTTTGAAATAGCTTTTATCATGCAGAATATTATTAATAGTAAATATACATTACTTCCATATAATTTATTATAATTTACATACGCATAAAGGTTTTCATAATATTTTTTAACTTATGGCATCGGGCATCGGTGAGTTTGTGAATTTTGCTGCAACAAAAATAAGTGCTAAAGTATATCCTTACCCTAAATGGAGCTCCTGACCTATATCAAGAACTATAGAAAAGTTAAATATAAAGTCTTACTTTAAGTATTTATTTTTTCTAGTGTACGTTTAAAATATAAAGTTATGAAATGAAAAATGTTGTAATATTAACCCGGGGGCTCCGATTTCCATTCTTCCAAGTAATTAATTTAATTATTTCTTGAACTTAACAATCAATGCTCGTTTTGGTATTGAACTAGTATTTGTCTAGGATAGTATGTCCAATATTTTTTAAAATAATATATTTCTTTAAGAAATTTAGATATTCTGTTGAAGTTTTTTCAAGAAACTCTAGTGATTCCTATATTTTTTTTTATGTTAAGTGTTGTTTAATTTTATTGTTCAATAATTTATTGACTATGAATTATAATTAATCTATGTTTATTTTTAGTTTAGATTCACAGATTATTTGGAAAATGGAATCAAATAATTTACTCAGAAATCATGTTGATATAAGTATGTATTGTATACAGATAATAATAAGAATATCTGACGAATTTCACATTTATTAATTATTAACAAACTATTAAATAATTTTTCTTTTGATCAATTATAAATTTATTTTAAAAATTTTATAATTACGATTACCTAGTTATATTACGTATTAACAGTTATACATTTAAAAGATATGCATTGATATGAATTAAAGATTTTACATCGTGAGATATTTTTATTTGTCAGTTATTTTTGTGGTATTTTGTTATTTTATTTATTTGTGGCACATATTATACCTGAATCGTTTACATTGTACTCACGAATTTGAAAAAAATGAAGATGAATTTAGGTTGAACTTTGTTTAATAACTTCAAACTTATATGAATACATCATGAAAATTGTATTAGGCAAACCCTAAGTTAGGTTAGGTTAGGTATACCCTTTTATAGCTATTATTCCAAACTTAATTCCATGATATTAGGTATTCTAAAACTATATTTATACGTGACTATGAAAATAGTGGATGGATTATTTTACGAATAATGTATTTATCGATGTTGTTATTTTCGTTTTCGATATATATCGTATTCTTCACTCTGCCAAGTATGAAATTAGTAATCAAAATTTAACAACTTTCAAAAATGGTTTTTTTTTGTTAAATTATAAATTACACAATTATCATAAATAAGTAAAGTAGTAAGTACCTACCGATGCATAAAAACCAATTGAGACTGATATTCACATAGTATAGGAACCTATATAATATAATATATTAACATACGAATGCATCTCTATTTTTTAAGTAGTAGTTTTCGTAGTAAAATATTATTTAATACAACTGTAAACACTGTCAAAGATTATTCGTTTTTTAATTATATGATAATGTGTGTTTATTTTTATTTGAATAAATTTCAGATTTTGTGACACAATTAGTTAATACAAATTAATGACGACTATGACAATATTTAAATGCTACAAAAAACATAAAGAAAAATAACGTAAAAATGAGCAATACTGTAGAGTATAAAGAAATTAACTCATAGGTAACTATCATATTCTATTCACCACAATATTCATTCATGGGAATTAATGACGAAGATAATAATAATAAGTCACAACAATAGTAATATTATGTATAAAGTAAGCACTACGATAACCATTAAGATATATTATAATGATTAATGAGCAAATGAGCAATGCTTTAGAGTACAAAGTAAATGACGCATAACCAAATATTCTACTTAAAAGTTAAAAGTAGATAAGATGTAAGAATGGAACTCAACACCAAAATTCTTGGGGCCTACACCAGGAGCACGTCCTTTTGACGACCCGAAAAAGGGGTCAAGTACATAATAAAGGGAGATTCCTTTGAAAATGAAACCCTACCAGAACAACTACTGCCTGAATAAAAGCGATGAACAGTCGTGAATATTACAGTAGACAAACGAGTGTTGTATATAATAGTATGATAAACATATTATTATTATGAACAACAATAATAACAAAAACGTCAACTATGATAATTTATCGGCCAGTGGCCAGTAATAAACAAAACGTGTTCGTTATAATCTCGAAAACCATCCGAACACAAAAATTATATAAAATGTAACAAGTACATCACAACAATATTAACCTATAGAATTAAGTGATAATTATCTTACCTTTGTTTAAAAATGTACATTTCGTAGTAGTTGATTACGTAAAATATTGATGTCTTACCTGTCGAAACAATAGTATTCCGGCTGGCTAAAATGGAAAATTAGACTGCAGAAGAACGTAAAGAAAGTTTTGACAACATTTCGTGACTACTCGTGACCATTAAAATCCTGACGGTTATAAGGGTACCAAATGTGAAATATAAAAGAACTTTTGTCGCACTCGAAAAATAATCTTTTTTAATTCCCTTCCGGGATAGTGCTGTTGCATGTAAACTGCACGTAAATATTAAATTTTATTAATTACCTCCTTCTTTTTAGATGCTTTTTTGTTGAATTTTTATTTAATACACGTAATTCGTTATGTAGGTATGTTGCATACCTACATAAATCATTATGACGATATCTTTGTGTTGGTCGTGCATCTCATTTGATTTATTCATTATTTAATTCATAAGCATTAGTCTTATTATTAATAAATAACCAGTTACGACTCGATTTTATTTACTTTTTACTCGTTCTTCCGCTTCTTCATACCAAACTCAGCAATCTATTTTGCATGTTCTTACAAACTACATTTATAGCTATTTTTGGAAGTTTGTAGGTACACGACACTCGTCTTGTTTTAGTAAGAAAAACAATATTAGGACACTACTGATACATGTGGAGGGGAAATCAATGGATGGTTTTATTTTAAAAACCAAATTCGAAATTGTCAATATATTTATAGTATGGAAATGTGTATTTTTAAAATGATGGGTTATGTACCCTTGTTTGGACGTTGTACATATATTTTGTTTACGAAAAATATAATTCTATAACTAAATGTTAATAATAACATTAGAGTTTATCATAACTTTATTAATGACAAATAGTAGATGCAACTGCCATGATTTTTATGTGCGAAATAGGCCACCAGTCTTTAGTTACCGTGACCTTTTTCAATTGAGTGTAAGCAAAAATCTGTAAAAAAATGTCACTCTGCCTATTGTTTGAATGATGAAATTGGCAAATGAAGACCCGCCATTCCTAAATAAGAACGTTCTGTAATTGGTTACTTTTAATATATTTTTAATATTAATGATAAAATATCTACATGTAATGTATTGAACAGTTGTAAATATCATGCCAATTAAGCTCGTCCCGTTTTTAAATGTAAATAAATAATCAAGAATACGCGAATTGAATATGCTAATCAAGTGGTAGTAAAGACATGGTCATGGATTTGAGAAAATGTATATATATATATTCAGGGATCACAGAAATGTACCTGCCATAAGATAGTTAATGTTTTTATCGTTAATTACTTACGCTAACCTCGAGAAAAACATCTTTGATGTAAATTAAACCAACAAAGAACCTTCTATAAATCAAATCTGTCTCGGAATTGTATCTTTTCCAAGAATATTTTTCGAAATACCACAACGTATTTCGCTGTTGTAAGAAGTATTCTCATTGTAGCGATCATGCAGTTCTCAACAATGACGAGTACACATAATTTGGTGAATTGAAAACAACATTTTATTTTGTATATATAAAAAACATGGTTACATTGCCGTGCTTGAAAAAAAAAAAAAAAAGGCGGAGGAAAAATTATATTAATCAACAATAGTTTGTACGACACAAAACATGTGGGCTCATTACATGAATTGCGTGGCACAAACATATAAGGTAACAAAAATTAAGAAATATAAAACAAAAGTCCAATCACATTACACTACAACAGTAATGTTTTGCTTAAAATTATCTTAAACACATAGTTACAACTTACACTTAAGTTTATCGTTATTTTTCTCTTATTTACGCTAGGTACCTATATAATAACATTATATATTATATTCATACGAATACGTTTGAACAATATTAGATCTTAACACTACAACTATATGAATATTTTAAAAGCACATAACTATAGTAAAATTATTAACATTTTAATTTACCATACACATCGTTTGGTTATGAAGAATAATAGTAATATAATATATATATATATATATATGTATACACAACGTTACCTATAATATTATTAAATTGGTAGAAAGTGGTAATAAATACACTTTTGTTTATACACATCACACGCACAGTTAATTGATCCAAACGCTATACTTATTACACTTTAATATAATATTGGATAAGAATTATGGATAATAAATTTAGTATTAACATTTTAATTACATCTATATAATGTTTCTTAGGCAACTATTAGTCTTATATTTTTGGGCTAGGCGTAAAGTAGTTTGTGGCGGAAATTGCAATCGTATTGAACCATCATTAGTGTCTTGATAAATGTTCTGAAAAAAAAAAAACCACAATCAATTTGAAAATAACCATAGAACGTACGAAAACTTTTTTCATTTGGTTATAATCTTATATAACATTTATACTTTAAAAGTTCCACGTTCTCGTATAAAATAAATATTGATTGAGACAATGAAATACGTTGAACTTTTATTATCGAGTGCTTTAATAAAGTAATATTTTAATAGGTTTTCTATAAATATTATTTAATCGATGAAACTCTAAATCGCATGGGTTTCATAATAATAGTCTTTGTATATTTTACTCGTAGTGTTTACAGTGCTAGGAACTTTATTTGTAAGTCAATAAAAAACAATTTATTGATTAAATAGTTAATTAGTAGGTAAGAGTTGATACCTCAATATTATAATCAATTTTGCTATTTTACTTTCGATCGGTCACACTGAACATTTGTTCATTTGTTCATTTGTTCAAATGTCGGAATGAAAACTTGTCCAATTTATATATTGTAACTTTGGGACGTTATTATAATTTATCAATTCTTTACTGCTACAAAAACCGGATAATCCCTGGTCAGAATATACTCGAGGCGGCCGCGCAAGTATCATTCGACATTATTTATTAATTTTTCTAATGCGAGTCCATTGTTTGCTCGGAAATCTTAGTATTTGTTTTCATTTCATAGGTTTGGCCTGGAATGGATTTTCTTTGAATAATAGCCACTGTTCTCGGCCGTTCTTAACGGTGGTCGTGGTAGGGGGGGGGAGTATGGACTAAGGGGGGTTGGCCCCTCTGCCAACCGCTGACGGCAACGAGAGCGTAATTTGTTGCAACATTTGTATTTATATTTTATTATCATTGTGGCGCGGTCCTTTTGTTTGGATCGTGGGCCTAAGTACCCGCGAATAATACACACCGGATAATAATACTTTTTGCTTAACACAAGCCGTCCGAATGTACGTTTCCACGCGTGAACAAACGATCTGAAATAAAACATCATGTATATAGTGGCATTAGCATAACGCGAGCGTGGAAAAAAATTATTTTCCGCGAGCAAAAACATTTTGGATCGTATTATTATGATTTCGGCGGTTTTCGGCAATCGGCATTGTCCGGCAGGTGAAATCGTTAAAAAAATAATCTATTTAACGGAATAACGACAAATCGATATAGAACCCAATAACCGTATACCTGAATGTACCGATTATCTTTGTTATTGTTTGACGGTCCGATCGCCATGGTAACCGCTGCAGCAGTATAATACTGTCGGGAAAAAATAATTAAAATAATTTACCGGGTGCAAAAAATTACATAAAACGAACGGGGCTTGCGTCCCTTCTGCGACGAAACGGTCGTGCGATTTGTGTGTAAAGTGGGTGGGCTTATATTATTATTATTATTATTATTATTATTATTATGCACCGTGCTCGCCCGGCGTAGTCGTCGGAATCGCACAGATATACCTACTCAGATTTCGCGACAATCGATATTATGCAAAACACGCGGCTGCACGAAACACAACCGTATAATATAATACGTAGGTACATTATAAAGTGTACGGATTACCGTAATCCTGTAGATTTCGCCATTACCGAACGATATCGGTCACTTTTGGACCCCTGGGCTTTGTTCTCGTTATGACCGCGGGTCGTGCATACGGCGACGGCGACGACGACGACGACGATCGCAAAGTTTGCTTCCCCGCCGGGTTTTTCGGTCAAATCGATTTCGACTCGCAATAATTATATCATATACAATACATAATATCATATTTCTGCGCGTCATTATTATCATGCGCGCTCAGTAAACGGGTGCCGCGTAGATTTATAATAATTATTTTCATTCGCGGAAATTGGTGCTGCAGATAGGGACCGTGGAACACGTTTGTGTACAAAACTCACACTACGCCACTGCGTACCTGTAAAATTATACATCTTATTTACGTTATTACATTATATATATATATATTACATAATATTACTGTGTGTGCCGACGGCAAACAAATATCAATTTTAGATCCTTGCGGGGGTGTATCGACGCGGGGTATAAAGTGATTTTATTAAGACGAAGGCAATTTGAGAATCCCGTTTTATTGCCAAAAAAAAAAAATAATATATATATATACACGCCTAGGGTGTATATACGATAAACATAAGAGTGACGCCGTCGTCGCCGCCAACGCTCTCCGAGTTTCAGCATCCGGTACTGCCGCTGTCTGTGTTTTCACATAGTTTGTAATGCGTGTCGCGTTTCCTCGTTAGTTCGTCAAATACGAATTTTGTTTGTTTTGTTTTTTATTAGATTATACGGTAAACTCAGTGCTCAATAAAATATGATAAAAGCCATTTACGTGCAGTATAATAAGTATATTAATAAGTACGTATGTTGCGAATACGAATTTAAAAATGAGAACATGCGTTCAAGACGTAATTACTATGAGTTCGTCAGCTGTAAACATTAGACGATAAATAGTATATACAAACATGTATCAGAATTGTATTTTTCTGCAAAATAAATATAATATTTTACATGATTTGTTAAAAAGTAAATTTCAGTAGTCTGTTGAAATTATTACTTATAGTATACCAACCTTTAATATATACCAAATCCGAACTTAAAATAATCATACAAATTTTTAGTCGGCATCATAAACAGTTATGTTAACACTTTAATGTATACTGACCACGCTGTTATATTTAGGCTTTTAATAATGTTTTAAATTTAACTGATAGATTCTATATTGCGCTATAAACTATTTTTAACGAAGATAATAAGATTTATAAAGATAATCATCATCTAATGAATCACCAATTTAATATACAAAGTAAATACTTGTTTTTTTTTTTTTTTAAATGATACAAACGTATATTATTTAAAACATAATATTAGGACATTACATTTATTGCATGGTAAGGAATTTAATATTGATTCTAAACAATTTAATTAATTAATTAAAAGGAATTGTTTATAATATTTAAAAATCATACTTTACTCACTGTACCGGCATTTATTGCACTTAAACTTTATGAGTTGAAGATTAATTAAAATATTTGAATAATATTAAAATATACTGTAAATTGAATATATTTCTCAGTCATAGTTTCATTTTTTTAGCATATTTAACAGTAATATTTGGATTTTTTTATGTCCTCGTCCCATAGTGAACCTCCATATACAGCTGTGTCATATTCGTAATGTGGAGTTTATTGCTTTGACATAATTAAAATACTTAATATTATATTTCAATATTAAACTCGAAAATCATTACAGGGACAAAATAATAACCAATTATAGGATGTGTATATTTTTAGAACTTATAGAAATTTAAAGTTTATAGTGATCACAATAGAAATTATTGAATTGTTCGTGAGGTTTTTAATTTTGTTCTCTATTGTAAGAGGCACAGTTTTCTAAAAATGTATAAAATAAATATAATATATAGCATCTAGATTGTTAGATGTATACATTTTTTTGTCATTTTAATTTTGAACAACATTTGTGCTAGAGTGAAGAAAAAATTTACATTTAAATTACGTTAATTATTACTTGTTAGCATACTATATCATTTGTTTTCATGGCCAGATAATTTAATAACTATTGTAGGTACAATTAATATTCTTTTGTTACTTCAAAACAATTATATAGGACCTACTTATATTTTATTATTATAATAAGACTTAAAAATTACTTGTTGTAGAATATATGAAATTTTTTATTTATTTATTTTGTAATATGCTAAAGTTATAATTATAATATTATATAATAATTTAATAAATTTGTGGTAAGGATCGCGTTTTAATTTAACAATAAAGGATTGATTATAATTGTTGTTATTGTAATTTAAATTATAGATACGCGTTTGTCTTAAATAATATCACTCAACATAGTGCACATTTTATGGTTTTTTTTTTTTAATTTACACACATTTTGGTTCACGTATCTATAACTTTAAACTTTTAATTATCACAAATATATAATACTTATATTTTATTTTTGTCTATTATACAATATATTCACTTCATTGTTGTGTTTAAAATACACCGTACAAGATGGCTGGGACAAAGAATTGCAATTAGAAAAATTCCTATAGTATAAAAAAAATGTATTGTGTATTGATATTTTATAACCTAGTAGTTTGGTAGTAAGCACAATACTATGATCGATGCGATGACAACAATATTCAAAAACTACTCGCATATGCTATTAAATTGCCTACACAAGACGCCGTCTTATAAAATTAACAAAACTGTTGTGTTTTTTGTTAATATTTTTTTTCTTCACAGATTCAGTTTTTTGTAAAAGAAAAGTACGTATACTTTAAGTAGTGAAACAAAGTATAGTAGTATGTTATTTGATATGTAATCGTGTTGTGTAATTTACAATGTATTATAATAGTTGGTCAGGCTGTCTTTGAAATGTTTTAGCCTGGGAAAAGCAGACGACAGGATTTGTAGGAATTTTTATTTACACCTACCATTGTTTCTCAGTGCAGAATTGTCTCTTTTCCTTACTCAAACAAATGTGTCTTTCATGTTTTAGATGTATATTAAAGTATACATATATATTATACAGCCGTTGTTAATGGGGGAAATTGTGTTTCGGAAGGTTTGCGTGTCGGGTCGAAAAATCGATATAAGTATACATGCATTAAATTCCCGTGGAGAGTGAGCTTTTCCGTGTTTCTCCGATATTTTTTCCTCTCCGAAGAACATGGGGCATCAAACGAGGTTAACTCCCATCCTCCCTAGATCCTCTGCAGTAACAGTAAAAATAAACACGGCCTTCGACCTAAAATTAATTAATAAGTCTTCAAGTACGCCTTGTGTGTGAATCCTAGTACCTATACTGGAGATTCAATAACCTGTAGTTTGTTTCAAATAAAAACAGAGACCGGAGTGTCTTGACCATAAAACAATGTCTGACGTATGTATTTTCGAGTGAAAGCGTACGTGCGATCGCGTGAGTATGCATGAGTTGTTCAAACAGTTTTAGTTCAATCGTGACTTGTGTTTAAATTATTGAAAAACCTTCACCGATTCGACTTCGAACGACACGTTCAAATCCATCCAAGCCACAGAGAATATAATGTATCCCATATATTGGCTATTTATGGCAGTATGGTAAAATATTGTTTTTTTTCCAAGCGACATTTTAAAAATGGCGGTAATGTATATACGTTGAATTCGAATTATATATAATAATAATAACTCTAAACGTTGGTCATCAAGTTTGCCAAATAAAAAAATGAATACATAGATACGATTGGAGATACTTATTCCAATTCTCAGTATACCTTTACAGGATAATAATAATATTGCTTCGCATTGGAAATCTGGAACTTATGCGATCATTATTTTCTGAATTTATCTATTTTAATATATATTATTGAAAGTCAAGATATAAAATATAGATTTATAATGCGTATTTAGTTACTCCATTACAATAAATTCTTTCATTTAATATACTGAAATTGAATTATTTGTACTCCATACCTCCATACAGCCATACATTTTTTTTATTGTTCATATTTAAAGTTACCTATTGAAATAGTTTCATTGGATATAAAATATATATTTATTGAGGTATCTAGGTAGATACTGAAAAGCTTCCATTCACCTTGCACATTTTTATATCTATACACGCTAGTCATTTTGATTCAGAATTGTTCATATCAAAAGAAAATTGACAATTCACATTCCTCTATTTTTGGCTTTGAACCAACACCTCTGTTAATATATTCTGTTTAACTACTAAATACAATATCAATTTATGTATTTTATTTAGTAACCTATATATATATAAAATATTGAGCTGTATTTTATATCTTATATATTGGATACCATGTACACGCATCAATAAATAGCAGTCAGCAGTCTCTCGCTGTGTTCACTTAAAACATTAATCATATAGATTTATTCAAAAAAAAAAATGAGATTTCACGAGTCAGTTTTATTTATTGGCGAATCTCAAACGGTTTAAATGTATTGTCGTTTTAGTTTAAAAGTATATCATGATAAATATTACAAAAAATGATGAACTTTTCTAAAGTAATAGGTTCTTGGAAAGTGGAGGGAAAGTAGTTATTTTTCATAGAACTTTTTGATTTATAAATCACACCACCGTGGAATGAAAAATGGCAACATCCATGATGGAATATTTAATGGTTTATGATGATTAGTGGTTTTTATTATTTATTTAATCAATATTATGCACGAGTCCTGATATAATATGTTGCTAAAGTTGATAGAACCATTCTATAAAAAAAACACATGGTAATTATTTTAAAACATATTTGAATACAGTTCGAAACGTGCAGTGTAACTGATAAAAATAGACTGTCTACTGTCTTGAATAAATGGCCTAAAATAAATTTGATTTTTCATTAGTTATTGCGTTATATTTTAAATGACTAAATGTTTGAAGATAGGTTTGGTGTTTGGCATTTCGTTCATTTAAATAAAATTCTATGAGTATACAACTATAATAATTATATCGTATGCAAAATGCTTCAAATTATTTGTATTCAGAAACAAGACGTGTTAAATGCAATGAAACGGCAAAATAAAAGTAAAATAAATAATGATTAATAATTGATACACCCAAGAGGTTTTGTTTATATGATTAATATGAATTACTGTCACGCATGGCCGCATGGGTGTGATCACATATTATAATTAAATACAATTTTGTGCATATATTTTATGTATATAATATAAACGAACATAAGTCGCGATACATTCTCACTATGTCTGTAGCAAATCAATGATATATTTTGAATTCAGTTAATAATGTGGTTTTTAAACAATAATAGTTCTGTGCGAAATGTAAGTACTTATAATATTTCTGGTGTGTTTAAAATTTAAACCTAATTATATGCGGTTATCGTAGGCTTATGCAATGAAATTGTTCACATTTTACCAATATGCCTACGATGCTTAAACTCTCTTTGTTGTGCATTGATTAGTTTAGTTTGGACATTTAGCCCTGTTTAATGGAACTATTCGAAGTTTGGACAAGTCAATAAATCGGAAAGTGTTCTAATTTACTTTATGACTTTATGAGTAGTTTATCCTTTTAGTATATATCCTTTAGTTGACCTTTTTTGAATTCATTGTACTGAAAATTCTTTAATAGTAATTCTTTTAAATAATCAACTAAAGTACAGTTATTTATCTTAATTTATTTATGGGATCTAGAGTTCCATTCCTCAATACCAGATACTGTGATACTTTATTTTTAAAAGAACCATTATCAAAACTATATTTTCTCTAGGCATATAAATAATATGACCAAGCTCTCCAATAGTATACTTGACTTTGATTTTCATCTTGATAATTCTATAGAAGATACTGATTTAGTCCTACCATTTTTTAATTTAGTTATTATATTACTGTGATATAATGTTATTGACTTATTGTTGTTGTTGATTTTTTTTATGTCTTATCTTTATTAATTACTATATTTTATTTAAATATTTTACTGTTTTGTTTATAAATAACTATTCCAATCACTAATTTAACGTAAAAATCACAGAAAGCTAATAAAGTCGAATTAGTTTTTTTGTAAATAAATAGAATTTTCCACTATAGCATTTTGTTTAACCTATAAATTATAATATAGTCTCATAAGTCATCATATAATAGGCGTGCTGTGCGTTTGTGAGTTTTTGTTTGCCTTTATTTATTTGTGGGATATTTCACGTGTCATCAATGTGACCACCAAAATATTGAAACATTATAAATTTGTTTAACAGTTGGCTAACCAAACCAATCCCTAGTACATAATATAGTTCACTGAACCAGAAACCATAAATATGGTACACAGATATTGTTAACTAACCTCACCAATGACCGCGAACAGCGCAACAGGTAGCACGACTAAACACGTAATTTAATATTATAAATGGGTTATTTAACACGTTTTTTTCTATTATTAATTATTATGTGTACATAGCCTTTTCATGTTTGTTCCTTTCAAAAATGTGTTTGTGTATTTTTGAAAGCTGTTCATTTTATCCAACAATTTTATACAGTGATGTTGAGTAAATATAATTTTTTTTGCTGCTGCTCTTAAATACTCGTACAAGTGTTGAGTGAAGAAACATTTTCTTTCTTTATTATACTGTTGGATCTACAAGAGTTGTATTTCATTTATTATTAATACTATGTGTAAACAGTAAAAATGTAAAAAACTTGAAAACTATACATATAATTACGGTCTTTAATTTTATTCATTTTAATATACTTATTACTTAGTACTGCTCACAATTAAATTCATCAGTTAATTAAGTTAAATAATGTTTAGTACATTTCTAGTTATAAATATTTATTTACCATTAATAAGGTTTTGTATTGTTTTTGTTAAAAGACCGCCTTTGTTTAAATTAATTATTTTAAAAAAGAGAAAAATGAATACCACTTTCTTAATAATCCTTTTTGAGTTTGTGCTTTATCTCATTTGATGTTTTGTCTTCATTTAAATATTGTCTTTAACAACTTTTTTTTGTTTAAAAATACTAAACATTTTTTTTAACTTTCTTTTATTTTTATTAGATTAAATTTGTAGTTATTAAAAGTCTTTTAAAAATATTATAATTACTTTAAAGAATTTTTATTTTATAATATTTAAAATTAAAATTCTTCATTTAAGAAGAACGGGCGTTTAAAAAACGTACACCTTATTAAATAATTAGATAAAAATGTTTTTTTTATCCCATAAATGCCTAGTGTAAACGATCAAATAATATATTAGTTGGAGCACCGAGCAAGTATAAAACTTTTAGTACTCACCATTCGAAGTGTTTAAAACTCTGTAAATTTCTAATTATATTGTTAGACGTTAGTTAATATGTAGTCGAAAAACGTTATTATGAAGGTCATTAATCAGAATGTTGATATTATGTAGTCAAATTTAATTCTTTAAAACCAACAGAAGATTATCTCGTCCTTATAATATTCATTTTATTTTATTTATCAAGAACTATTATAAGGACCAGGTCCCAACGATACAAGAACATAATTTTTTGTTATCTGAAATTAATTGCCTTAGTCCCTTCACGTTGCATAAGATCTTTTCATTTTTTGTTCCATTTTCTTCCTTTTACTACTTAGTCATTGCTCCTTTATCCTGCCTCATGCGTTTAGCAAAAAAGGGCCCTACTTCTGAATTTTAATTGTAGTTTTCTTCTCTTATTTTATTGGCAATTATTTAATCATGTTTTTTCTTTAAAATTCAGCTGATATCTTTTTTATCATTTTAAGTCTTTTATTCTAATATTATTAATAATATCTTCATAATTATTATACATATTTTGTTCATTATATTTACCTTTCCTTTAGCAAACATTTTTTTATTTATTTTTTTTGTCTTAGTTTTTTGAGACTGAATATAATTTCCCAAATACTGAAATATTTTAGACCTAATTTTTTTTTTGTCTTCAATTCTGAAGGCGAAAAGCTTGACAATTCAATATATAGCGTTTATCAGTTGTTTTTACAGTTTTATTAAAATATCAAAAATAGTTTATATTTTAAATAATTTTTTTTAATTCACTAAGACACTTGGAGGTTCTGGTTTTGACGAAATTTGATATTATTTAAATGAACAGTTATGTATTCAATGAATCTATTACAATGAATGAAACAATGTCGAAGTACACTTTAAAGAAGCAAGTGTTAACTTTATTTTGTTTTATTTTTAATCATCGATAGGTATTAAGTTTTTAACAAAAGAATAATTGAAAAAATATTTGAATCATCAAATTAGTATTTGGTTTTGAATAATATCACTGCGCTTTTGTTTGTGTACTTGTACTAAGACATACATAAAATATAATTAAATATTTTCAAATTTTATTTGCTTTTGACTCATTGGAGTCATTGAAATTTCCAAGTTAAATTAAAAAGAAATATTTAATCTGAAGTAATATTCTTAAATTCGAGGCTAATATAAAAATTGTTTTTACCCTTTTAAGCGCATTAAATTTTATACAATTTTTCCATAAAAACTTAACATACATTGATTATAAAAAAAAATAAATAATAATTTCATTAAGTTTATTTGAAGTTGATATTCAACGTATGATATTAGAGTCAACTTTGCTATTAAATTAAAAAAAAAATATATATAATATTATGTTAAGTTTTGTCCCTTGTGGCTTATTAGTCAATGATATGGGAAAAAAGCTTTTTATGCGTATTCATCAAATTAGTATAAGAGATCAAATTAAAATTTGAATCAATTAGTTAGTAATTAAAAAAATTCGGTGTCATCATAATATATTATATACTAGTAGCAGTATAGTATACTGTGGGATCAATAATCAAACTTTTCAACTAGACATTATTCGTTTTTCACTGACGTTATGTTATTAACTATTCATCATATAGAATACATAAAATAACGTAATACTGTACAATTCTATCGAAATATAACAAATTTTAAAAATACAGTTTTTTATTAATTTTTGTTTTAAATAAAAATCAGTAAACATTTTGTATTGGTATGGTTTGTACATAAATATCCAAGTATAAAATATGCAATATAAAATTTTGCACTTTATTTAAAAAACCGACAAAAATCTAATGAAATTATGAATTGCTTGTTATTTCGGTTAAAATAATTATATTTTACATTTTTGTTCAGTTAATTATCAAGCTTCTGGTTCGATATTATACCTTTAAAATTAACTTAATGATAACATATATTTAAATAACCTCTTATTGAACAAAAATATTAAAATAAAAATAAAAAACAAATTGATTTATTAAAGAAAGTAACGATAGTATAATTTGTCAAGGGGGAAAAGATAAATAAACTATTAATACAATTACTGATGAATGCTCGAATTTTGTGCATACTTATGCAAGATAATTGTAAATGCCTAATTCAAACTATGGAAATTCATTAAGGGAGTAGTTAACGTCCCGTCCTTAATCTAGGGAAACTTTTAATGAAATTTCTGGATATGTCGAGGTTAAAGGACCAATAAGAAGAATGGATGTGAGAAGAAATTATTCTGAACAATATTTACAAATTGCTTGTTAATTTTACTACCTTTTTGTAACTGTATTATGTCAAACAATATACTACAGATCAGTTTATTATTTGTATGAACTCTCGTAACTAATCAAAGTAAACATAATTGGATATAGACGTTTACTTTTCAATGAGACCATTAATGACGAATTGCACAGAAGTTTTGCTTTGATCTGTGGGTCAGCTTTTCAATACTACAAGATAATTACATTTCAACAAAGTTAAGTAATTTATTATTTAAGTTTATATGCATAGGTATTATAATAGTGTATACTTGAAGACGGTTTGAAATTCGAATTCGGATTGAAGATTATATTTTAGTTTTTTAATAAGTAGTGTTTTTTTAATAAGTCGTTTTATCATGAAATTTGCTGTCAGACACCAAAACATAACCAATAATTTCATAATTAATTGTACGCTTCACAGAAAGATGAAATTTATAAAGTGAGGAAGTATTCTGCTACTATATACATATATAACCCGTTTTCTTACAATTCCTGAGTGTTTACGTCTTGAACAGTATTATAACAATATTTGTCACTGTATATTAAGTACGTATACAAATTAGTTAGTTATATGAAATATAATACCATGATTAAATTAAATAATACGTTTTAGCAGGTATTCATAACTAATGCTTTTGAAGCAATTATGAGTGTTTGAAAACCCTTTCGATTATTTGTATACAATTATTAAAATATTTTTTTTTGTTACCCACCTGAGTCTAATTGTTTCCATGTTTAAAAACCATGCAGAATACAAAAATTATTTTATAGAACAATGTATTGTGCGGTAGACGTTAGTTAATGCAATGTGCATATATATGTTAGTTGTTAGTATAGCAGTTATAAATTATTTGGGTTTCATTATTTTTATTAAGAACATACAACAACAATAGTTGAATAATATGTGATTATCATTGTGATACTAATTCGGTAATAAATAATATTGAATTTTATCGTATTGTTATGATTTTTATTTACTGAATTTTTTGTTTTTGTTTTCTGTAACAATAATATTTCATAAAACACTGCCCTATTCATTGAGTCAAATATTGAACGAGTTTTCATTATTTTATCTATGTTTATTGATTTTAATGGTATTGCACGTTAGTATGATTACCTACTATATGTGTTTAATTATTTTGAATACAAATGAACTTTGTGTCAAATGTCATGTTTCAGAAACAAATAGGTGCCGTATAATATTCAATACAATGGCATTCAAACAATGTTTTTGAAACTTTTGCTACAGACGAATAAAATTTTATAAAGACGAATTTATTCCTTCGCATATCATATAATGATATAAACGCGAGAAATATCTTAACTTTGCCATTTATGAATACACTATGCAATTCGAACGATGTAGGTAGATACTTAAACGTTTTTTTATTAGTTACATCACGACTAAAAATATATTTGTGAGCTGTTGTGGAGGGCGTGTGAGTAATATTAAGAGAGTCACTTATTACCCAATTCGTATGAGACGTTGCAGGATTTTTATGGAGACAGATTTGGAATCGCATAACAATAAGTCCACACTCCGTAGTGTACAAATCTTCACGACGACGTCATCCATATCAACATTGCATAACCCAACGATTTGACTATGAATATCTGAACAAGTGAGATGTGCCGTTTTTGAGAATCACTCGTTATATAATGTCATATTGATATTGAACTGTTGTAATATTGCGGAGCCAAGTTTTTACATAACTGTTGTGGGCACAATAACGTGCTCGATATCGATACTCACAAAATTGACGTAGATTAATTGTTTTAATCGTTGAGTTTGGATATTTACTCTCACGAAAAGTGTAATGAAATACTTAACGCGGTCGACGACGGTATAGGCAATGCGTCGCGGAACAAATGAACGAAATAGTCTGCTGTTCGTGTCGCGAGCGTAATATTATAAAACAACGATTGTGGGGCACATTATATTATTAATAACGACAGTTTTCGAAAGCCGAAATGCACTCGCCATATCTATACATTATGTAAAGACACATCTTTAAGGCACACCGTCGTATTTTCAAGGTCCGCCAGAGGTCTCGACCTGGCAGAATGAATGCGGTTATTGTTCACCACGACGACAGTAGCCTAATTAAGTGATAAAGCGAACCACCGAGTCGTTTGTTTCGTTTGAACGCGGAGCGGCGTACGTCGGCGGAAACAGGTAGCAGGTAGGTACACCGCGATCGCCGAGCTGAGGGTTACACGATTTAACACTGTATAGTAGTCGTCTAATGGCGTTGGCGGGAGCGGTTACCCATCTCAGCACTCTGCTATTATATTGATATACTTACACGCACCCGTAATGTACAAGTATAGTGTAATTATTTTATGGTGGAGTCGCATGTCAAATCTAAGAAAATACAAGTCATGTTGATTTTTTTTTTTATCATTAATACTATTTTAATATCAAAAATACATTGATAACCTATCGTAGATATATGTGTTATAGTCCGTAACCCACATGTTCTTAATAAATGCCGATAGAGAAAACAGTTGGGTGTTTCTTGGGATAGGTTGTGTGGTTCACGATAAAATTAATCTCCCTGTAAACGTCTGAACTGCAGTAATAGAAATACCCTGGCGAGGAGCCGTTATGTAACGCGATATGATCGCTCGAACAATAAATTAAAATATCACAAAACCGGTAAATGATGCCCATGGTAAAAATCCATCACCCTGCCGTCGGTGCAGTGTTCCTAGTATACGACTTGAATACAGTTGTAACATTATTGCTTATGTCCCGTGCACTTCCGAAAACCGATCGATACGAGGACTGATGCGATTTAAGCTCGATGAATACACATTGAAGTATCCGCCGGCGAGCATACCAATTTGTCATCGATCTTCCCACTTAATTATAGAATAAATGAGTTCCCAATCAAAAGACGTGTCGTCGATGCCAGTTTGGTGTCTGTGTGTACTCTGCGAGTATGTTATAATGTGGTTACGTAATATGACGTTGGCGTAGTGTATATACGTTAACTTCGTCGACTGACCTAATTGCACTCTCTTGACTGTGCGATTTTCAATCGCTGAGTTTTACCGATCGTCCGCACACTATAATAACATAATATTCTATTATAATATGGAAATGCTATTATATGATACTGTTTTCACCACACCGCGGCCATTGTCATAATTATGTGTACACAATTACCTTACCAGTGCCCGTCAAAATACAATTTGTACTTCTGCATTGAACGTGTATATATAATCGATAATCACGGCTACATTGATTTTTTGCTCCAAGAGAAAATTTCAATTTAATCACGGCGGTTCTATCGTCAAATAATAATCAAGCAAAAATTGATATTTTATTTGAATAAATTATAGTTTTTACTAAAACTAATTTCCTTTCTTCTACGTTTTCAAAAATTGTATCGTTTGTTTTAATCCTATATTTATTTTACACATAAAAATATGTTATCATTTAAATATTTTATCAAAAGTGTTTTTTTTTTGTTTAGATTAAACGGTTTATCGTCACTTTGTTAGTCATTATATTTTTAATTTTTTTTTTAATCACAAAGCAATCCCGCAAATGAAAGATTTGGAATAATATCCATCATGGATGATTTTTTCTACAAAGAAAAACAAAATTAAAAAGTGTACGTATAGATATACTGTATAGAATATTCTTATAATGTTATAATATCATTATTACTCACTATTAAAGTTGAGCTCTATCTATTAAGCACATGGTGAGATGACTGAAAGAATAGAACAAAGAGTCAGACACGGAGGTACAGAATAAAAAAAAATTACATAATTAATTTAAAACAAAAACTATTTTGAAAATATTGCCTGATATATTTGAATTATTGTTTTGTTTTACAAAATAGGTATCAGTTTAATTACATCAACAAAAAAACAATTCTATCTGACTAAGTTTATCAGTAATCATATGATTGATAGTATGAGATATTTATCGAATATTGTGATATTGTATAAATATTTATTGTATCTAATCATAGTTGACGAAATGAATGGGCTGTATTGACTATGTGTTCAAGAAAAAAAAACTTCCGATTGAAATAACCATAAATTAATAACTATTGTGATTAATACATTAAAAAATATGTCAATATCAATATAATTTAAGCATAAGGTTACACATTTATCAAACATTTTTTGCAAGGCAAATTCACTAATACTTCAAATCATGTTTTGTTGGCTAATATTATTACTTATTAGTAAAAACTGTAATTTTCAAATATTATATGAAATGTACAGTACGATATTTTTTATTTTTTTTTTTTATTATTAGTTAAGCATCAACTACATAGGTTATTAGCTTACAGGTTGTATTAGTTTTAGGTTGTACATAATAAAATAAAGTAACATAACAACTCATAAAAATAGTACTATAAGTCCATAGACATATTATTAATTATTCTGATTACAACGTTTATAATGTCATGTATATTGACTAACGCCTCGACCAACATGTTCAATCTCCATATTATAAAGTTACGATTTACGAAGGTACACTTATTGGTACAACATTAAAATATTGCGGTCTGAAATGCGGCAATGACTTACGAAATACGATTTGGTCACACTAATTTATTGATTTTCGAATATATCAAACAAGAATGTATGGTAGTCACTTTCTTTAATGTACATACCGTGTACGTTTCGTTTTACATCAAAATCATTTCCGAAGGTACATTTATTATTTATCTGTTCACTTATTCAATCGAGTATAAGAGTCCCCGAGGTCGCTTTTTATGCCAAAATCTCACTCGATACTATAATCCGCATGTATAATATCGTACGGGATTTAATATATTATATCTTCGCACGTCTTTCGCGTACCGAATTCTCGTTACGACGATGGGTAATAGCCCGAAGGAACAATGTGTGGCGAATTCGTAAGTAATGGTTATATTACAATAATAATAGTTACAAAATGACGGTGGTGGTTTTTTTTTTTTTTTAGTTTGGATATTATTCCGAATTTTCCATCTTATCTTCCTCCGACGACGGATATTATAACATCCGTACGTAATGCATGCACGGCGTTATCCAACTTATGATTACAGGAGATTTGATTTTTGATTGTTTCGTTTGATAAGCTCCAGGTAAATGGGAAATAGGTTTATTTCGCCTTGCCATGTTTTGCACGCAATATTGTGCCGAGCAAAAAATATTATATATTTGCATCCGGAACGAAATTAATTTGCACATCACGAGTCTAAACATAATTACGGTCGATAGGTATAACGCATAACCAAGAATTTAGGGTTCTAATATATCATGCATTTTTGAAATATTTTATGAAACTTTCACAAACTGTTCATTTTAATGAAAAATAAAAAATTTTAAGCTAATACTTTTGTAGGGAGTTAATTTCATACCACTACTTATATTTAAATATCAAGTGGAAAATGTTATAGAATTATTGCTTGCATCGTATAAATAACATAATGATTGTCTTTTTTGTATTTATCTCTTCTACATTGCGATCGGGAATTAAATATTGATAATCACTAATCGAGTATGAATAATCAGTCTGACCATCGAGTGATGATTGTATGAAATATACCAAAAAAAAAAAAAACAAAACACAATATTTGAAGAAAAATTAAAAAAATATTTTTTTCAATATTTTAAAGTGAAAATGTCATGTGAAATATTTCATACTCATAACCCCAAGCGTGGTGTTACTTTACAAAGTTATTAGTATCAAACATTGAGGTATCGTTTGAGAGCCACCAACACGTAGCTGTAGTGAAATTGCCTATACACCACGCCGCCGGACATCGGATACACATAACAGGAATAATTATTGTCTTCTGAGCATCAAAACTCACATTATAGTTCAATTTTATGTGCATGTGTTGGACTCTAGAAAGAATATATTCATTACTCAATAAAATAGTAGTTGCTCTCAAATTTATACGTATGACAAATAATCAAACTAAAAAATGCTAGGTGTTAATCGTGACTTTTTGTATCATATCGATTATTATATTTTATGCTTTATGTTTTTTTTTAAGCGAAATGTACATCATTTCCTATCTATCATTGTAATGTTTTTGCTTGGATGGAAGGGTCACCCCCCCCCCCCCCAAAATAAAAGTCTTGTGGAATTATTATTATTAATAATTATACTGTAATTCCGACTCAGGATTTCTAAAACCTCCCCCCGAAATTTAATCGTATATACGCCACTGGTGTGGTCAGTCATCCGAACGTATTAGTGTTGGTCGTTGCCTATTGCGGTGCGGTCGGAAGTAGATGTAGTGTCGGTTGTGGGGACGACCCGTTACACATTATAAAGATATAACTTTGTTCACATATGAATTATAATAAGTAATTTTGTCCGAAAGCCGAATCAAGTATCCACTATATAAATATACTGCGGCATTCAATTCGAAATGATCTGCCCAGACTACTAATTTAATGATGTATAATATTATGTACTATAATACTACACTAGAGAAAAAGACCCACATTTATGTCTGTTTGAAAAGAATATTTTTCCATACAAGTTATAATTTATCAACAAGCCCAAAAAAATTATTTGGAAGAAAATTAAGTTTTTTTCACATGAATGGTTTACAAATAAAATGGGTCTGTGTTGAAAATAATGTACCTTTTTATCATTTTAAAGTTCACAGTAATCAAAACTTAATCCACGCTTAGAACACGACATGCATGTTGTATGCACTCTGAATTTTTTTCAAAATCGTCCTCGTAATGTGCAGTTATGCTGTATCTACAACTATGTATACAATTACCAGGTAACCTAAAATTAGGTATATTTTTAAATAAGAAAGTAAAGTATTTTTTTTTCTAAATAACATTAACACATTTAAATATAAAAATTAAGAACAATATTTGCCAGATATCTGTTACTTATGAATTTATACTCAACGGCATATCTACTAATGTTTGAAAGATGTGCCTTGCAGCAACGATAGATGATAATCTCAATTTTATTGTTGTATAATATCCGTTCAAGTATAATTTTTCTATATGAATACTTTATCGTGCGTACAAATATATCAAGGTTTTATACTCTCAAGCTAATTGTATACATATTATATTAAAATGCGTCAAAAATCGAAATTTATACTTTTGGTTTAAGCCAAAAACCATTAATATAATATTGAACAACACATAAACATGGCGTGTCATTTCGTATTATATTGAAAATATGTGTAGCATATGATTGAATGTTTCAGTTGAAAATATAAAGTCATCTATTTAAATACAACGTGACTTAAGTCTTAGACTCTAAAACATTGGATACAAATTGTATGCACCACGAAAAGAAAATATGAAATTGCTTTCGAACGTTGTGTTGAAAAAAATGTTTTTATGCATAAATATAACGTTATATAGTCGAAACAAGTGTGCAAAAAAAAATGTTCTAACAATTTAGTTAAGAAAAAACGTAAATAAAATGTACACATTTCAAACGGTCTTCCGGTGTTGACCCTCCGTTATATATATTTTTATTGATAACCGATTTTAGGGATGGCGTTATTTTCTTGTATAAAATACAGGTAGATATACTTGAATATTTTTTATTAAAAAAGAAAAATGTAATATTTATTTTTATTAGGATTTCTTTGAATAATGTGTTTATCTTAATATTCAGATTGATGTTGAGCGTAAGATAGACATAATGAAATACAGCTAGTATACAGCTACTATATATTATGAACAACAACAAAAAAAAAAGTAATAAAAGAAAAAGTTGTGCTATATTGTGTGTATTAATGTTTGTTTCGGTTAATTTAAATGTTCTGTGCACAAAACGTGGATGGAAGTAATAATATAATATAAATAGAAACATGGATTATTATTAAGAACGCGTTTGGTATTATTAAAGGAATACGCTGAATTTTAACAGTTTAGATTTGATCCAAGGATTTGGATTGCGAAGAATAATAGCTACGGGAACCATTTTTCAAGCAATACTGGTTATGACAGGACATCCAAGGTTTCTTAGACCCATAATAACTCTCAGAAAACTCAAACAATGGGAGAGAAAAAAAGACTTAATAGAAATTAATTATCCGTTTCCTAACGTGACCCCAGTATAATCACAATAGTTGCTTAAGATGAATTATCATCAACACGGATAATAAAACTTAACGGATAACATATTTCCGAAATAAAATCGTTTCCACTATTTCAGTAAAGTTAACTATTAAAATATTATATTTTAATGAAACTTCTCTTTAGTAATATAATTTAATCGTTTTGAATTGGGAATCGATTAGTTTCATTTAAATCTGCGTAATAGGTTCAAAATTATTTATGCGCAACGTGACACTTTTTAAGGGAATTGGAAGTTGGTACCTACTTTTGTTTTTTATTAATCATTTGATTTATTAGTTTCAGTTTATTTGCCATTCCAACGTTATAATATTTTCTAATTAAGTAAAATTATAAATGATTTTTTCTGTTTTAAATTACGTCACAATAGTTCATAATTTATTTTGCGTTTAGTTGTTTCAACTTGAATAATAATATTTTTATGATGTTATTTTTTAATCCTGTTAATAAATTATCATAGTCAAACAGTCGTTGCATGTACAACAGAGGTAACCATACGAGGGCCATTGTTACAACCCTAAAGAATTAAAATGAAAAACGTCATCGCAATTATTTCTATGGCCGTATAATCATAATTAAGTATAATTCATTATTTTAAGTGTTTCCGCGGCACACTCAAATATAATAAATTCTAAGCGCTTGGAATTTCAGCATTTACTTCACATTTATTTAATACGTTTTCTTTAGATTTAATTACTAACGATTCCGATATGTCATTGTGCATTTTGCAGGTCTCATACTGTGAGATGAATATTTTTATGATAATATATTACACACAGTTATATTCAAATATGTATCAAATTCAACACATTAAATTAAAGTAATAATTTCGCTGGTACATAATATAATTATTATTAAATGAAATCAACTGCTTCTGTGAATTCCGTACCCAACCATTAATTCGTCATTCTGAGTTCGAAGTAGTTATTTAAATTTGACATAATTATTTAGAATAGTATTACACTTCGTACTTGGAAACAGTATTATAACAATGCGTTTTCGTATTGGATATAAAATTAATCATACGAAACCATGGCATCTCCTTAACTCGTAATATGATGTGGTTCAGTATAAAGATAATAATATTGAATATTAATTGTAACTTACCATTGAGATGTTTACACTTGGGTTTTAACGGAGTTTTGTTGTAAATTACTAGAACGACCAGAAATACCGTCCTCACGTGTATACGCAACCAACATCACTTCGACGGCATCTTGATTGTCCTCTTGATCACCCATCATCAATCCGTCCTAAGTAAAAACAAATAAAATATGTAAATACATCGTTATGTTAACGGTTCAATTATTCAATTGTATACATTAACAAATTGTATTGTACAAGATGTCTCCAATATTTACGAGAATGTCATTATTATAATTTATTATTTCATTTAACTGAACAACGACACGCATTGTTAATGTCAGAACTCAGAATGTGCTCTTTTTAAAACTGATGTTTAATGTTAGGACCGACAGAATATAATGCAATATACAGCTGACAACATTTTTTTAAATTTATGTTATGTACATACATTTTTAAGAAAACTTACACCTCTATGAATACCTACCTATACGTAGCATACGCTATAATATTGCAAAGAATATTTGAATTTACTGCAATTAAATATTCATATCTAATTATCTTCTCAATAAATTATTCTTGTTTCACAAGGCTAAAAACTAAAAAAAATGGATAATATGTTTAAAAATATCTATTGCTTTACAGAATTATATTCACATTTTTTTTGAACGAAATGAAAGTAGAAAAATAAAAATATACATTTTGAAACAAAAATGGAAAATTTACATTAACTATAATGGTTTTTTCCGGAATAAAGCAATTCAATTTGACAAATTTACTACCATTTTTTACTCAGTGTGTGTTTTTTCTCGTTGGTAAAAATCCTAACCTTTTTTGACATATTATTTATATGCGAAATCAGATGATAAAAGGGATACATTTGTCAGGTCGGATTCCATTCATTTTATTAATAGAACTGATCTATGACAAGAAGAAAAAAAAATCAATAATCTACATAACATTATATAACACTGGTTAATGTTGACATTTCGATGAATTTTAAGATTTTCTACGGTGCTATATTATTATTTAATACGGCGCATTAATGACGACGGCTATAATTAATGAATCGAACAGCGTTTAACGGGCGGCATCATTGATGAAATAAATCATCTTAATTTCACCCCTGTGTATTAAAATATTTTCAAAACACAACGGGGTGTGAAAGAAGCAAAAAGAAAAAAATATTTTTCCAAACTCAGATCGGAAATTAAAGTGCAACGAACGAGTGGAGAGCATTAAACATAATATTATGCAGACAAGTATAATAATAATAATAATATACTCAGGTACACTAAGATGCACAAATCCATATAAAATCTGAGAGTATCCGACGCGACGACCTTAATTTCCGGGACGCTTTCTATCGAGACGACGATGGCCGATTTGAACGAATAATTAAACCAAATGCATAATGTACATTATACTTATTGTTGTACGGTATTTATTATAACATTATAGTGTACGGCAACCGTTTTGTCGGTATTAGCGTAATCGTGTAATATTAGTGTAATAAATAATAATAAATAACGGCACTAATCCGTCAGCGGCGGGATGACGGATGGGTAATCCGTAATGTTTGATACTTTATAATAATAATAAATAAATCATAGGTAGTGTACACGCTAAAACACCATAACGGTTATTTATATAGGTGATTAGGAACGGTTTGGTCTCCAATAATTATTGTGAAATATTAATCGTCAATTTCGAAAACAGCAAGCTGCAGCTGGCGTCGGGGATGAGTCACGCGTCATTGTTTTGTTCCGAATTCCAATAATTTTGTTTACTATAAAATTAAGTATGCGCGTTTGTGTATGTGTACGCGAGCACAGTAAGATATTATGATATTATGCATTAAACATCAATTATACATCATAAATAATAATCGTCGAACAATCAAATATTGTAGTTCGTGAAAGCATAACAATTAATGAAATATATATGTATAAATAAGAAGAAAGATAATAATAATAAAAAGAACAAGGAGAACTTGCACTATCCAAGAGTACAATAGGTTCACTATTTGAATAATATTATTATTGTTATATTTGTTGATGGACTGAGATGTCATGTAATGAGATTTGGTCGCGGGAAATTGTATTTGCTTTTTTCTTCTTCAAAATATGATTTGATTATTTTATTATTTCGTACCCGTATAATAGTTCTTCTATAGTACACATATTTTTTATTTTTAGGGGAATTTTCTCGAGTGCACGCGAAATATTCCATATTAAATGTAGCTTGGACGTAAGGAATAAGAAATAGGGTATCAGCCGAGTGCGTCCCAAAAAAAAAAGGTAATATTCTTTACGTCCCCCGAGTGTGTCTCGATGGTTTATTTTACAATATTGAACTATCGTAGGCGATCGTTGGGCTTGTATCTTTAAAGTTTTTTAGCCGATAAGTTTATCATAAATAGGTACCTGCGCTCTGCAGAGAGCTGAGAAGTGACAATTGAGAACGCAATCGGCATATTAAATTATTAATGACTGCGGAAGCACTCGGTCTATGAAATAGGTAAACAATTTAAAACGGGATGAATTCAGGATATTTCCAATGTATAGGTGCTTACTCTTATTTTGTCATAAAAAATGTAAAAAAAAAAACAAAGATTTTGATTTAGTCGAATCTTTTTATGCGATGTAATCGTTTTACTCTCGGGGAAAAATAACATTATTATTAACACTGTTGTTGTGTAAAAAAGTATTTTATAGCCAGATTACGATTGTTTTTTAAAAATTATTTTAATATTCAGATTACTTTTTGTCATTCAATTAAAGGGATGTTGAACAGTTCCAGCTGATTGAAATAATTTATAACTACGGTATTTACCGCTGCTGTTTTGGTTTAAAGTATTTAATATTTTAATCATGTATAAAATATGATGTATGTTTTAATCGTTAATACGGAAAATGTCAATTTATTTTTGGCAATCGTTCTCCATTTATATTGTGCCCTTAAAAAAAAACTGGATTTGCGTACTATGTACAATTTAATGCTCGGCATTATTATATGTTCCAAAACTCGATATTTTTTTTTCCTGATCAAGAAGAATGCATCCGGGTCATTGGTCACAGATATTATCATTTAAAACGTATTCACGGATTGCATTGATTATTAACTGTATCCGTTTGATGAAAAATCGGCGTTCCCGACATCCTTGACGTGCAAAGCCGTCGTCTTATCGTGTTTTAGGGATTCGTGGTAACCATTCGTTTTACTGTGTAATATGTAATATGTGTAGACTAGAATTTACTTAAAAGAAACTAGTAGCAGGTATAACATATCCATCATGCACACACGGTGATATCGTGACAGCACATAAAGATTTTACGAAGAATTCATGCGTGTGCATTTTACGGGGTGTGCAGCTGTCACATTAAAACGTTGTTTTTTGAGTAAAAAACATCATTCAGGTCCTCCCGAGGCAGCCCGAACATCGAGTGTTGGGCGTATAGCCTCCTACGCGGATTCTCGCGTATGCAACTATCGTGACTTTCGTGGTAACGCACTCAACGGCCATCGGTGTACCCATTTATTATAAACTGTGAGTCTGTGAGTGCGCCGGCAGGTAAATATAATTATTTCGTTGTTTGCCCAAACAATAGGTATAATGCGCACTATGTCATTACTATTATTTACTACATTGTATAGTCGGTACTTGGTTTCGAACAAACTCTAGTCGAGTTTATTGCTACACGAGTCTATGACGACGGATAATATATTGATATAACATATTGTATTAATTTTATAACGATGGCCGCGGATTTATTGTTCGTACCATTATAATATATAGGAACCTATATATTTAGTGTTTTAATCAAAACACTATACCAGCGGAAATTCATCCAAAATCACCGTTATCAACTGGTACCAGCTATTGTTAACTTAGTTTTTTTTTTTTTTTTAATTAACGGTATTATGTTAGTTAAAAATATTTTTTATCTATAATATTATTAAAAATATATCACGATGAATAAAAACATAAAACACAGACCCCGCAACTGTAAACGTGCGAAAAAGCGCATATTTTTCCTACCCCGAGCCCCAACATTATCCAGAGTACAAAACATTTTTTATACCGAGTGCAGGTTAAGGTGACATTTAGAAATCTGACATATTCGTCAAAATCCTATGTGTGTTACCCACCCATCTACTTATGTGTGTGTTACCTACCCATCTACTTATGTTTCACATCGACAAATGTATTTCAAGTGCTAACTTAGGTACAATAAGATCGAACATAAATGTTGACATTATACTTCTATAAATATGTTGTAGGTATATTATATTATATATCTATTTAAATTCTTAAAGATTATAGGGATACATATGGGTATAAGACTTTATATTAGGAATATCGATTTCCATATTCCCGCGGTATGGAATAAAATATTATACAATACTTAATTTTTGAGAGTGTATAGCAGGGGACATTTTTTCAAAACAATATATCCGATTTCGTACGCCCGGCAGTCTATTTTAATCTGTTTTCGATAATTCCGTTCTTATAGTGCATCGCGGGTTTAAAAAAAAAAAAATATATTCACGTCATTGTTTAACTAACATAGTACATATTGTACAAAATATTTATGAAATATGATAATGCTGTGTAGAGGAATATTATTATTATACAATATGTACGTTTATAATGATAATATCATAATAATAAGGTCAAAGCGAAACGATTCCATGATTAATGTATCGTACAGTGCGTTACAGGGCATAATTCGAGTTATTTATACATTGTAATCTTCGAAAATAATTGGAACAATTGGTTTAAGCGATTAACGGGTTTAACCCAATGCGCTGAACAGCACGGTTATCGATCGATTGAAAGTAGGGTGTTATGTTATTTTATTCCATATAGTTACATAATATTATGTTTTTAACTTCTCAATTACACACAGCAGCTGTGTAATACATTAATACCTGTATACCTGTAATATGTGTGTACAGTGCCATTTAATTAAATTTTTTGAAATTTAAATACAAATTGAATATTGCGTTACGGTTGGAATATGATTTGTGGTTTAAATCGAACATGATTTATTTCAAGTGTCTCTTATACATGATGTAATCTCAAAAATGAATCATAGTCACGGTTCGCACGTTTCATTGAGTTTAAAAAATTGATATGTAAATATGTACCTATTTCGCGTACAATGGCGATGCACAAACGAATATAGATCGAATGCAATGCGCTCGTTTAGTTCAATGTTCTCCGGATAAAATATTGTGTTCTTAATGTGTTCCACTGGAACTACATTATTCCAAACCTAAAAGAAACCTTTGCGTTTTAGTTTTTTTTTTCCAAGTTTGTTGTATTTTTGAAAAGTTTTTATTGGCGTAAATTGATTTTGTAGGAAACCGTTTGCGCAGCAACGAAACCACCAGAGACGTTTGTCGGCAACGGAAAATCCTTAATGAACTTATTATTATCTTGGGAACCCCAAAACTATTAACACGCGTTGTGGACTAACGGTGTTAACGTTTTTATAAACCGTTTATGAGGCTCTAATGCCATGTACAACATATACGCGTATGGTGCTCAACCACGATTATCATGCCATCGTTAGAATGAATTAGTGATTATTTATAATCGTCTTTGTTCACAGTTTGTACAGTAATAATATGTAAAATATTAATTTAATGTAACTCATTAATTCAACGCGACCACCCATAAAAATGATAAATATTCAACACTAAAAAAGTCATAATAATATCCAGCTCTAATAAATAACCAATATTAATAAAATGTATGCAAAACAAATAAATAACCAACACTTGTAATATTCATGGCTTTGAAATGTTTATGAGGTTAGGAGTAGGTATACCTACTTTTATGCCGGTATTTCGGACAGTAATAGACGCATGACCGAAATAGTATGGCGTTTTACTAAACGGTTCAGTTTTTTACCAACGCGTACCTGTGAATTTTACGAAAAGAATCACGATAACGTCTCAGATATAATTCACTCATCCGAAGAAAAACAGTTTTTTTTTTGTTTTAGGTTTTCAGTTCTTCGCCATATTTAACGCTCAATATTATACACACTTATATAAGAACATTATTTATTGAGGACATTTATGAATAAAATATAAGGGACGTAAATAAAATTTAAACCTTTAAAAAATAAGTTATGAGAATTCGCGTCGAAGAACGAATGATTTCAGAGAATCTAAAACGATATTGAACGTCACGCGGTTACTAAGTAGTGTTTATGGGGCATTTATTTTAAATTGAACTGGGAAAACATAAATTTGACCTTGGAGAATTAGGCCGTTCTTGATAATAAAAACTTTAAGTATATATTTGTTGATATACAAACAAAATAATAAAAGTTTAACCACATTTTCTTCTACACAGCCGACATTTTTTTTTTTTTTTGTTCAAACATGCCTAATAATTATTTGAACTAACGCTAATCATATTTGAACCTCCGCTAATGAGAAACATCGTTTCGCGTCGTATATGGGGCAAACACCTCGGGCGTCTTGGGATTTCGCTGTTTGGAAATTTAACGAGGTACTTGCACAATCGATATTTATGTATACCTATGTGTATATATATATATTATATTATATTATACACATAAATACACATACCAATACAATATATTATGCGAGTCGAGTTCGTTCTATCGCATTGTTATAGCATCCTATACACGCGAGCTCACGATTACCAAATACACTTATTATAATCTAATATAGGTATGGTTCAAAGGCTTATGCAATATTTGAATGTGCTAAATATAGCAAGTGCTGCACAAATATATCTATGTGTGCACGCGATGAAGTGTACATTCTCCATTTTTAACTAATACGGAGATTTCCGTTGTACGTTTTGGAGGAATATTCACCTATAGCACCCCACACCATGGCTGGCGGTTTTTTAAGCTTCTATATGGTTGATCGAAAAACCAGTAAGTACAGCAGTAGGTATACTGGACACAATTTAAAATTTCAGTATATTTATAGAGTTTTTGAAAATATTGAATTATTGGAAATCCAAAGTCAAAATATTATAATCCCACGAATAAATCGCAATAATTATTTTAATACAACCTTCCCTGTTTTTTACACTTGTTTTATATTAATCGAAAATAACATAAGAAAGGAATAATTAATACAGAAAAATTGAAATATTGAAATATGTCGATATATTGATCGACGCCACAGTATTATAGATGTACAAATATTGATTTATCAATACCACTTTAGTTCTATTTAGGATTTTGATTTTCTACTTCTTGGATGATTTTTTTAGGACAACATCATATTAATTTGTGCTCTATAGCTTAGGTTAATATAATTAAGTCAAAATTAGTATGAATTAAGAGTATCTATACTAACATATTCGACTGTATTTTACTTATTCAGGTGCATGTTCAAGTACATTCCTACACACGATGTGTCGTAAAAATTAAGTTTCAGTGAGTACATTTTCAAAGGTTTTGTATAGTTATATTCGTAATAGTTTACGTGCTCCAATTATATTATAATTACAAATAAAGCAATAAATTAAGTTGTATTGGTACTGTAAAATATAAGTATAGATTAAGTAATAAAAAAATCTAATTTTAACAAGATTGTCTAATAAAACAGTTCCATAATATTGTTTACAAAATTCTAATTAAGTTTTTTTTTAAATATTTTTTTTTATATTCTAGTTGTTAGTTTAAATATTTTTCATAATTAAAATAAAACAACATCTACTAAATATTGTATTTCGTCAAACAGTTAAGTATTTTGATATGTAAGCAAACTGTTTTCAGTAATAGAAACTCCACTAAGATACACGCAATTGTATATGTATATGAATATAAAATCTGGAGAAATTGAACGATTACCATAAATGGGAGATTAACAAGAAGACAGAGAGGGATAAAGAGAAATATTGTGAGATAGAGGGAAGGGAAGAATACTCTTAAGTGGTTTTGGGAAGGGTAACATTTAGCATAGGAATCATCCAAATGGCATTACAACTGTCGAAGTTCAGCTGATGTTCTTAGAGGCACAATAAAATGCATGCCAATCGGTTGGATGGTCGAGTTAATGGTTTTTGAATTAATTTATGTTTCCGAAATGTCTAGTCCCAGTATATATACTTAATACTGAAACTTATCAAGACAATCTTCGTTGGTAATAAAACTCCTAACGCCCACAGAACTCTCGAAATCATGGTAGAATAATTTTGTATTTTTATATTGTCTGAAAACGTATCGTGAAATAGTTATCAACTAAAACAGTATTCAGTGTAAATTGTAATAGCATGTCAAATGTAAAATAAATGATACAAATAAATAATAATACATTGATATAGGTTTATGAATATAAAGACTTATAGAAATTATTATATCCAATTTGACCAATTTGAGTGCGTATTTTACATTGCGATTTTTCTCCGGCATAATAATATTATTGAAAAATTAATTTTTAATATTAGATATGTTTTGTTAATTAAATATTTATAACATTTATTATACACAAGTTGTATATGCGATGTTGTATAAAAAAAAAAATGCAGTAATTAATTTTTTTACGATTGGATTCTCTCCCTTACACATTATATTATACTCCAGTATCAAATATGATCTGAAATTAAAAGTATTAAAACAAAACTATAATTTATTGCATGAAAAATAATTATGTACTCGAAGTGGTTTCAAACATAATTAAAAACACCATATTTTATATTGCGCATTATACATTTTTAAATAATAGTTCTGAATAACGAAACGTTTTATGTTATAGCATCTTATAAACCGTCGATTGCACATTTCCGTTAAATTCACGAAGTGGACCAATGAAATATATTCGTATACCATTTAAACAGCCCCGTGGTTGAATATTGTACAAACCTTTTATAAAAAATGTCAAACTACCACACTAAAATTGTTTAATGAGTTTTGCGAAGTAAAATTCAACCATACTACGTATATCGGTCTGTAAGCAGGTCTCTCGATATCGAAAATGCAGTTATTGTTAATCTATTTGCATCTCATCAAAATTCTATTAACTAAAATTTAAGATATAGATGTGACTGTTACTTCGTGGCGGTGGAAACCAGTCAAAATTGTTTATCTTTTTATCCTATCAAAAGGACACTATAGGCCATAATAGGAACAGATGAAGCCGTAACTACTTCCAACAGGAATAGTTTTTAGCACTAGTTTTATTATGTATTTAATATCAAATCTAATACCTGTAAATACGATAGAGTTTTATATACAATATCAATACAGCTCAAATTAAGAAATATCTACACTCTACAGCGACCGTTGTCTGTTACTTTTGTTACTTCGAAATGTGTGAAGTGTAATTAGTTATTATTGATTAGGTAGTGTCGTAGACCGTAGTGATAACTACAGTATGGTGTTATGTGTTTGAATACTTTTTCTGGTTATTTAGTTGTATGGTAGGAAATTATGAATTGTGGTCGTTGATTAAATAGTGTATATAAAGTGTATTTTCAATAATACAAGATTTTTAGATTTTTAGGGCATACGTATTTCAGATTCTGAGCTTAGAGCAACGACTTAATATGGCTCGGAAGTTGTTACATTAAAATTTTGCATGTTTCTTCCCGGGCGATTAGATGTATTCCTAAGTAAGATATAATGACGCTACGAAAACAATTTTAAAAGTATATAGTGCATATTTTTGCATACAGTGATTTTTTAGTTTTAAAAGAGCATATTTCTTAATTTTACCGTTATTTTTTAGAGCATATTTTATGGTTAATTATATTAAGTTAATAATGCGATCGTTTGAAAAATTCTAAATAACAAATAAATAAATACATTATAGGTATAATGTATATTTATTTTAAAAGTTTTCACTAGGTATTGTGTTTTTAAAATCCTTATTGAGTTATGTATTTCCCGTGTTTATTAGTAAATATTAAGTAAGAATTAATAATATAAATGTATGTATGAAAATTATGATAGTGAAAAAGGAAAATAATTCCATGTTTGTACTTTTTTAAGCGAATAAGTGCATATTCAGTACTTTTTAAGTGCATTAAATTCCGGGCCCTAGAATAATGAGTGTTTTGGTTTTATTCACTCGTTAACTCATAGTGCCTATATAATAATATAATACGTAGATACCTATGTGTAAATATAAAAATAAAAAACGATTATGAGTAAAGTTCCTGCTAAAACAACTTTTGCTGACAGTTCATTTGCTCAAAAATGTGGGCACAGTTGACGATTATTTTTGTTCGCTACGGCTACACATTAATGAACTATCGAGACAAGCGATGCCTGGGTATATATACCAGTCTAACGTACCACCCACACTCGATTTACCGCCTTATTCGTTGGTCTCACGTTTAGACACTTTTTTCACCAAAACAATTAGTATAAATAGCAATAACGAAAGAAAACCAATTACACTCTAAAACAAATGCGCATTCTTCATCAGTGGGGCCGGGGCGGGACGACTTCATGTGTAGATCGGGAGAGCCATTGTTTCAAACATCCGATGATGATTTCACGATTCGCGAAACACCGAAACTATATTATAACAATATTACGCACCCACCGTTGTATTCAATGCGCAAATACGTCATTGGCGTTTAATAATTTAATTTAGTTAGTTTCTCGGAAGTTAGTTCTCTTTCTGGTTATTTCTGGCAAGTACGTACTCTGCTGGTACGGTCGGCCAGATAGTTTGTGTCTACACACAACTACTCGAGAATCCGTAGTATGTCTGTACATGTTTATTCGATTACATTGCATCGTGTTTTATTGAAACGTATCGTCAGGTAAGAGCTAGGGGGGCTTGGCTTCGGCACTGTTGAGTGTTTTCGATAACTATTACAGTTTGCTGGTCACGCAGAAAACGAGAATCGGAAAAAAAAAAAGCAAAATATCGATTCGATTGAGACGCGTACTTATTAATATGATCCCGCCATAAATACGTATGCCAAAGATATTATACATAGAATAAACTGTGTTGCTAACCGTGATGATACGTGAAGCTACCATCCGCCATTTAAAAAGAGGCCAGCGGGACCTCATCACACCTATTTAATGGTCGAAAACATGATGACACGGTTGATGATAAATATAGATAATTTTTGCAAATACAAATCATATCATGTTACCTCATAAACACAGGTGATAACGTACGCTGGCCTCGATCAAAATGGCGGCCGGTAGCTTCAACCAATTACACAGGTGATGCTGTATCGCAGTTAGCAATCTAGTTTATTCTATATGACTATACGTCTGCGATGTATGCATACACCATTAAATATTGTTATCATATAATTGTATAAAGTCAACCGTCAAATGTGTTATCATTATGTACAAGCGTGTACAAATGACACAATTAGTATCATACATCGTCAATGACATTATTTTGAAGGTTTTGGTATTTTTTTATTACATAAATATACAATAAATCTTATACCTTATAATTGATCTAAAACTACACAGTCAATTATATTGTAATTTTCTAAACAATTTCTATTTTACAGGTAAGCATAGGTCATAGTTCACAATCATGCATCATAAGGAAGGTGGACAATCGACAGACAACTAAAATACCGACAAGACAAACTACCGACAGTGTCAATCGACCTACAAGACATATAATTTCACTTTTAATTTATATTCTTATTTTAAAAATGTATTTGTGTAACGTTCTAATTTCCGATAATTCGGTGTGAACAGCATTATTGTATTAAATAAAAGAGACATGTGCCAATTTTCAAAATGTCCAGCAATATAATATGACATAAGTTCCCGGTTAAATTATATTTAATTAGCCATTAGTATTTATTATAAAACGATTTTTATCATTATTACTGTACAATATTATAAAAAAATTAACATAGTCAATACTACACATTATGCACAGATTTTTAAAATAAGAATATAAATCAAATATCGTGTCGATATTTTGGTTGTCGGCCGATTGACCCTGTCGGTTGATTTGTCTTGTCGGTATTTTAGGTGTCGGTCGAATGGTTTTTGGTCGATTGACCCAGAACCGCATCATAATATGTAGGTATTCATATGATAACATGCATTTGTGATTGTTACCAATGCTGTATAAGGTAAATTAATTTCTGACATTTTTAATAAATTTAAATTCAATTTTCAACGAAATCGACATATTTCGACAGTCAGAATATTGCTATGTCGATTATATTATAACATCATAACAGGGTATAAAATCAACCAATCGTAAATAAAATACTTTAGTTAGGTCTAAATTATTTCACTTTTATTGTATCATGTGACGTAGGTACTTAAAGATATATCATATTAACTTTATTACGATTAAAATATAAGTATATTTATTGCCGGAGTATTTTTAGTATTGTATACATTTTGACTAGAACATATTATATTTTAATAACTTAATCTGATTATTAAAATTACAAATATTGTACAAATAATAATTTTATCATCTTATTAATATTTTAGTATCGTTCTAGAAATTATAATAATATTACTACCAAGAGTTTTATAATGATTAAAATCTAAATTTAAATGTTGTGTACTTACGAAAACATCAATATAGAAGTTATTTTAATGGAAATAAACGCTTTTTGACATTTATGTTAAAATGTGATGAAATATTAAATGATATACCTGCATAATCATTTTAACATAAAATGGTACAAAAATGTATAATGTTTTCATGTATAATCACATGTATAATTATAGACGTTTAAAATTTGTTTGTAATTAATTTTCACTGTAATACGTATATTATATTAATGGTCTTATCAACTAACGTGGTTGTACAATTTATTCTAGTCGGAAAATCAAACGAAAACTTAATATTATAGAACATTTTATATTATATTAATTTTACATAAATGCTGGTGTAAAAGAATGGCCTGACAAATTCAATAACTTTTGTTCTAATTAGCATTACATTTTTTTTTCTACATTTACAGCATAAATCTAATGTGTTCGTATAGACGCTTGAGCTACAAGCACAGTATACATCTATTTTTATTTTTTAATAGAAATAATTAAAACTAAAAAATGAAGACTATTTTTTTTGGCAAAATTCAAAATAGCGTTTGAATAAGTGAAATCGTTTCTTTTTTATAATGTACATTTTTCTGGGTTACCCAACAATTTACTGTAAATCAACTTTCAAAATACTACATTTTTTTCTAAAAATACTTTTTTTGAATTTTCAGACATAATCTTAAATTATTCATTAACCATAAATATTTTATTTTTACTTTTCAGGTATTTCAATTACACCCGGTATTTAAATAATATATTATGATATTAAACATTTAATATCAAAGTGGCTATGACAACATTTTATAGATAAGACTGGAGTACTTATTACATAGGAAGGAACTTGGGGAACAAAGCATCCAAAAATAATTTGAGTTATAATACGATGTATCTATTTTTATTTTTAGGTATTTTGGTGTGATAACCCGTTGGTATGTAAGTACTCAGAGTAGAAGCTTTTATCAAAATTCAAATGAATTTCCGTCCATAGACTCAGACTATGATGCGTGAGTTGCGAGAAAATTATTGCAGTCATGTGTAACTTTTTAGATGTATAACATAATATTTTATTAAAATCGTTTATTTTTATTTTACATATCGCAAAAGATTTTTTGTTTTCTACACACTTCCTACACTGACTTTTATTGTGCGGTAAAAAATTTAATAAATGCCTGCAATAGGAAAACGTATATTACTAACATCTCCGGTGTGATAAAAAATACATAAAAAACAGATATAATATTAAGATCGATAAAACACTATTCCATATTTTTACAATGTTGTGCGCGATCACTTTCTCGAAAAATAGTATGTTTGTGTTGAGATGTTTTTAGCAGTTCAAAGTTCTAATTCGTGTATTTAAATGAGTTTATATAATTACATCGGAAATTGCTTGGGGTTTCATCAAAGTGATTAATGCCAACGTATTAAATATTTATATGTGAGCTCATGTAAATTCCAAAAATACGATATTGAATTGTAAAATTGTGTAAATTCAACTGGTACTAAATTTTAACCAGTAAAAATAAACCTCAACTTCATCTTTTTGACCTTTTGAAATTTTTTTTTTAAATTTTCATTTAAAATTTGATATAATTATATTCACACATTTTTCTTCTCACATCAATCAAATCTGTCAAAAATGCGTTCAATTTCATCGGCTATCATTTTTATCACTCAAATGTTTTTTTTTTATTAAATATATCTTTAAACTATTTTAATGTAATTATCATAATGAAATACATTTATTGAGGGAGCCATGGTTCACCAGAATAGGTTTCATCCTAATTGATCCATTACTACGCGAATAGTGTTTTCTGCTTTTATGGATTTGTCTGTTAAAGTTATCAAAATTTCAGTTATTATAAGTAAGACTCCTTATTCTCACACAAGAATACTTAGGTATTACATATGTTAAAAATTTGAAATTCTACTGAGATTTACAAGATTCCTTCGACGCGTATAACATCGAAAATTACTTTTAGATAAAGAGACAACATGTTATAGAATGTTTTATACCCAAACTTGACCGTCAGCGTTGCCGTGCATTTAAATCCTGAAAAAAGGTAAAATCCTTAGTTAACCCCTTTTATTATATGTCACACTCACCAAGTTGATGGCTCTTATATCGTTGCTTATCGATATTATATTATGTCACCGTGAATTTAAGGCGAGGTTTACTTATTATACGCATAATATACTCACTGCAGGCTACTATATGTGTACGATAGTGTGTATGCACTACACACACACCATAATCACGGAGTAAAATATTTTATTTGTGCGGAAAATTTGCTATGATTATTATCCAAAAACCTCGATAATTTGAAACAAATACTCGGTCTCTTGAGAATCTTGCGGTAGTGTTAAAATAAAAGCTATGCATTAGATACATTCAATAATTTGATGTAAAATTTAAGACCAATACAAACTGCCAACATTCAGAGTTCCTTCCGTGAAGTATTTTCCCTCTAATTTAGCGTTCATAGTAAATATCTTTGTCATTAACTCTTTTTCACCCAATCTTTATTTTATTTTGAAAAAAATAGTGAAAAGACATGAAATGGAAATCAAGCATTTTCCAGGAAATTATCCAATACAGTCTCAAAATGGACCCATTAGACATAAAGTAATTAATTAATTGAATAAATAAAAACGTCACTAAGTAATTTTGAACATAAATTATCTTTTATTAGTTTCTTTAAGCAACAATCAAACAAATTTACCGCATATAATGAAAATAAATATTTAAAGTTACCGATTCTAATACCTTTTTTGCATTTGCACCAATAATGCTAGCTCCACACTCTCGCCGAGGCGAAGCGAGGCAGCGCGAGCACGAGAGTGTAGTCGGTTCACTCGTGTCGTCTTGTCTCGCCTCGCCTCGCCTCGTACGCGCTCCGTTCGGTGTCGGTATTTTGGTCACGAGTCAAAGGACACGCGGCACGAGGCGAGCTCGCGAGACCAAAAAAGATAAAAAAATAATAAAAAAAAAAAACAAAAAAAAAACAACACTAAGATACTGCGTACACAATTAATCAATACTAATTTTCTGTTTAAAATCTTTAAGTTTTAGGATGTAATAAATTTAAAAATAAAATAAATCATTACTTTTATATTACTGTTGTTAATTATTAATATTATAAATAACATAGGTAGGTACGTATTCATAATAATTCTTGGTAATTTGAGTTTATTTATGCCCTCTCAATAATTCGAATCTATTAGAAATTGTAATTAATTAAGCTTTTCATAAGTCTCCCACTTCAAACCATCGATTGAACCGTTTCATAAACGTTGATTTTGAATCACCCTTTATTATTTTTACTTTTTGATGTTGGCAACTTTGTTTTCATCATTCTTTGTGTTAGTTATTATTCCGATTAAATAATAGATCACATTTGTTTTCTTAATGTTTGTATGTTAAAAGTCTATGTATTCATAATTTGATTGCGTTATGCAATTTTTAAACTTCAGTGTTTATTGGATACTCCATGCACACCTACATTAATATGATAATATATTATAACGACAAATGTTTATTGTTTGATAATGATAAATACAAACATTACAAACACTACCCGAAAACAATGTGACTAATTATCTGATTGAATCTAATACGAATGATAACTGATATCAAAAATAATTAAAATAATGTTTCCAACATTAGTAAAAAAAAAATATAATAGGTGGTTTAAAACCAGTGGAGTTTATGGGATGTATCCTGTATAAATGGGTGATCCACGTGATATATGTAATTAGGGTTATGAGTGAAAAATATGACATATGCAATTTTCACTTTGAAATATTTTAAGCTTGAAACTTTCACCTTTCTTGAAATATTGAAAAATATATTTTTTTAATTTTTCTTTAAATGTTGTGTTTTTTTGTTGGTATATTTCATGAAATCATTACTAGATGGTCAGACTGATTTCATACCTGATTAATTACTATATCTTTTAACTATAAGTAGAGTTATTTAATATACATTTCCCACAAAAGTTTTCAATTAACATTTCATTTTTTATTGTTTATCAAAATGAAATATTTCATAAAAGTTTCATAAAATATTTCGAAAAAATAAATTTCATGAAATATTAGAATTTAGAACATTACATGTAACGCATATTACACTTCATACTTTTAAAAGTTCAATACAAATTATTCTACACCGTTGATGTAAGATGAAATCGGTCATTCCAAAACGAGAGTAGATGTTTTTTTCGGATATCAGTCACTGGGTACATAATATAGAACTTACACGCCCCTTGTGAATGGTACTTCAACTGAAAATACTAATACTTTGGTTTACACGTGCAATTTCGAGGCGATCGAACAGGCGTCACGTGTTAAAAGCATTCCGCCACAAACATAACTCGTCGACAAAACAAATGTCCACACTCTCAATACAGTGATAATGTACGTACTCGAATTCCGGCACTGTGCCTACCCATTTACAGCATCATCGATTTTATAGTCTGTACCATCCACTGCGGTGTTTTATTGTATAATATATATTATATCGTTTAACCACGAACAGCAGTTAATCACCCTGCGTGGTACTAAAATACGTGCTTCATTTGCGATTCACGTGTTTGCAAAATGCCGGAGTACCTATTCCGGAGTGTGTACTAGTTACTTATAATTAGTGGGTACCTACTCCACGTTAGAATTAGAACAAAAAAAAAAAAATTACATAAAAATGCTTTTGTTCGAAGTAGCTAGGTAGGGCGTCAACATAATGTATACACTTAAATATAACCATTACTGCACTGCACGCTGTATGCAAACATGTTTAAATACCTGAAGTGACCTCTGCGTGGTTCCAGAAATTTATCCATCCCGTTGGGTCATCGGTCTACCCCTTCCCACCGAGACCAATTATTGAACCACCACCTTTTTCAACATTTTTCTATTGTCTTCGGAAATGCAAAATCAATCAATGATCCCGAATACATTTGTGTGTGGATCGTATTCGATTAAAATTGTACAATAAATTGACATTAAGTAAAGTGCATTCAATTAAAAAAAAAAAATAACCAAAAGATACTTAAGGAGGCAACTGATAAAAAGAGGTTGATTTTTATATTTTCATTTCTGCATAGTACACTAGTACAGCGATATTATAATATGGAACACGACAATATTAGATGATCGATAAACCAGTGTTCTTGGAATGTCCAATATGATATTATATAATATTATTGTAATAGTGTATATTATTAAAAAATGAAAATCATTATTCATGTTGTATTATGTAGTTACGTTTAAATACGTACAATTAACAACTAGGTAAATATAATTTTGATATTTCCATGGAATTTAAATTTATAATTTTTTATTTTTATTTAAAGTTTAATGTCAGTTAAATAAATACGATAACCGGTATTTTTAAAGATTATTATTATTATCCTCATCGTATGAAAAATGGTAATTTTAAACGAGTAAGCACGGCATTCTTATTCGTAAAAAATTGTTTAAAAAACTTAGATTTCATAGTATATTTTTTATCAACGAAATACGTTTAAAAAGTGTTTGTACAGGCGTGATTGGGATAAATATTTCAAAGAAATTAATATGATTCACGATCAATATTTAAAGCAAATATTGAAATTCTCCTAATGAAAGTAAAAATGGGGAGATTTTTTGTTTGTTTTTTTCAAGCCCATCTTGTTTGTGGGTTAAAAATGTAAAAGTCACCACGAATAATAATCAACTTTTGTCGTCGGTGTATTAAGTCATTTTTTTTATTTAAATAACAATACAAATTGAAGTGTACTTTGGTTAATAGGTTTTTATTTGGCATTTCATATTGCACCGTAAAATGGAGACGAAAAAAAAGTAACACTGAACTTTTAATTAATTATTAAATACATTTTAATTTAAACTTATATAATTGTTCCTAATTTAGTTTACTGAAATATTTGATTTAATGCTGTTATAATAAGAGTTGATGTAAAATAAACTTTAAAACATATTATAAATTTCAAGGGTAAAAAAATGCAGTGCCCAAAGATAATACAAAATTATTATTTTTGGCGCGAAGTTTATTTTAATGACCTGTAGGTAATTTTTATATAAAATATTTGGAAAGTTTTATAGGCACGTTAAAAAGTGAACCTGCCATAAAGATCAAATCAAAAACATAAAACAAAAACCTTTTAGCGTTATTTTACATATAAACTGAATACGAAGCAGATTACGTTTTAAAGGCTCGTAAATTTTTCTTTCAGTTCAGAACTGTTTAGCTTTTTAAAATTCAAATAATTTTTTTCACATCCGTCCACGTTTATTTATTTTTTTTATAATTTATTTAGCTATAAAATTCTATACGGTCATTCGACAAAATGTTTATTTTCGTTTGGATCAGACCATTGAGAATTGTTTTTCAGTAAAATTTAATGATATACAGGATATTATGCAGGTGATCTATCAAGGTTATTTTCACAGGATATTTTAACATTTTACCGATTTTGTCTATAATAGGGTATGAACTATTTTGAAATTTGAAACGACTAAAAGCGGGCTACGATCGACGACGACCCGACCCGGCACGGAAAGTTTTCGTGAAAGTTACACTTAGAAATCGTGCACATTTGTCGTGTTTGAGTGTTAAAATAATAGTTATTATTATATCGCATACAATATGACTTATTATAATATATATATACTCGTATATACGGTGTGTCTAGAAAGTTTGAAAATCCTCGATCAGCAGTGAGGATCACACAATATTATTAGTATATGATAATGTGCGAGGAGATTAATTTGATTAATATTATAATATTCTTCACTGTGTTTGATATGGTGTAGATATGGTCATACCTTCAGCAGCAGTCGTCGCATCGCTATAAGTTCTCAACGGCAGACGTACTGTTTATTTTATTTCATTGAAGCCTTCAGTCCGGAACGTGTCAGCAGAACGAAGACGGCTGGGCGGAAAACTTAATACATTCGAGAATAATAACATTTAAGAGCGATGCTTACTAAACGTTCTTCGGCATTGAAAGGACGGTCATAGGTCAGGACGGTCGCCGGTGGCGGCGGCATTATGAGAGGCGCAATGAAGTGTAATAAAATAGTCTGCAGGGTTTTGGGTTTCATTCAGCGGCCAATAATTTCGAAAATGTATTACTCGACATTGCGATCGAAACGTTGTAAAAATAAATTGGCAAACTGCCATCATAAAACCTTCGGCGTTATAAAGACCGTTAAAATAATGACAGCAATAGTACTGGTGTTTTACCGTGCTCACTATGTACATATTGGATTGTTCGATTCCGATACATAATACCAACATGCATGTGACTTGTATGGAGATTCATATTTTAATTTTCATATTTTACATTTAAATATTGAGTATAGATATTGGGGGGGGAATGAAATATATATTTTGTTCGTCCGGAAGGTGTTGAAAGTGAGGTGTATCTCAGCCAAATGGTAATTTCATATTTACCCGAGTATTCAACATATTTTATTTTTATCGAAATATTTATATTCAACGAAAAAGTGACGAATAAATTAATATAAACCAATTATTGCCCACCAAGGTCAGCCACAAAACATAATTCGGCGTTCACCCGACCTATGAAAAGTCGACCTCGCACGCCTGTAAAAATTATACTCATCGAAATAATATTATCTGATTCGCGTAACAATGACGTGGTTGTCGGGTTATCATGGTTAACCATTAGCCCAAACAGCTAGTGAATGAAAGCCGAGTATGTATACAGAAGCTTAGTTCTTCGCAAAGTGTATTTATTTCTAAAAAATATATTGACCTATATTGCACAAACAGCTATTGCACGTTTCGTCTTGTCCATATCAATTTGTCTACGTTGTAATATTTTAACAACAATAATAATGCAATTATAACTATCGTATAACGAGTATGGGTCATTTTTTTACGACGAGTTGTTTTTCCGGAGTAAAGAATTACGAACGGGCCGTATACATACTTCGGTAAATTATGTAGGTGTACCTAATGGTATTAACCACCCCTTGAATTTACTAACATGGTTAGGAAATTATTTTTATTTTTATTTTATCATTCCGCGATGATCCGCAGATGTAGCAGTGCTCGCATTATGGTTTTCAGCTCCGCAATAAATCATACGATATTAGGTTTTAATTAACCACCCACTTCGTTATACATGCTAGGCAGGTACACGTTTTTTATTCGACCGTAATCTGGTTTATTGTTGTTTTTCAATTTCTCTAATTATTTTTATTTTTGTACTTGCACCAGAGAATTTAAGAGCATGCATTTATATATCATCCTTTTTTTACCTTCTTGGTGGCTTAGCAATAATTTACGGTTTGCCGTCGGTAAGCCGTTCTTACCTGCGTTTGTATTACGATGATAAATTGATACTTTTTACGAGATTACGATGAATTATTTCTTATTCCTTCATAAATATTGTTTTATTATGATTATCCAACACGCGAAGCAGTCTTCTACGATCTGGTATTGTTTAATTTCTCTACCAAAAATGTACACTAACAAGTTATTTAATGTGATAAAAAAAAACCTACCTGGTTATGTTTATTTAGTTTTTCATGTATTCAACAAACTGAATATCGAAATTGTTTTGAGTAATTTTTACCAAACAATAACAAAATAATATGCAGATTGCCCATGCTTGAATACAATATAAATAACTTACAGATAATCATAAATTATCAATAAAGGTATTCCACAAGTATATCCATTAATGAGTTTTTACTAGTAAATATTAAAAACACGTGCGTGTTTGAATACGATTTTAGATATGGTTTATTCTGGAAATATTTATTACGAAAATACAAAATTGTGTTTTTTTAACAAAAAGAGTGCTACCCACGTACGTTAATTTGGTAAACAACATTAATAATTAGGATGTCGTGTAAAAAAGTGTTACGTCTGAAAATGTGTTTACATTGAACGAGTGATAAAAAATATACATACTATATTATGTAGCTCCGGCCTTTCAACTACAAGTATAAAAATTACATTTTATCATGATTTAGTTATCTCAAAAATATTATTTACTCGAAAAAAATGTGTATAGCTCCTTTGAGGTTTACACATTGTAGAGAAATAAATTCCCAGAAGACGTGAAAAATCGCTGTGGAATAAATTTGTCTCGAGTCGTATTGCTACAAGTAAACATACTTCAATGGATACGGGAGTTTTTTTTTCTCGTACAAAATAAAATCGTCCCAGGATCAAATGTATATATAATATACAGTTACAAAAGAAGAAATTTAATATTTCAACAGAAATTATATTTAAAGCTTTTGAGTCGTAAATTGTTATATCAGTCGTGTTACGTTAGTGGGCTAAATGGAAATATCATAATACATTCTAGCCGAGAGCTGTTAGATAATATCATACGAAATAAAATCGACTAAATATTTATGGCGAGTGACATGTAAAAACATAATATCATCGTACCTGCAGCCGCCAAATTGAGTATAATGTGTACCTACGCAAGACAGATATTTGGAAATGTAAATAATATATTATTTTCGTTTTTTTTTTTTCCAGAGTGACATGCGGTTATTATGGGTTTCGTATTCATGAGTTCTCGTGTCCAGATATAATATAGGAATTGGCGGATAACGAATAAAACGTATAAATTAAGTCATATATTATACCTAATACCTACGTGTACACGTCACGGTAGCCGCAGCGTTGAGAGTTGTGTATAATGTGTGGTGTGTATGAAAAAAAAAACTAATACGTGTCATGTCGTTGAAACTGACAAGGCGCGACGTGGATTTAATGTGATTCTAAAGAAATGAAAACAAAAAATACTGGCTTGTGATTGTTACACGTCTACAAGTTTTTTGGAAACGAGCGTCTTTTGTTGTGACTCCTGTTATGCCGTACGTATAGTAGCTGTGTGGTGTGTGTAATAGTACTAATAATATATAAATGCCAACGTACGTTTGACCTTTTTCCGGACGTGTGCACACACACATATATATATATATATTACCTATATTATTATACACTGAGCGAATAAAAGGATTGTCACTTTCATGTGATGTTCGGGCGCTCAGCTGTGTACATCTAGTTTGATCATAGTATTTTTTTTTTTTTTTTTGTACTCAAAATTGACGTTTTTGATTATTATAGTGTATACCTGAAAAAGTTTTGATCATAAGTAAAAATGACTAGCATTACGTCATAGCTGTGTGAAAAATTCTTTTACGAATTGATACGATGGGACATCATTTAATAGTATCATATTGCAACAAGTTAAATTTTAGGGTAGAGTTATTGTGAAAAACCGATTGGTAATTATATGTCTTCCCTTAAAAATGTTAAGTTAAAAAAATTTAATAGCTTGCATTAAAACTTTTGGAAATTAACAATTCCAAAAAAATTTAAAATGCTTGTTTCCGCTAATATTAAAAAAAAGGTTTATCCCGTTTCCACCAATTTACCTGCTATAATATTATTATAATCAAAATATTGTGAAATAACCACAAATGAAGAAAAAAATTTTTTTTTTATTTAAGCACAACATTACTTGTATAAATCGTCACAGTTTGAATTTATAAAATATTAGATAATTTTAATTTGTTGATTTAGTTATTGTTATTTTTATAGAAATTATGTTAAACAAACAAAAAAAAATGTATGCTCCTATTAACTGTTACGAATAGTGACTTTTTGGTTTAAGTTATTATTATGTTTTTTTTTTAAATTAAACATTGTTATTTGTCATACAAACCAAGTAAAAAATATTTTAAGTTAAAATGTCAATATACTTTAAAAATTGTCTTATTTTTTTTTAATACAACATTGAAAATAATATTATGTACAAATATGTATTTTAATACTGATTATTTATCCACTTATATAACTTATATATGAACATTTAAATTCAAAATGTCTTCTAAAATTATGGAATATTAGTATGATAATTTTAGTTTTTGCCGAAGCAATTATTCAGGCGGAAACAAAAACAAACCCTTTTTAAAATTGGCAGAAAAGGTGAAAACGACAGTTTTTATTTTAAAGGTTAGTGAAAACAGTTCGTGCTCTTATTATTTTAAGCTTTTAACGTGAGTTTAAATTCTAATGATTTATTTAAAACAATGTTATTTGTGAAGATTATAATTGGTGATTTATCGTGGTCGTGTATAAGAATTTCTGTTTTATAGGAAATAAGTAGTGTTTTAGAAAAACAAGACATATATATTCATTAGAATGTGTACGAATTTGCTTCAATAATGTTCAGAACATTGTTTTTCAATTCATTGGTTTGAACTGTTCGTGGTCGACGATTACCAGTGAACAAAAAATCCCAAACACCTTAGTGCTGTTTAAACTATCCACTAGATAAAAAGTTCTACATTCAGGATCCAGGAATACGTCTATCAGGGAAAGTTTAGTTTTATAATATTGAAATATTAATTTTTGATAAATTCGTGTCTCGGACAATTGCGCTTTTGGGCAGTAGGCACCATTAAAAGTTATCTACAGAAGTTAAAGTTATAAAATATATTTGATAATATTTATTAGTTTGGTAGTTAAATTTAAAAATATGCAATTGTGATTGTTTATAATACTATTTATGTGTGAAACTAATTTTAATTTACTAAAAAATATTCTAGCTCTGAAATTTCTCAAATAATTATTAAAAACTTAAATCATATACTTAACGTAATACGAGCTGAAAATCATATACTAGTAGCTAATTTGTCAAGTGTTTACTTGAAAAAAATTTAATTCACATATTTCTTGATCAACTGTGTATTAGTGATAGTAAGATATTTACCGACGGCGAAGAAATACTTTTCAGTATTTCCAAACACAATAGGTGGATACATAAAAATAAATAAGTGATTGATTATACGGTTGGATTTATTGTAAGAGCTATTTTAAAGTCACTTCAATGTGAAGTATGTGCTAATGAACTGAGTGCCGGGGAAATAAATTCATTCCTTTTAGAAAAAAAAACAGAGGTGATCTTACAATGGCCAGTTAAGGTGTTGTAAAGCTCTGTCAAGTAGCAAGTTTTGTTGTTGTAGGAAAAAATGGGACACAGTTTAATAACATGACTATAGACAAGTTGACAGTAAAAACTTTTTGGGAGAGATAAATTTTGAACAATGTTTTGTAAATATATCTAGTCATTCTGTAGACCAGGAGGCATAAAATAATAATTTATTTAAACTCATAAAACTCATTATAAACAGTTTTTAAAAATGCAAATGAAATATAAAAACGAGTAGGGCAGTTTTACACACAACTTGTACACTTGAACACTTCCATCAACATGTAACATAATACACCTATATATTATGACCTAATTTAATGTACTAAAAACGTATACTCTTTTGATTTGAATAGGCTACCTACTAAATAATTTAAATAAACACACGAACAAGATTATATAAAAAAAAAAATCGCACATCAATAATATGAAGAGTGGTGAAAATGTGAATATTGTATTATTTTGCGATGAACCGCGATAATATTATTCCAAGGAGGCTTGCACCCTCTCTAAAATTTTTAGAATTTCTTACCTAGCTTTGTGTCACCCACACATGGATTTAACTATCCAGATCTCTCTTAGTCTCTATTTTATACGTGGAGTCCGAAAACTATCAGGTCGATGACTTAAATGTGTGTACCACTGTATATATAGATACATTAGGTACAAGGTTAACATAGATATTACCTATTTTTTTATATTTTTAAATACCTTATATCACGATAATCAAAAATTTCACTGACCATGATATGAGTAGTTAAAAACAAGGTTAGATTGGTTAAGTTAATTAAAAGGAATTTTAATCAATTTAAAAACACAACCAGACACAGGACTTATAACCCAATGCAATAAATGAACGATTGCAGTTTTTTTTCTTGTAAAGTTATATTTTATTTGAATTATTTAATAAATTTAATCATTATTATCATTGTATAACATATTCAATTTATGTGGCGTAGAACCTCCAGTTTAAATAACAAGTATCTGGGACATCGACCTTAATTTCGCTATTAGTAGTTTCGTCGGTAATTGATTAATTAGTCGGATCTTTGGATTTAACTTAATGTATATAATATATAACGGCTTAAAATAATCATTTAAATGTAAAATTTAATTCTCCTAATTAATATTTGTACTACGGTACTAAGTGTTAAACACTAAAATTGTTCCTTCAAATGATATAATACCACAGAGGGTTCTAAATGAGTACCACACTCATATGATAATATACTTGTCAAATAAACACAATACGTAGGTATTGCATATTTAACAACAAAATATCAGCTATACTTAACTTCCTCAATGAATCACCGCTTCCGATACATATGAACAACATACTTTTAAAGAAAATAACACTTTTCAAACATTTCAAACTAATGTTTAAAGTTTAAAATAACAACCAAAGTAAATGTTAAATTTCGGTAACTTTAAATCTTTATATGGTTGAATAGGTTACATTTGTGGCTTTTATCACTGCTATGGTCTATAGATACATATAATTATTAGTTTATATTTGTCTTGCTTTTATAATACAGTTACCTAATTATAGTATGTAGGACAATAAAGTCCGACATTAGTTTCCGGATAGTAATATCATATGTAACAACATTTTAATGGCATTACCGATCTTATTTGGGTAGGTCTGGAGTACGATCTACCATCACGTGTTATGCAAATATTGGGCATAGACATATATCTGTATAAAATAGGTTTATGTAATGAAAAAGTAAACCATTGGAGATTAATAATACCGGGTTTAAGTTGATTTGCTAAAGATTGTCATTACTGTGTATTATTTGCAGGTCTGTGCATTTTGAGTCACATGGCGTGCATCAAAAAATAAAATGATTTACAAATAAATGTGAATTATAAAAGATATATTTGAAACATTTTCTGCAAAATTAATTTTTCGCATGAAACTATCATATTAATACACCCCTATTACATACTTGTGGATGTACTATATGGCAAAACCACATTTTTTTCTACTAATGTGCAATAAAATCAACAAAAAACCATCATATCATCGTCTCAAATATTAAAATTAAAATTGTATATTAAGACTGCTTATATCTTGAACCAAATTTAATCGAAACCCTCCTACAGAATTCAAAACAAAATTCATCAAAATATTCAAAACCATGTTACAGACCTCGTTTCTACCTTCACATGTATGATAACTATTAATGAAGTTGATTAAATAGACATTGCTTACATTATATCATAATATAACAACATTACAATCTAAGGCGATGTTATCAAAAATGTGACAGTCGTCAATTTGGATCTTATATATTTTTATCCAGAAGAAAAATCCTTTACACAGATTAGCAGGGCGACTAAAATATTTTCATATCTTAATGAACCGTTTACACATTAATCAGAAATAAAATCATTGATTCACGTATAGTATTGATATGGTGGGCTCTATAGTTGTATGCACTAAAATTTAATAATGAAAGAGGAATGCGTAGATTAGATTCAACTAACCAAAGGCCGTGGACTCGCGATTCAATGTGTTACGAATAAATGTTCCATGCAGGGATGTGCGGCTATACATCAATGCGAGCGACGGTGTAAAAGGTAACTATAACTCGATATAGATAACGAAACTACGTGTAATAATATATCGCAACTCGCAAGACCACGACTTGCGTCATTATCAAATTATCACCAGGTGATTTCCAAGCTAGAGACTCGTCGTATAAATAGGACATAGGCAGAGGCGAATTTTCAGAATCAGGGCAAGCACCTTCACGTAGTCATCCAGCTCAGTTTTTCTAGCAGAAACACATGAGCAATTTGAACAGACGTTAATTACTACGGTTTAGTTTGCGTTGTATTGCAAAAACAATAGCGACTTTATAATTTCTATACCGTTCGTAAGCGAGAACACGTCCTGCAAGTGAGGTAACCACATTATAACACAGACAATACTACGGTATATGATCATATACCACGAGATAGTTTCGCACAAAAGTTGGTACAATAGAATATGCACGACTTACCACGAGATCGAGTCCGGTGCAGTCTGTAGTGGCGGTGGTCCGGCCGGACGGCAGCACAATGGACGTTGGCAACAGAGTTTCCTGGCACGTGTCGTTGCCATTGCACGTCCGCTCTGATCGGTAACCGCCGACGCGGCCCCGTCGTCCCTGTCCAACGTCCGCTCCGGCCGCACCGTAACCGGAACCGTTGCGCCAACAGGGCAACACCTGTTTGAACTCTTTTCGGAAGTTCTCGTTCAGCCACGCGTATAGGAACGGGTTATAGCACGTGGAGCTCATGGCCACGGCGTGGGCGGAGAAGAAGAACAGGTAGTAGTGTTTCCACGTGGCAGTCTGCAGATAGAAATCGTTCAGCAGGTTGATGGCGGTCAGCGGAAGCCAAGACACGCCGAATATTGTCACCATGGCTATCAACATCCTGCGAAAAAATCGAAAAAATCAGTCATAACCAAACGTCTCGTCCTGCAAAACCGATGACGATTTCGACGGAATAAATATAGAAATCTGTGTCCTGATCCTCTCACAAATTTCTTTTTCGATTATATCAAAAGCAGAGAGATTAATCATTCGGTCTAATAATTCTGGAAATGACCATTTGTCATGTGTAGTGTGTGCATCGACTGTGGTAATAATTCTACTAAGAAATAACTACATCTCAAACGAGTACTCTCATATTGACAATCTATACGCATATGTATTTATTTAATGTATATAATATCATAGGTTAGGTTAGAAAATATTTTAAATGACAGATAATTCTTTAACGAGAACAGAAATAAGGAAAAGTTTTAAAAAAACGCAGTGTTTATGCGCTTTTGTATTCAATTTTGCTTACTGTTTTCTATGAGTTATATTTCAATAAGTATAAATATTTTGATTAAAAAAAAATGTATTTAGGTACACTATTTACAGACAGCTATCTATTTATTTTCTAATTTCTTAATTAATTATAATATGAATTAACTATAATTATTGAAAAACGAAAATGTTGTTCTACCTAATAATTTTTTATTCCGAAAATTCTTTAATCGGACTCTATAAAGAGCAGTGGTCGTTTGGGAAAATGTAATGATTTTGATTAAGAAAACTGAAATTATATTTAGCTGCGTAGGGTAAAAACCTATTGCCATTGATGCAAACATGTTTAAAAATAAGGTTCATTATTAATTACTTCCTTTATGTACATCATCGTATATGTTTTTGTTTTAGTAAATGCAAAATATCTATTAATGTTGATTTCATATTTCAATACCACAATAAAAATATTTGTATTTTTTTTAAATATAAGTTTATTATTAACTTTTTATTATGTATTTTTTATGTGACTTTAAATCAAACCTATTTCTACTTATTCACCCAAACAATATTTTTTGGAATAAACAATCACCCAATCATATTTATAACAATTCGTCCAAACAGACCAAATTTTGGGTTGAATCGCCCAAACGGGCCATTTCTTTTTCTGATGTTTGCCGACTAGGCTCTTTTATTTAAATCCTTATTTGCTGCTAAGTCCAACCTTAATAATATATAGGTACACTCCTGACAAGGCAATTTGCACCACATAAAAATTTATCCCGTTAGAATCGTGAATTTGTTGGATCCATTTATCCTATATCCGACTACCCTTCAGAATATTTATACATCGGAAAGATTGTAAGGGTAAATTTTCAGGAAGACATACTATTTTAGGATATATACAGCAGTACATAATTTGGCCATCATTTTAATATTTTTTTGTAATACATCAGTTGCAGATCATTCGATTTTTGGCTTAGACATTGTTTACAAAGTTTCGTCGTTTATATTACGTAAAATATTGCTTTACATACATAATTTGCATATCGGGATTTTAACATTAGAACTGGAAGATAATATGAGTACTCTAAATCGTGTGTTGCTTCAATTTTCAAATATTACTCGTGTGTTGGCATTTCCATCGCAATGTATGACTATTATAACTATTATTTGAAATATAATTGAACAAGCAAATGTGTTTTTAATTATGTATGTATATACTTATAATCGTGTGTTTATTATAAGTTACAATAGTACTTATCGAATGTTCGATTTAACTGGAAAGTCCTTTTAATTGTGCAATATATGACTTAGATTATGTAATTTTCAATATTTTTGATACCCTTCTATTGTTCGATGTGCCGATACCCAAACAAATAAACGGTGTACGATATTTCGGCCTAAGTAAACAGGCGATACGCAAACGATGACCTGCGATGTTAAATAGGTCTCATCGGTTTGGGTCGGGTTAGGTTGATTGGTCGGTATATTATACTTTTACTAGACGCGGTTTTTTTTCCCCGGTTACGATTAACATAATATAATAAACACACATATATGCATACGCTCTTAAACAATAAAATATGTTCATTGTGCATAGCTGCGTGCATAATAATAATATGTAAGCAAATATTAATAGAGGGTTGTCCCTTTTCGAGTACGATCTCGTGTCCGACACTCGTTGACCGTAAAATTGTTCACACGTCTCGACGACGTGGTCGGCGATAACTTCTAGACCAATGCAACGAACACATACGCATTATAATAAATTATAATAAGTCCATACTAAACGTAACTCTTGGTTTTGGAGAAATATCAATACCGTCGGAATAAATTTAACCTATTTTAACCAAATAGTGTAATAATAATGTAATACCGATTTCCTGCAATACTGGATTCGATGGTTCATATATTATTATAGTACAGTGACCCCCCCCCCACCTCCAAACCCTTAAAAGTTAAAGTACATCTCTAAATAGAGGAAGCTTTTTTCAGGGACCTATTACTGTTTTTTTACAATTTGAACCCTCGGAATATCAAACTTTCGAATAGTGGATCAACATTTCAGTGACAGAAAGTGTCCGGTATTTAGATTTTGCACTGTATTTGTTATATGCTTCGTTTAAAAGACTAACATCAAATAACAATGTACAGAATAAACACTATTGTAGCATTTCGATAATATCTTAAAATTATTGCTTTTATCTTGTGTTTGTGGAGATTATTCGTTCAAATTGTATTCAATTAATTTCTTTTTATTTAAATAACATTTCCATAAATAATACATGGTTTTACAAGAATACATTGTCATACTTAAATCTTCTCCTCCTCTATATATATATTTACATAAAATTCAAATACTAATCACTATTACTTTTTTTGTCATAAAAGACAAAACATATGAACTTAAAATTTAAAAATGCTCGAGTTATGCAATACGAAAGGATTTAAAAAAAATTCACATTTAAAAGATGAAATCCTTTGGAAATTCGTTTTCGGTAAACGGAAAACAAATATAAATTTATGGCTGATATTGGTTATAGAAAATAAAATAGTTATTATGATTGGATATAATTTTAAACCTGTATTTTATATTTCAATAAAACAATCCAAATAACTGTGTTAAGAATCTGTGCAGCTTACATTTAACAGATTTTTAGATGGGATAAAGCCTCGAGCATTTAATTTGTCACCAGCAACGTCGTGTAGGATCAGCTAGTATAATATAATGTTATGAATAAAATATAAAATTTTCTATTATAAGATATTAAAAAATATTAAAAACGTTTAAGTACACCCCACTTGGGGTTGAATCAATATATATTATTTGCGACGTACAATAACAATATCTTATTCAAATATATTTTTTAATAATAGTTAGGTGTAAATTTATGACCAATTATCAACTATGTTAAATAATTTAAATGAAATTTTCTTTACCACTATGTAGTGTTTTATATTATTATTCGATTCAAAATGTGAACACATTGATATATTTTAACTTATTCGTTTTAAGGAAAGTTTTTGTGATTTTATACACATGAATAATCGATTTTTTTCGTTACAAATATATTTTACAAATATATACATTATTAAGATTGTGCATACTACAATAAAGACAGCAATAGAAATACAATTTACTGTTTTAGTGCTTCGAATGGGGCAAATTTTCATTCACGGATTTTGAACATCAGTTTCACTATATGTACTAATTGAATCATTAATTTTCTCAATGTTTCAATTATAATGTCTTATCCAATTATAGATAGAAAACATTGAGCCAAAAAGGGTATTTTTGGTAGTTTAAGTCAATGTGGTTATAATATTATGTTCGTAACTTGATCAAATTATCCATGGAATGAAAATGATGGTACCTCAGAGATTATAGTTTCTTCTTTCCGACAGCGCTATACTATTAGCCCACTTTGGAATAAAGTTTAGAAATTCTTTGTTTGTATTTGTGGCCGCCAAACAAACTACACACCACCACGAGATAAAATTAAAAACAGAAGAGAACAAGAAATGTAATCAATAAACATGCTTATAATATATCGTTGGACACACGTGATTCATTAAATCATTATTTTTATTTGGATGATATATATTTTAATGTATAATATTTCAATAATGAAATTATAAGACGGCGCTTTGTATAGGCAAAATAGGTACATTGTCACACATCACTCTCTTAGATATTTTCTTTTTACCCAACAGTTTAGTTTCCATGTGAGCATATACTTTTATTGGAATTTTTATAATTTTTTACAACTGACGATGTGTAAATATATACATTTATATATATGTAAATGTAATATGTGTGCGTATAGTGTTGTTCCTTTGAAAACACAACACACAATCGTAATAATTGTATTTACTTTAAACTATGGACTGTTTGGATTGATTAATTGCTCTAAATGTGTTTGTTTTGTAGTTGTTGTTTAAACTGTGAACCGATTGTTGTTTTAGGCTTTTTTTTTCCAAATAAAAATAACATTAATTGTTCTGTCGTAGTAATATACTGTCACAGGCACCCGCTGTCGCCAAAGAAGTTCAGAGTGCGCATTGCAATAAAGACGTTACTAATATATTAACAATTCTACGACAAGATAAACTTTGCGTTGAATAAGATATATATAAAAAAAAATTGATACGGCCAAAAGTGTAAACATTTTGTAATCGTACACAGGTTTAAGTGACCCGAAAAGATTTGCTTGCATGCGGTGTGTGATCGAATGAGTGGAAATAGCATTGAACATGAAAATAGTACTGAAGTTAAAATATAATATTTAATATTATGCATGATAATAATGGTCTAACGACTAGTTTTGTAACGGCGACGACGAACGTACAACTTGGTAGGCTGAATTTATGATTAGTGTGCCCGACAACGAGGAGCCAGACGCATAAGCAATGTTAAATGCCACGCCTGAATATTATTTTAAAATTCATGTGAGCCCCATCAACGATGTGATTACGGTGTACTGCGTTAATACTTAATAGTTGAAATATCAATTTTCCCTATCAATAATCACTACGGTTAGATTATACTAAGAATAGGTAAACAGTTTTTAATGAATAACGTTTTCCTGTGTTTTCATTTGGGATGTGTTGTATAATATGTATATGTTGTATAATTAAAACAAAAACTTAAATGGGGGAAAAAAACATTTATAAAAAGAGTAGGAAATATTCTGCATAGAATTATTTAAAATAAGTTATACTAAAAAGTACTTTTTATTTCGACTATTTCAAATTACCTAAGTTTGGAACATAATTATTATTATGTATCTGATGTAAGTGTGGAATACTAAGGTCTACTTCCTATGATTTTTTCCATTTCCTTTTCCCTGTATTAAATATTGCAGTAGGTACGCCACAACCATTTAGTTATTTTATTAGTAATGTACAATTTATTTTAATTAATCATAATTTGTTTTCATATTCTTAATGTTGTACTATTAAAATAACAATATAGTTGACTATAAAATGTAATTTTTAATTTATCGATTGCATGTAGTATTTTTTTTTTTTTTATAAAAAAATTTGATTTTTGGATATTTTTTTCAACTATGCAGAAAACGAGAGTTCTTAATTCACCGCAGTTCATTCAACCCATGGAAATTAAATTTATTAATAACGTCTTAGAAGACGACTGGAAGAGTTTGTTTTTTTGTGTAAAAAAGAAAACTTGCAAGTTTTTACGACATTTTACGCGACAGAAGTTTCCTTTATAAACATACCATGTAGGTAGGTAACCGTCGACGGAAGTGCAGTTTATGTAGAACAAACACACATCGCGATTCGTGACGAGATTTAAATTATGTTTTTTTATCGGATTTCCTTTTTATTTTTATTTCACCATGAAAACAGTAACAGATTTTATGTCGACGCGGGAGTATAGCTACGGCGTGGATACATATAATATTGATTATTGATATTTACGTTTCTCCAGCGAAAAAACAAATGTATGTATTTTACGAGCAATCCTTCAAGACAACGTCTTAATGTGAATTGTGTACATTGTTGTTGCGGCGTCATCGGTAGTGAAGTATTTCAAGAAAAAGAAGTCGAGACTGAAGACACGTCGAGAAAAAAAAAAGGAGAATGGTTAAAGAAAACGCGTTGGTGCCCCGAAATTGATAACGTCTCAGTCAGTCAACGAAACAATGAAATCGAAGAATATAATATACTCGACGGGCGGAATGCGAGTTTGTTTTCCAATTTGTGTGTGTTTTTGCCTTTTCCGTTTTTCGCACAGTACATTTTTTTCCCCCCTATTGTTTTCACTCCTAGACGTATTTTATCCTACCGAGTGCGACGACAGGAGTAGGTACACGTCGCTTGCATCGCCTACATCTTGGTGTATAATATGTTAAAATATTATTGTTGTGCATTTGCGGACGACAGATATCGTCCTGCTGAAAACACACAGTGTTCACCCCTCCCGTTCGCATTGAATGTGTATTTAACTACCTATACTGCTTGTACGATACGCACATTTATTAAATTACATTGATGTAATGTAGTCAAGTGAAAGTGGCGTGGACTGAGTTTCATCTGGGGATTTTGGCCCAGCTGTGTTCGGCGATTAATTTCGTTATCAGTGTGTGCGTATGTGTATGAATATGATATGTATTGTGTGAGTGTGCGTGTGCGTGTGCGTGTGTGTGTGTGTGTGTGTAATATTGTTCTGAGGCCATTTTGTCTGCTGCGTGCGTAATGCTTCGCAGTGCGTATTGGTCAAGCGTGTCATTACATTGGCTGAAGGCGCTGTACCCATAATATACGAACGTCACCATCATCGTTGTCGATACATTAAGTAAAGTCTGTTCACATCAAGTACCATTAGACTAATCAGGTACCTGCAGGTACAGTATAGCAGTATACATTTGTTGGTTCTGGCTCCATTTTTACACTGAGATGAAAAAAGTTAAAGCGGGAAAGTTCCGCTTGCAGTACATTCGATTACCGTTTAGATAAAAATTTATAAAATGTGGTTATTGATTCTGCCTCCATTTTTACGGGGAGATGAAAAAAGTTCAAGGAAGAATGATTGCTTAACAGTCATTCCAATTCCCCTGTAATTTGTTTGAGAAACGTATCGTAATTTATCGAGAAACGATTAAACAATTACACTATCAATTTACCAGTCACGCTATTATTTAAGTCATAATTTATTTAAAACATTTCAGCAGTTATTAACGAACCGTTGTACAACCAAGTCGTGTTATATTTTTCTGATAAATTTATCTCATTGAATCGATTTTTTCAAGCAATTTTGTTAAAAATAAATAATAATATAATAATATATTTTTTTCATTAAAAAAAAAAACACGAATTTACAGAAGTTTTTAAACGATTTTCCATCGTTAATTTATTTTGTGTGAAATTTGATGTAAAATATTATTAATGATTAAAAATAAATAAACGAAAATGATATTAAGAAAAAAATGTTTTTTAATTATTTCAGAAGATGATAACAAAACAGACGTTTTAGTTAATCGTTTAAATTATCTTTTGAAAAATACAGGGATATTTGATACATTGTAAGGCTGCTTACATTCTTGCTTGAACCTTTTTCATCTCTCTGTAAAAATGGAGTCAAAACTAACAAATTCATACTACTCAGCAGCTAGAAACGTCGGAACTTCTTGTTTACAGACACACATCACACCACTGTTAGAAAAAAAATTGAAAAATGATCGCACATGGTAAGGATCCGTACCTATAACCTACATGTTTACTTTGTATATTGTGTATGGTTCAAACTAAACCAATATACTTAGGAAGTAGTTTTCAAGAACTTTCTAGTCTGACGAACGATCACGGTATACTTAAGAAGTTTTGACACACGATACTATTTTTTTTTTATAATGATCCTATATGGCCACTAGCCCAGGAACTATCGTAGAATCCGGATTTGACTATAACGGCCGATAATAGTATTCACATCCTTATGTTGTAGGTTAGTTTAAAAAAAAATATTATTCAAGAGATAAATGGGTAGATTTATGATTTTGATATAAATGGTTTTGTTGTCCTATATTTGTTTTTCAAACTGATAAAGTTTGGTTTTGTTTTAATTACATAAAAGCGTCGTACAACGTCTACTTAGCCAACTCAATTTAATTGCATTCGTTCATCTGCCTACCTTTGAGTTTAGAACGTGATCAACACGCTATTGATTTGGAAACGATGCTAAGTAATGATATCTACGGGTGTATTTGATATCTAAAACGTTTATTTGTCGTCTACACATAAACAAAGACACATACAAACACACGCACACACATATATTATAATGTACCTGAAGTATATAAAGTCTATGAGAAAAGGGCGGAACATCGTTTCCGTTTGGACTTTAGTACGAAGACTCAGGATTTGTGGTCTGTATGGTTTTTTCTTCCGTAAAAACACTATTCTTAGGCTATAAGCTTTCAGAACCACATGAGATATATGGTTTGTTCTTTCGCTCTCGGGTTTTGTATACCACGCAGAGAACACACCTAATGGAGCCTCTTTCCGTAAGAAATTCCGAATACTTTTTAATATTAATCATAAAAGAAATATCAGATGCGTTGGGATGTATAAAGCTTTTTTATGTTTACATTTTTTTTCTTTTAAAGGAAGCCTTTTACAAGTTGAACTTTTCTAACTTAAAATACATTATTGAAACTAACGCAAAAAAAAAAAAAATTAAAAAAAAATCAAAGGTCTGCATATTTTCACAATATTTATATATCATATATTATACACTGTATACAAGTAAAATAAATAACCATACGTGTACTTTAATCTTAAGGAGCTTTATATAAATAATAGATGTACCCGTTTTCTCATATATATGTAACTAGTACTTACCTACTTTTAAAGTTTTACCAAAGACGTGACCACTTAGTAAAACGAGCATAATACAATTTTTTTAAACTAGGAGTACTATAATAAAACAATTCGAAAGTGTACAAAATTATTTTGTTCATTCAAAATTCACGGGGGAGATTTCATACGGTCTTAGAATTTTTTCCAAATTGGAGAAATTCCATCGTCGCGTCATAAAAAAGGAGGAAGTATAGGGAACCGCTTTGCCGTACAGTTTAAGAGTTGGTGTGTACTTAGCCATTGAGCTGATCACTGTAATAAACAGGTTCATTTTGATTTCATTGATTAATCATCAGATATGAAAGCCGGGTTTTGAGTCGAATGGACTTACAGCCTCTCATTGTAAATTGCTATTAATGCATTATTATAGTAACTTATTTAACTATTAGTAACCCGTTATAAACTATAAATAATCAATAGCATAATATTAATCTAAATGTTTTGAAAGTTGAATGATATATATATATAAAGTATAGGTATATTCGTAAAAGTTTCAAATCCATACAAAAAATGTTTTTGAATTACAACGATATAACTAAAATATTGTTGTTTTTCAAAATAACGAATTTCATTCAAATTCGAACTTCAAATGTCAGCAGTTTTTTGTTTATACATTCAAGTTGAAGTTTTATGCAGTTGGGTATCTAAAATAAATGTATTGATTTTAGTTATTCGTTGAAACTCAAAAAATATTAACAGTAAAGTGTGGAGACTTAACAAATCGTTCCACAGGTATTGGTTTTAAGTTGGTAACAATAGTATAATGTTATGGTTTTAAATTATTTTAATACTTCTTTTATTCTAATGGGCATTAGCATTTGCGATGTTGTACAAACAAATAAGTTCAACCTCAATTATAACTTATTTTATAAGTAATTTTAATGTAGGACACAAATTCATTATTATCAACATATAACCACCTCATGGCCTGAAACGATTTTCCTGTTTGCGAATCGATAAAAATCAAATAAAAAAATAAGTATAGAATACACAGTTACATACATATCATCTGAATGCCCAAAGTTCAAAAACGTAAGAAATAAACCCCACAAATCTAATATACTAGAAGCTCTACAACCTAACTTCCAATCAAATATTAACAAGAACAAGTTAAAAAAAAAAAATAGAGATAAACAAATATGATCAAACTAGAATGTAAAATACATATAATTACAAAGTGAATTAGAACTAGTGGTCTTGTCGTCGTCAAACCAATGATCAATAATAATAATAAAAAAAAAATTATATAGTTATTATAAAAAACGGCTATACCTACAATATTATGTTAACCATTAAACCTATTTACCAAAACATTTATAGATTCAAAAATATAAAAATATTATACTACGTGTTAAACCTGTGTGAAATCTGAAATACTGTGGTGCAACGTGTCAACAGTAATACATGAATACGTATTACAATTATACTGAAATTCGCATTTGTACGTCCGCGAAATCCTTGATTACATTAATTTACGAACACACTTGCGATGCGCCATGATAATGTCGTTAATCCCTTTATACTCGAACAATAATAATGTCCGCATACAGTATGCTATATATACATCATGCCTATATACATATATTTATAAATTCGTATTAAACATTTAACGTATTATTCACATTTACGCATATTGGTATCTTCATATCGTCACATTTCGGTGTCGGTTTCAAAAATAAATGCATCTCTCTCCGTCGTAATAAATACATGCTCGCTTCTAAAACTTTTGTTTTTAGTTATTTTTCCTTTGTTCTTTCTCCTTCATCCGAGTCAGCTTAATCACTACCGATCTACCGATTGCCATGTAGTACGCGGTGGTTAGTATGTTACACCATGCCGAATGTCGACCGCTAACCGGGTATTACAATATGAAATATTGTAAAATAAATTTTAATAATAACACGTAGTGTTGTCGAGGTCGCTGTCGACAGTCGTAAACGCTTCCAATTTGCGTTGTGGCTATGACAGAAATTAATGAAATACCTATAGTGCCTACCTATACATAAAATATATTTTTATGGTCCCATCATTTTTGGTTTCAATAAATACGACTCTATGGTGTATGGCACAGGCGAATCAGAGGCGGCTCCGGGGTAGACCCTAGAGACCACGGCCACCTCCCAAGCTCGTATTTCTCAAAAAATTGTATATTGTTGAAAAAAACATACTATAATATCAAAAGTTGTCTAAAAATTATGATTTAGCAACCCAACCATGTCTCTCTGGCCACCCCCGAGGCCAATAATTGATAATTTTACAATAAATGACCTTATTGTTCGGTGGAAGAGCGTGTACTGTATTGCCGTAGAATTCAATAAATTAATATTATTTACAGCGTTTTGTGTGTATTATTCTCTACGACCCAACTTATATCTTAAGTCTAAGCAATAACAATAATAATAATAATAATAATAATAATAATAATAATGTATAAACAAATAGTAGCACATAAAAACCATAGTGAAAAAAGGGACTGTGTGCCCGTGTACTCAAGCCTAAATGTGAATTATTGAACGGTAGGGTACAGTGGAGGTCAAATGATTTTGTTTCTGATATTAAATATATAATTTATGGCTACCATTTTATACTTATATAGCTGTATAATATAGGTACTTAAGTTATTATAAATATTGAAAAAAAGTTCAAGGTATAGGATCTATCTATCCCCTCATCCCCCAAGTTTGACCCCTATTGTTGGGCGATATTGGTGTCGTATACACGTATCCCATTATGAGATTTTTTTAACTTACACACATCACCATATGATATGGTAAAAGTTTGAATACTATAACCTATTTTTATTTATTGGTTAAACATCGCTTTTTCGTCAATCCTAGAAAAAATATCGACATTTCGGACTACAATAATCATTGCGGTCCTTGATTTTACAAACGAAGTATAGCAAATTTAAGGATATAGATACTTATTGTAATCGAACGGTTGTGCGAGATTTCAAATGACGTTATGAAATTTAAAAACTTTTAGTTGGGGAAAATGATCAAAATACTTCTTACATAACTCTAGAAAAATATTACTCATCATTTTTGAAATAGAGTCATATAGTCTCGAAAACTATGAGTATGAACCATACTAAAATGGAACATTAAATCGGAAACACTAACAAAATCACATCAAAACCCGGAATCAATTGACATTGTGAAGACAATTTTTTATGTTCGGCAACAATTCCTAAATATGAATTACGTATTTGGCAATCGGTTTCACAGGTCTCTCAAACTGGTGGACAAGGCCGTAACTGGGGTGTGTGTGTGTGTGTGGGGGGGGGGGGGTCCAGAGGTCCGGACCTCCTCCCAATGCATTTTTTAAAACTTAATAAGAGTGTTAATATTTTGAATGTAAAAATGATTAAGTGTCCATTAAGAGTCCATATAAAAAAAATGTTGGATACCCTGAAACTTTTTTCAGTTATGTCGTTGCTGGTGGACAAGGGTTAACAACATGAGATTGATTAGACAAATTTATAAGGAGCCGATGAAAATTTAATATAATTTCAGATGTAAAAGTAGTCAAGAATACACAATTGAGTAATAATAAAATACAAAATCGGCATACTTAATATTTTGCATTAAACGTTTATAACACAAATAAATACCATTAAAATAAAAATATCCTTATTAATTGTTCATGGTGAAAAAAGTTTATTGCACTAATAAATATGTTCATGATATTGTATTCATGTGCAAAATTTCATCCCCCCCTCTCCCTCTATAAAAAATGAAATTACGCCACTGCATGTTATGTTTCATAATGAAACACGTAGAAACCGTGTATACAAACAATTGATGTCCAGTTATGATGTTTAGGTATGTTTTTTATTTCGTGAGGGATTATTGTAATTCTCGGTTTCAGTTTATTGCACAGAAAAAATTGTAGTAATTGTGTATGGCCACCTCGTGACTCACGTCAGAGGGCACGTCATAACGACCGGTTGCCTTTGGGAGAGTGGTGCAGCTCATATAGGTCTGTTCACACAGCGCAATTATAGTTATAAATTATAATTCGTATAATAAAGACGAACACGACGGAGCTCAGAGGATAAAAATATTCCGAAACCCATATAATACACAATATATATATGTATCGGAAAGTCGGAGTTATTTTGTTTGCGCATTATTTGCTTTTAACTTAAGTGACTGGTAAACACTGCACTGCGCGACCGGCGGAGAGTGGGCGGGGAAAAATATTATGCATTTGTATACAGGCGCCGCTTGTGCAGCGCACAATGGCAGTCGTGGCAGTCCGATGGGAAATCATCCAAGATGTTACAGCGAGATTTTTTTTTCGTGTTGTTGCTAAACTCTAAACCTAATGGACTGAAATAAAAACATCTCGCCGTTCCGTTTAACAATACGCCGCGGTGACGACGGAGATCGATACGAAAATAATTCCAGAGGTAATTTTACGCCACCGAGTCCTTCGGCGTCTGAACGAAATATAATATCATACGTAAATACTCGCGGCCAGATGATATTATTATTATTACAATAACGATACTACCTACCTACACGGGCATTTGCAAATTGAGTGGTTTTTTTTTTTTTTTTTGCCTCGCCGACCCACTCCCTTCGGAACAATACATCACAATATACTATAATACGATATTGTGATTTAACGACGGCAGTTCGAATCCGAAACTAAACACTATACACGCCGTGTATTTGGACTTCGGAACCGTATGTATTTCCGTGGGTGTTTTCTGTGCGTGTGATACACCTACCCACTCGCATTTGTATCGTATTCTCACCGCTGTACGACCACAGTACCTACGACTCCCGTGCGAATTGTGCATACATCATAATATATTATACAGAGTGATTCGCTGAGAAAGCAGCTTTTTCCATTAGGTGGTCGTTCGAAATCTGATTTGTGGAACCTTCTAGTACTTGTACTTAACAATGACTATATTTTCGAATGTTTGATATAATTAGTAACATGTACAGACAGCGTGTCATAAACTTCCGTTTTCAAACGAGAACCCCACTTTTTTCACATCAAACTAACTAGGTAGGTAGCAGATAATTTTTTTCGAGAACGTTGATGCATCTAAATTAAAATCTATTAAAATAAGTAGTTTCAGAGTTATAAATATGTGTTCCAAGAGTGAAAAGATTAGAAAATATGGGGACTTTGCTGATTTAAAAATTATAGTAATTCACTTCGATCCATCAAAATGTTTTAATTTGTTAGAATTGTCGCAGTAAAATAAACACTAGATTCGATATTACATCTATTTTATATTTCTGTAAAATTATTAACATCAAGAACTATTTTCCTCAGTTCAATCGCATTTTAATAACTCAGAGAAGCCACTCGTCCGAATTATGATATGGATACATAGACGTTAATACAAAAAAAAAAGATATCTACCGAATACATTTGAAAAAAAAAAAAGGTGGTTCTCTAAAACACAGAAGTCATTGAATCATCCTGTACACAGTCGTTTATAAATTCACGATAATAATGGCATAATATAGGTGTAAATGTGTGACACACAGAGACGTAGTGAGCATATTATTATTTACCTGTTAGTCCGGCTCTTTCTCTCGCGCTCCACTTCTTCCCGCCTTGCGTTCTTCGTCGATGTGCCGGGCTTGCATCTGGCCCGGTCGTTAAGTTTAAGCCACACTCGGACGTAGCAGAACGCTATGATCAGGAACGGCAGGACGAACTGCAGGATGGCGGTAATGGCACCGAAAATCTGCGAAAGAAAAGAGCGAAAAATTAAAATTATTATCGACTTCCACCTGTATACCTGTTGTGAACACGAGTCTTTTTGACGATATTATGCGGTGCAAGAAAGTATACGTTTGGGAATTGTATTGCCTTCACTCACTATTATTGGTACGCGTGGTCATCGATGTACGCATTGCGTGGGTGGGTAATAAACAGGCTTATATTAAGGGCTTCGACGTGCAAAACCTAATGAATCATTATCTATTCATGAATGTGAAATATTTAACGACAAGTTTTTGTTCAAAGTTCATTTTCGAAATCTTAATCATATAAAAAAGAAAAGTACAAGGAATAAAAAAAAAATGAACGAATAGCTAAATACCCGAGTAATATTACGTGGGCTCAGAATCAAATGATGCTATCTTAAAATCTCAAAATGTTCATTAGAACTATTTTTTAAACTATTTTCAAATTGAAACTGTATTATATTTTTCGCAATGAATTATTTTTTAATAATGGCACATCTAAAAATTCAATAATTGTTTGCGTTAACACTATAGGAATTTGTTATTTATTTTTTGAAATCCAAGCGTAAAAAACAAAAATGTAAGCAATTTCCCGCAAGAACCTAATAGTTCTTCTGATAGGACCCTTTTGGTTGTTAATATATATTTTTTCACTTAGCTAGAACTTTTTCGTTGTGAATTAAATGTATGATTTTGCTTAGACGTTACCAACCTCAGAGTAATAAATAACGTAACATTGGCTTTTCATTTAAATAATAGATACTTATTTACAAGATCACAAACGAATTTGTCTTAGATTAAATAGTTTTTAACCAAGCAATTTCACATTAAAGTTATATGATTTTGATTTTCATAACCCACCTACTCCCTACCTAAAATTGGTTCCGAGTGCGGCCATGCCTTCTTAATTTATAATTTGCAAAATTGTTTATAGAAATCTTTGTTTTGTTAATGAAGGTACAATAATTAATAATATTGTACTATCATAATATTATTATTGTGTGGCTGATACAATGAATATGAGATGGTAATCTTTGGTTAACATTAATTTATTTTATCACGTAAATAGAACCTTTTGGTTTATATTCTATTGTTAAGAACCAAAAAGTGCTATTTAGATCGCTTAGCAAATGTGTTAATTTGATCGATTTAGCACCTTTTAATTGTGAACAACTATTTAAATAATGTACCCGCAAGGATGGGTGTGAACTTTGATTATAGAGCTTTGATCAAAAAACCGGTGTATGTTATAAAGTGGATTTAAAGAATAAAATCGTTTCAACACTACTTGGTTCGGAGCCAAAAAATGTATACAACTCTCATACCTATCCATGGTAACATCAATAATCGTTTACATATTTTAGCTTATTTGTTACGACGACGTTCTCTATTATGGTTTAGGACAGACTGAATATATTTCACGCCGAATAATGATAGTTGTCAATATGCCTGTGAATAGATAAAAATCACCTCTAAGTAGTAAAAAAAATTAAGAAAATGAATTTACTTCAATAATAATGTGGAAATTTATAAAAATCGATACGTTATTTTTATTTATGAAACGTAGGTACTTATTCGTTATTTAGTCATAATGAAGAAATTTACATTCAACGCAATACTATATTATCCTCAAAGAAAAAAACTCATATGTACCTATATAAAGACAGAATTATGTGTTTGATATTGTTTGCCCGATATTGATACCTATTCAATTTTTCTCGAAGTGGTCATTTGAGTTCATTTGGGTAAACATCGTGACTGCGTGCTCGCGAATCACAGACGACTTGTCACAATAGTTTTAGTGTCCGCTTCGAGTATTCAAGAGTAGGTACAATACAAAATATTCATCTGGCGGCAAAAGAAACAGTGAAGTGGACGTAGGTCCAGGACATTGCACCAATGCATTAGAACTACTAATGACTGCATATTAAACTATTTGAATTTTGATTGAGATCATTTTATTTGAAATGTTATCTCTTTTAACCAACCATAATATGTACCCATTGTACCTAGCTTATATTTATTTACCCAAATCTTTGTTTTGATCAGTAGGGATATAATATGTTGCTCGAAAATTTCATACAAGATGTATATCATACAATATATGCGATAAAAACCTAATCAGGGTTGATCGTATCGTTCTGTCAAATATTGTATGTATAAGCCTACTATCTGCTTAAAAACTACAAACAGCTAGTTTAGAATTCATTATGTTTGAGAGAAATCAAAGGCAAAACGTTTTTTGAATAATCATCTGGACATGTTATTATTATGGTACTGTATTATAATAACGTTGCCTAAATTGGATATGAAGTTTTATTTTATTGTGTAGGTATATATGATTATTGAAATTATTATTAACTTATTTGTAGTAGTTAACATAACTAATTTTTAGAATTCCAGCAAAATGTTGTAAATCGATAACCGAAAAAAATCCACATGTCCCTTTTAATTAAAAAATAAAATGTATAGGAAATATTCAAAAACTACTGATGTACTAATAAAAGTATTGCACTAGCTAATTGATTGTATTGCGTATAATATTTTATAATCAAATAAGTTAAAATAATCTAAATAAAATTGAATGCGAGTTTCAGGTTGCAATACGTATTTTAAATGATTAAACATTTCTTTTTTATACTTTTATAAATTTAAAATGATTTTCTTTCGATCAATTCTTGTTTTGTTGGCACATTGTCTTAACTGACGTCTATAAGGTAGGTATCGGACGAAGAAAAAATATCTGTGGACATTTTATTGAAAACAATTTTTTTTCGCTCAAGCAAAATATTTAAAAGATTACATGCACCATATATTATAAAAAATAATCTGTGCATAGCTCACGTCGATTATAGCTAACAACTAAACTAATAACATAATATTGAACTTAAAACACATGTTTGATGTACGTATTAATTTTTTTATACGGATTTTATATTTTATTTATATATTTTTTTTTTAATGTCGAATACGTGGAAAACTGTAGAGCACAGTTGGGTCAAAGGTAAAACTATCAGTGAATAAATGAATACGAATCCATCAGATACGTGCATACACGGCGTGCTACGTGTATGGTTTATATCGTAATACGTCGTACGAAAAATACTTGTAAAACCCACAAAGTTTTATACGAAATATTTTTCGCAACACACAACCGTATACAGCGAATGTGCCGATTACATGATCAAAGATAAAATGCTCTAAGATATACTTTAAAATCCTGAACAAATTAATTATATATTATTATAGGTACTACCGTCCTATGTGTATACTATATAATTTAAATAAACCTATGAGAGTAAAACACACTAACACATTTTAATTTTAGTCGTAGCGCAGCGTAGCAAATAAATTACAATATTAGGTCGTTACTTAGTGTTGCAGTTGATTTATTAATGGTTTTAGTGAAGCGAAATAACCATAATTATTATACCTAATAATAATAATGTAATGTTAGAATATAAATATAATAATTGTACGTGGATGGAGATTAGATCGTAATAATATGTAATACAGTAATGTCTACTTGCGTTTGCGACTGTTTCATTATTGTTATTATTACTATTGTTGTTGTTGTTGTTATTATTATTTTAAATTATTATATATAGTGTTCACTGCAATATAATTAATAATAATTATTATCATCATCGCAATGTAAATTACATTAACTACAGGCGATAATGTCATCAAGTGTGCATTTTACATCACATCTGAATAGCAGAAATGTTATTATTGTTTAACGCGTTGGAAAATTACGTTTCCCTTTGCGGCGTGTAGTACCTATTAAACAAATCTAAAAAACACTCAGTGTCGGCCACACTATAATATTGTATTATATTGTAGAATATGCAATATTCTAATAACAACCATTATAAATAATATATCAACAATAATTAATAAAAAAAAATTGAACAGTAAAAGATTATAATTTATAATACATAAATGATTAATAATATGATAATATGCCTGAAGTATTTTTTTCAACTCAACAATAGTTGTGGCCGCTTGTGTGTATTTTATTTTTCTCTTAAATCTATAAATTATACAAGCTTTTCGAATCTCAGTCATAATAACAACTTAATATGTACAATAGTTATTATAATTTATAACAATGGTTATTGTTACTTCAGTTATATTATATTATATTATGTGTAAATAAAGGAACACCATAATTTTATATTTTCATGTGTCTATGAATATTTTGAGGCCCAAGCCAATTGAATATATTTTATTCAATTTTTTCTTTTAAATTGTGTTTTTGATTCACACATGCGTCCTCCTTATTTTTATCCTTTGCCCCGGATGTAGAAAAAAGTAATTTAATTTTGATTTCAAATTTTCAAGATATATAATCTTAAATCAATATTTAAATTATATTTTACAATGTATGTTGGTATAGGTACTCGCGTATTATGGATATTTAAAATAAATACAATTTCGAATCGCAGGTCATCACTATTTTGAGTCATCTGACCTGTGCATATCAGTACGTTGCGTACTTGCGTTTCCAACGTCTAATTTTATAATTAAATATCCAATAAAAACCATCACAGCATCTACGTTGCTCGAAAATAATACAATTTGTATTTAGTTCAAAAGTGAAGCTTTTTTATGATTTTATGTAGATTACAATGTTTAGAACAATGGGGTTACCATAATTCCGTCATCATTATGCGCCGTGATATAGTAGACATACTAGGCATGTTAGCAGCAATAATTAAACTCTAATAATCTACGTCTGAAAAAATTAAATGCAAATCAATTATCTAGCCTCATAATCTTCAGATTGTACAACACTTCAGCTATTCGAAATATTTTGGTCCTCCCTCCCTTTATTACAAAACACGAATAGCTCTTGGTCCGTTGACTAGACTCTCACCAAGTAAAATAATAAAAAAATCCTTTCCGGTACTTTCAAAGAAAAAATCGGCACAACAAGAATAAGTAGAATGAAAAACTATTTCTTTCCTCGACAAAATCGTTCCAATTTTCGTGCTCAAAACGTAATTATTTTTGCTATACCTACGACGGAATAAGTTTGTGATAATAAGTGTAATGTGTTTTTAATATAATTGTTATTAGTAATAGGACCATATACTTGAGATTTGATAGTGGTATATGGCTATCTAAATATTGTCTTATATGAATATACTCATTAAGTCTATTTCACACGTACTGACGGCAAAAACAGATTTAAAGTTTAAGCACAACCGACAGCCGCAGGATGCACTGAGTTATGAGTACCAACTTAAAATCATCACAACACCTTTTGTATAGCCAATACTCTCCAAACAAGACGATATATAAAGAAGTCGGTCGAAGATCTGGTGAGACGGTTTTCAGTCGTCCTTAACAAATTTTATCCTTGGCGGGTTGTAGACAGCGTTTGTCTTTCTAGCTAGAAATGGCCATAATATTATTGAAATAAAACCCAAGAATCGTAATTTTTAAAACGGTTTAGCTGTGAATTAAAAAGTTTAAAAACCTAATAAAATAACTTTTAGATATAGTTTGTGGACACAAAAAAAAACAATATATTTATATTACTTAATTTAATCACTAAATAAACACCGTGATTATATATGACCTTAGCACAAAAAGTTACACGGTTAGTCACACAGGGTTAAATGTATCCCAGATGACTTGACGAGTATAGTAGTATACTGTTCTATCATACATATATATATAATGACCAAACCCAAAAATTAAAACCCTAAAATTATTTGAAAATGTCATTATGTAAGACAAATAACAATTTAATGTGTAGTAATGCACATTTTTTAGTTCTAAAGAATAATATTTTCAGAAATATGACAAAATAACTATCCTCGTCATTTCTTAAATTAATTTCATAATTCTGTGTGTTATTATTTATTTAAATTAAAATATTAGGTATATATTAATATAAGAATACAACATATTAAAATTAATTGGTATAAATTATTATTTTTTCATCGGAAGAGGTATAATAAAAAAAAAAAAAAAACGTGTGCAGTAGCAAATTACATACAATATATTATAAGCACTGACCTATGGATGGAATATTGTATAATTTTAGAATACTTTCATAAAATTATGTTATCATATCGTGCATATTAAACTGATTATTTTTCAATTAAATTTTGAGCATGAAAAAAGTCGGTAGTTTTCCAAACGGTAAAATATGTAATGGATATATTGTAAAATGTTTATATTATTCGCTGAAAAATTTGGTAAAATGTACTTTAAATAGTGTTTTGAATTATTCACTATTATCATTATATTCCACCATATTGTGCTGGAGGCACAAAAATGTCGACACATAGAAGCTTTGGAACTTCCATTGTGACTCGAGCACAATATGATAGAATATAATGATAATAGTGAATAATCCAAATCATTATTAAACACCTAACATTTAGAGCAGCTGAAGGAAATATTAAACAAATCATTACGCGCATAATAAATTAAACGAATACCGAAAAGTCTGTGCAAGTCAAAGGAAAACTTTTCAACAAAATACACGTACCACCAATAAGGCTATACCTATATATTTTTCAAAAGATTAAGCTTACACGACGAAACGTTTAGTGAGTATCATCGTAAAAGTCTAAACTGTCTTAAATTCTTAATGTATATTATGCACTGCAGTTGTTTTCATAGCTACATAATTTATTCGTATAAAATATTTCTTTGTACACGGCCAGTAGTAAACATAATATTAAACAATTATTGAAACAAAAAAAAAGTTTACAACTTATAAACGAAACTCCCTAATGTTGTTATATTTTTCAGATGGTTCCTTCATCGTAATCAATTTCAAATAAAAAAATGAATATGTGAGAAAAAAAATGTAATCTTATTATACCTCTTGTAATTATTATTTTTGTTTCATTTGATTTTTATTGTGTTAATAACATAGTATTATAGTTATGGTGCTATTATTGTATTATAATAATATAATATGCTGTGTTAATATTACCAGTTATTTATATATTTTTTTTATTCATAAAATTTTAATTAATCACCGCTTTAGCAATCCCGCAGTACAAAATACGTATCATAAATAAAATAATAATGATTGATGAAAAAGTTTTTATTTGTTTTCTGGTGTTCTTCGCCCGTTGTATTTGTTTTGCGCTATTAAAATGAGCAAAAGTAGATAACAAAATCAAATAAAATACGATTGCAAATAGTTTTTGGAATGGAATTATAAAAAACCGAGTGCACGGACGTCAAATTATAAATGAAGGCAGTCATTATCTGTTTGTATACTTGGAATTAATATTATTATTATTTTCTAATTGTAAACCGCATTTTAATTTAGTGCATGCTTTGAATACAATATGACGTTTCCATGCGTACGTGATTGCGAGCGCGTGTGTCCTACGAAGCTTAAAACGAAAACTCGATGCTTTATCGGTACTGCCAAATTACCTGCGTTTTAAGGCAAAGAAGAAAGTTTCCAGTTTAACCAATCTAGCCCAGATTTAATGGTATTACATGTATATACGTTATGTGCGCTCTTAGTTTATATAAATCGACCCTATTTCAACTATAAACTTTCGAAATCCGATGTCACATATATAGTATGAAAGAGATTTGTTATTGTTTTATAAAAACGCCCTACTTAACGAGACTTCTGCCCCGCACGACGAATGCAATAAAGCGGTGGGTTATCAGGTGTAAAATTACAATAACTATCATGGTGCGTGTGTGTGATATGTATTTTTCCAAGAATGCACATCGAAGAGGTAATCGACTTTTTCGATCATCGGTTTCCGAATAATTTGGAATTTGAACCCAAAGAGCTGCAATGCTGCGCACGCATTATTGTAACTCTAAATCACTGAAAGTTGTGTAGAACATTGAACCTCGAACATTTTTTTCAGTACCATAAAATATATTTGATAACTTATTATTTATACTTCATAACAATATAATGTACTCGTGTCCTTATACCGCTTTAATGTGGACCATTAAATAACGGCCGTTACATCCATTCGAGTAGAAGTTGAACGAGTATCGCGTACAGTATAATGTGTGTCTCAATAATAATAATATTATTATATATATATTATTACGTAACAAGTAACGGCGCTATGAAAATGAAATAAGCGAATCCTTTGCGGAGGAATTATTATTATTTATTATGGTTAGTGCGATTTGCAGGCGAAGCTGTTTTTACTCTTTAGATTCCGAACCGAGGGAGCCATTATTATATTGTGGTCTGTGGGTTTTACAATGACGCCTGCCACGTAGCTTTTTGCCGATTAAATTCTTTTCGGCATCAGGTAAAAAATTGCGCGCTGCGCTCGCACGCATAGTCATATAGGACATAATGGATTGGAAATCCTACAAACGTCATTATTATCATCGGCAATATGTGATAATAGTTATTGCCAAAAGAAATCGTGAACAGCAGCGTGAAGATAGAAGTATAGTTTTGTTGATATATTACAATATGTTATATTTTGCACACATTGGAAACAACAAATCTGCAGATCATTTTTTTAAAACATCCTTTCTACTTGAATGTACGTACGGGAAATCATGAGCTAAAACGAATTTAATGATTTTACGCTGCTTTCTTACAAAAAATTAGATGGATACTCCGTCTCAAATGCAGTCCCGTAAAACACCAGCGCAGAGCCGTTATTATTGTAACTCATCTTGTTCTATTTTTTACGACGATTAAGTTGTCTTATTTCAAAACTAAATATTTTTATAATTAATGTATTTTTTTCATTAAATCAATTGAATTCAAATTCATTTCAAAATAAAATTTCGACGTTTACTGCTATGAGACTATTGGAACACACACATAATTTGTACAGGATTTCATAATATTTTGTCTGTTGTGATATTATCTATGAGCTAAAAATGATATTTTATTCGTATAAATTCGTGATCGGCTATATCGGTGTTCTGTTATAATATTTTAAATTTTGTGCTTACCAAAATTTTAATTTTCAAAGTTGTTAAAAACTGTAGAAAAATATGTTAACATATTTGTGTTTATATTTTACTGTTGTACAATATTATGTGTAACACAGACATAAATTATATTTATGAAATACCTTCGTGTATGAAACTGAGTGGATATTTGAATAATAAATAACCGTTGTTTCAAAAGAAAATATTAACTTTCAAGGAATTTTTTGTTTTTTGAAAATGTATGACACTTACGATTTTAAATTGTAAATATATTACCTCACTCTTTTTACAATTTAAATATTTACCATCTTTTTTTTAGCACATGTCAAATTGTATATAATTTAAAATATTACACAGTAACACGAGTAACATTATGAGGAGTTATGTATTAATGGTAGAATTAGCTTTTACAAACTATAAATATGAACTGCACATTTTTAATTAATAACAATAATTTTTGAATATTACTGTTAATTATTATGTAGCTGCTTTAGAATTGTATATTATTTTTCAAAGAATTTTATTTATAACTGTAGTGATTGGGGAAGGTCATTTATAAATGATGATAAAATAGAATGATAGAAATATTTTTGGGATAATATTGCACTTTTATGTTAATTCGATTTATTTCTATAAAACTGAATTTAGATTCGATGCTACATTTTATTTTGACTCAAGCTTCTCTGCTGAAGAAATTGGACTTTCTGGAGTTGAATATTTTTGAATATTGGACACCATTATTCCTTTGTAATGTTGTACTGGCTAAGACAGAGATGACTGTACAAAGTCCATTAATGTACGGTTTTTTGAGTACGTCTGCAGTTATTAATTATTACGAATAATTAAAGGATAATTAATGGACTTTCGTAATTCTTCCTGCAAGGTCGAGGATCCTTTTAAAATGGGGACGTACTTTAAGATTTTCAATGGAGTAGAATTAGTCAATTATAATTATGTAAAATAAAACTAAAAATCGTGACAGTGTGCACGTTGCGAGTGTGGGGCCTCAAATTATTTGAAATCTGAGTATGTTTTTATTTATACTTCCACATTATATCGTTTTATACCTGTGTATAAACCATGATAATATATTAGAATGTGTTGCAATGATTTCTGTATGAACAATTTTGTGAAATAATTGTTGTTATTGTTTTAAACATGTACAGTTAAAACTTGAAGAACTACAATTTGGTAAAATTGATGATATTTATTTATAATATTAATCAATTAATTATTATTTTTATCGACTAATAAATAAGTACAGCAATTTGATTTTAGATGTCACATTGTTATATTAAATTTAGTCTCCACACTTCTACTATTGTTTCAAAATTATATCAACAACATAGTACAAAACGATATGTGTACGTCTATGGGATATATGAAAATGTAATAAAATTAATGATCAACATTGTTTATAGAGATAATAGTTATTATGTTTTCGTACTAAAAACCATAAAACTAAATAATAAAACAATATACCTAAGTAAATTTTAGCATTTCACTACGTGAGTTAATATAGAAACCAAATAATCTAATCAAAGTACTCAAAACTTTCATGAAACGATTCTGGGAATCGATTTATTTAAGTTTTATAATTTAATAAATATTCAAGAATAAAGTTCAATGATTCATTTCAACTTGAAAATTATAAAATTAAATTTTGTCAATTAGCAGATAAGTTATGGTTTAGGTTTTGTTTGACTATCAGAAACTCTTAACACATATTGAATATCATACACATTCATATATTTTACATATTAGACACACACGCGCACACACACACACACACACACACACACACACACACACACACACACACACACAAAGTATACTTATTTATGAAATAAATATAGTTTCATTATATTTCGGTATTTCGGTATTTAATAATCAAGTAGTTCAACTAACGGTAAGCAAAACATTGGATATAGTAGTTACTGAGCTCAAAATATTTCAAATAAAATCTAAAAAAACATTTTAAAAATATCAAAATTCTCAAATTGCTGCGTGTACTGTTATATTTATTTTTGATTTTTAATTTAATTTAAGTACATATGTATTTTGTATATCATTACAAAAAAACTATTAAAGTTTTTATCGGTACGTAACTTTGCTTAGGTAAACCGCAGTAAAATGTTTATCCAATTTCGAAATCTCTACCTAGAAGTTTGTAATGGTGTCGGTGGACAGAAAAAGGGAATCGATTTGTGCCGTTAATATTTTAAAACTCGCAAAACAAGCTAAAGGGCTGTAAAGCACTTTTTATCTACATGCTAAGCTTGCAGTACTCGTTGAATTTATGCAGTTCTTAAACAGTTATGTCTACGTCAGTATTATGTGAATATAAGGTGTTCCACTGAAATAGGGCCAAAATTAGAGTTATAACTTTATATTTTTGGCCCTTTTCTCGTGGCCTACCCTGTACATATGCGTTATATATATCACCGAAAATAACTTTGTTTTCAGTGTCCAGCCTTACTGCCAATACGTTTGTAAGTTTTAATAGTCCTGGGAATAATAATTTTTCTAAGACAATGAAAACAAATCTTACCTACCCCAAAAATAAACCACCCCTCAAAAAATATGTTTTTTAATTCATGAATACTAAGTGCTTACGTACACGGATACTTAATGGAATTTAATATTTGATGCCTGATGTTTGTTCTGGTAAAAAATTAAGTTATAACTTACCTAATAAGTAATAACATTTTAGTAGACAAGAAAAAAATGTTTTCCTTATACATTTCTTGACTAAAAAAAAGAAAATATGGCCCTTGGCACGTCTTTATTTGTATTGCTTCCACTTTAAACTTGTATTTGCCCGAAAAGTTATATTTTATCGGTGCCGCATATTATGTATCATTTGTATGGTAATTCGTGAACGAATGACGACATAAATACGACTATGAAAAAGCCGTTTGCAAGAATCTCATGCCGTTGAGAATTACTTTAAGCGTGACATAACGAATTCTAATACCACCCTATGGTCTATGACTGCATCTACATTCCACACTAATTGTGCGTATACTTATATATAGGTACTTAATAAAAAGTTAGGTGTACATTCAAGCTAAATGGACGTTTGAAGTTAATGGTAATAAATTAAATCTCCGGTTTGTGTTCATATTTGCGTCGTTTTTTTCCATTAGATAGTATCATGGCTATAAGTACCTATGCATTGATTCCGATAGGATTTGATCTTTTCGGGGGTATTATTATATATGATTTCGTTCAGAAGACGACCATGTTCATCCGCGTTGATCTATTCGTTGATATTATGATGTATGATTGGAATATGACATTAATGTATACATATTATCGGTTTTCTTTATTTCAAGGACTAATCGAATGGTGCGAAAACGTTCGAATGCTATAATTTAATATCAAAAATAATAATTCAAAATACGTCATATAATATTGAGTACTGACGTGAAAATTGATTTCACTTACCAGTTACCAACCTAAAAAACGAGTCAGATAGACTGAGTGGTATGCTCTCCACTGCAGCTCGTAAAACGTGATACACTTTATTAAGTAAATTAAACAATGTTCTTAATTTTAAGAATTACTTAATACATAATTTTAGTTGACTGTGAAGTATAGTACTCAGATTTCACAAATTATTTAGTAATAATAGATAGTAAATATTTGGATTGAAAATTAAATACAAGAATTGTCAAATCGAAATTATTATTTGCATAGATTGTTTAAGGTAAACGTGGTATATACCTGTTCTTCAGGGTAATACATTGAGCATGCTGAGTGCTTGCTCTCATTTTCTCCTTTAATAATGAGTTTGTTCAAATAATAAATTTTGAAATTGTTGAATATTCTTTAATTTTTATTTGTTCAATTATTTTGTATTGCTGGACTCTCCTTATCCTGTAGTGATTCAAACTTTTGTTTTTCAAATGAACCTCCCCCCCCCCCTTCAACATAACATAATTAGTGGATAATTTTTTGAACAGTTTGGTGTACCCAATTCAAAATTCGAACAAGCTTAGTTATTCAGTTATTAAAATGTTTAGACTAAGAATAATAATCTTAAAAGTGGTTTTTCAAGTATAAAATATATGTAAATACTAGATGTAATGTTTATTATACTTGAGAAATTTTACAAATTATTAATGTTGATGGATTAATACAAATCACTTATAAACCCCATAGCCTCCATATCTTACAAAACTATTTTTATGGGCATATTATATCCTTAATAATAATTATAATAAATAACTCAAAAACTACTAACGAACTCTGAATGCGATATATCAAAATGTTCAGGAAAATTATATACTAAATCACTTGTAGTTGAATAGGTGGGATTTTATTTGAAAAACAGAAAATTGTGTCTCTACAAGACACTCTTTGAGAAGTACAAAAAATATGGCCTTTAAATATATTTAAAGATTCCAAAAAATCGGATTTGAATAACTGCATTATTGAAGAAAAATGAAGGTAAACATTCTCGGTGAATCACTCTGTGTATAAGAAGATTTCAGTGAATGTTTGCATTGGTCCGATTTTTTCGACAGTTGGGGATCAACAATTGCCGAGCACTTACTTATGAAAACCACTTATCCGGAACCCGTAGGTAAACGGCTGATAAAACAAGATTAATTCTACATAATATACTAATAAATTATTAAGCTATATGCGTATCTGTTATAATTGGAAACATCTAAGTTATTATCAGTGAATAGATCTAAAACAATAAAGATGAACTCTTGTTAATTTATAATTAATAATACCTGTGTTTATTATTATATACAACAGAGTGTTGTCGTCAAACTAAATCGTTACGTTTATTTTGTAGGTTGTGAGAAATGTAAATAATGAACGAATATTGGATGACGTCTGGCAAGTGACCTTTTTTGATAGGCACATGGAAATATATTGCTTTATATTATGTATCTTAATATAATTCTCAAGTTCATATTTTGTCCGTGCATGCTAAACATCGACTCAATTGACGTTTATTATATTTTTTTGGACGAGGTCGAGTCCAGCACAATAAACGAATAAACGTCAAACTTCACATCATATTAATATTATAATTATTACAATGATTAAATTACCTATGATAATATAATATCGTATTTGACATGGTTTATTCATAGAAAAATGAGAGTACTGTTACGTTATAATAATGTCACATCATAATATAATATATTCATTGGTGACTGTCAATTTGAATTTGTACCATTCATGACATTTACATGTCAAATAATCCTGAACAATTCAATACGTAGTGAATTTATATATGTGTTGGTATAACCTAAAATGCATCTCTTTTTGTACAATTCAATTCTCGCAGCATACTAAGTTTTGTAGGAGATTTGTATGTATATAATATATATATATATAAATATATCTATTACATATCATTTCATATGTTTACTTAAAATGGAAAATAGATTGGTAAGTACCAACATGATATTTTTTAAATGCCTGTTATAAACAAATACTGTCCCAATTTTAAATTTTAAATCTCTAACACTATTATGATTATTAAACTTTCGAGTTGAGATAGTGATTTTAATCTAAAATGTACATATAATTATTTTTATTAAAGATGCATGAAAGGTCTGGAACCATAAATTAATAATGGTGTCTTTTATAAGTACGACAAAAATCAAAAGGAATGTATTGGACGTAACACACACATATACCGTTAAATCGTTATTAAACTATTTTGTGCTCATTTGTACGAAAATTGAAGTTAATATTCTGATAAGAAGATACCTGCACTTAAGGCGTTGGTATTTCGAGTTTCGGTGTAAACCTAATATGAATTCTTCTTTTTTTTTTGTCACACGCCGCTGACTTTTATATTAGACTCTTGAGGGTGTTGAAAATGATTCGTTTTTTAGTGCATTCTAGACCAATAACAGAAAGAAAAAAAATGCTTCAAAAGTCCAACTTTTAATTTAAAAAAATATATTTGAACTTGTTCATTTCTTAACTGTGTTTTGCAGAAAACTGACTTTTTTGTTTTATTTTTTTAAGTAACATAAAGTGTATTTTGAAGAAAAAAAGAAAATTAGAAGGTACTATCTATAGTAAATAAACGATACAATAAATCGAAAATCAATTTCTTACAAAACCTTGAATAAAGAATAAGAGATTCAAATAGGGCTTCGGTACTTTGTGAATTATTCTTTCTCTCGACTTTCATAGCCAAAAGAGTTGAAAGTTTTTATCGCTACGTATGTACTCTACGGGTTTCCAAGAATCTTAGCAGTAGTTTATCTTTCATTACATAATACGTTCGAGGAACTCAATCACGATCAGAAGTATCAGGTGAGTTCCATAAGAATAGAACAACTAAAGTATAAAAAAAGATACAATTTTTAATTTCAAAAAAGATTACTACGATTGAAAAAAACATGTTAATGATAATGATTATAATATCGCACCACAATCGCTTCATACATGTATGAGCACTCGCACATATCTCACTTATCTATCGTATAAATTGCACAAATCGCATAAATCACGGGGGAATCGCATCGCTCGACAATCGCCTCGTGCTCGGAGAACCTTAGTTGTAAGGCAAAATACAAAACTCTTCAAGTGAATAGGAATAAACAATGATAATTATTAACAGTTTATGACATTTGTGCGACAGCATTTTCGTAAAAATGCAATAGTAACTATTGCTGCAGTTTATAATCATATAACACATTATGGGTACATAAATTACAGAACATTGAACTTTATACAAAATAGTTAAGTGATTTGAACCGTGCTGGAGGGCCGGCAAATTTAAACGCATGCCTACATAATATTATGATACATTACGCTTAATCTGTCGAGTAAGGATTTTCAATCGATACAGCGAATTAAGTTATGTTTTCGGTTAGAAGCCACCCTGCAGTACAATATGGCTGCGTATTTTATTACGAAATACATCAAATTTGGTCACCGCGGGAGTTGCACAATAATGACTCGCTGCACGTCATAATAAAATGACTGACGCCACCGCCGCAGAATCCACTTTAGCCTTGGCGTGGAGGTCGTTATTGATGGATCATTAACTCGATCGCCCCCGGTCAGATTACCCGTTAAATTGGGTGCGGATAGCCAAAACATATAAATTCGGACATCGGACGCTACGGGATACGTCCCGTCAGTTTCAGTTTCACGGCTGGTCGGGGTCAATGTTGAGCAGTGTTGAGGAATGGGAATTGACTTAACTAAGATACACATTATAACCGAGTAACGTCATCTGTGCGACTCGTTTATCTTGTATATATAGTTCCGTTTTTTTTTTTTTTGAGTAACTTTGTTCTAGACACTTTTATTTGACTTGTCGCATTAATGGATACCCACTATACGGATACTTACAAATATGTAGGTATTTATTCGTTTTCAATTAGTAACATGACTTGATTTTAGTGCACGTTGTATTGAAACAATTTAACAACATCACTCCAATACACTCAATGATGTTGAAGAATATTGTCGAAACCAGAAACATTTAGGAATTGTATTGAACAGATACCATATAAAGGTATTAGTATAAGGTGATTACTAGGGAACGGACTTTATCGTAAAAAAAAATCAAAATGTGTAAAAAAAAAAAATATATATTATAAATAAAAATAACACTAATGATGTGGGCTTATAAAACTATGTGTACTATTCCGGAACAAAGCAATGAGAAACAATATATTGCTGAAAGTTTGCAAATGAAAAATTGCGACCTAAAATTTTAAACTGATATTTCGCAGCACCGAATTTGCTTTTTCAATAGCTGCCGGCCGATTCAGTATCGAAGTTTGAATAACAATTTTTATTTTGTCTAAATGATTGCAATAGTATTGGACGGCTTCAACCCACTTACCCTTTCTTGTTACAGCAAGTTCGGGAGGTAAATTAAGATCTAGATACATTTCTTTGAATTTTGAAAGACGACTTGGCGTTTTTTAGAATATTTTTTAATATGGTCGTTTTGATCAACTTCGGAATAATTACATCTAATTGTTTCTGAAACACGATGAAAGCCATACACAAAACATGGCAAATGGACCAGTTTAGGGAAAAACGTTGTCAAAATAAATACTACCGATACAGATAATATTTAGTCGTCGGAAATCAATGAAAAAATCAAAAATTACTAAAATATGCAAAATATATATTTATACCAAAATATGTAAAAATATGTACAGTAAATTTGCGTTTATTTCTTCAATTAGAATGATCTAAATCGTACACATTTTTTATCAGATTTAAAAATATCTTATTCCAATAAAATATGTATTTCCGTATTTTTCGCGTCCAAACATGCTTTTTACTGTAGAGAAATGTTTTTGAAGAACATCCGGGAATATTAACAACATAAGAGTTTTGGTTCAAGGCTATTTTGTTTTTTGTTGTAACTAAAAAAAGAATACCTCAACCGTAATTCCATGACATTTTCACCAGATATTGATGTTAGGATTTTATATACATGATGAAATGTTGGCTTATAGATAATTAACATTTTCGATTTTTTTACTCTTCATGCTAAAATGTTTGTTTGTAAGCAGTTAAAAAAAACTTGAATATTTTCCTCATAATTTTTTTACAAGAATTTAAAAAAATGTTGAATACAGTTGTCGTGAACTTTTTTTACTCAAATTTTGACGACATTGGATAATTAAATAAAATGTATAATGGCAATAATTAATTATCTCGGAGAGTTTTTTGTTTTTCTCCAAAATATATTAATCGTTGAAACCTGCAATATTCCAATAAGTACTACTTAAATTTTTATTTTCTTTACACAATAACATTTCAAAATATTTAGACTAATATTTAAGATATTTAAAGGCATTTGAAATATTTTCAATTTACTGTAGAGTGACTTCTCCAGTTTTAGTTATAGTATTGTCGATTTACTCTGAAACGTAATTGATTTTCATTGATTGCTTTTAGTGAATATGACAATTAATAAAAAAAAGTATAAATTACAAAGCTACACAATCAAGAAATAATATAATTATAATGACTGCTATAACAATAAGCATATTTCAGAATATTTCGTTTATATATTATTATTCCATTCAATTTGGATTTTTCCGGATCGCAATACTTTCTATAATTGTTTTTTTTTTCATTGCATTATAATCAATTTAAGTCAATCATAAATAAATTAAGTTATAATCATATATTTTTAATTTTGTTATTATTTCTTCTCGTACATATTATTTTATAAATATTATTCGCCATTCCATAGTATTTATTTTTAATCTTCCAGAATCAATATTTATACTTCAGAAGTTACTATTGTAAGATTTTCGCGATACATGTTATTAGTTCTTCTCAAATATCAGTAACTTTCTAAGTTTCAATCAAAGGATTGTATTTCAAATATATAATTAATAATATACAATTATGATGATAGAAATTGGTATGCAAAGATTTCAATGATTAAATCGAATGGTTAAATTAATATGCTAATTGAATTAGGTTAAGGTGTTACAGTGAATGCGATCAGCAAAGAAATATTTGAAGTGTCATTCTTAATAAACGAAGATTGCAATTATAATGTTAATGTAGGTGGGCAGGTAGGGTGATTTTACGACATTTTTTTCTATTTCTTCTCATTCAAATAGCGTGTTAAATAAAAAATAAAATAACGTAATCAATTACGGAAAATACAGGAAATATAACTAGCAAGTGACAGTTATAAATTACGATATGGATTGAATATATATTGTACCTATCCGTTTATCTAACATACGTAGTCTCATAAGTCATAAATACAATTTGACAGTAACTTCTAGATTTAAAGAAATAACTAAGGTAGTTAATAGTTATACATATACATGGAAACACTCTTCTCTATAGGATTGGTTTTTTTTTCGCGTCGGCACCAAAATACTTTAGTTTACAAGGTTCCCGCTAAGGCGCATGGCTCTAGACGCTTAAACTCACCACCAAGCTAAGCCAACAAAGTACAAACCCATAAAAGCCGTACATATTTTAAAAATAAATGCAATCTCTATGCAGTTATATTAAATCTCTTTGATCATAAATTATGAACTTAGAAGAACAGAAAAACGGTTTATGATTCGCGGGGTCCGGATCAATACGATTCATATATGCGAGTGTGTGCCTATATAATATGCGTGTTTCGTGTAGGCATAATAATATAATATTCAGGTCGACATTTCACATTGCAATGGGCGATTTTTAAGTCAGAGAATATCGTAAGCCTAGTTAAAAACGCAGACATATTGTTTGCAAACATGTTTATTGTCTACTGGCTTGCATTAGGTTGTGCATACAACCACGCGAGGTAACATGCAGCTTATTTTATTCGAATGGCATCATAGTGAATGCGCGTGATCTGCACATGGTCCTTAAACTATCCAAACACCATTATTATTAATTAATTATTCATTAGCAGCTACAATGCTTTTCAATCATTAGTTTAGCTTCATATCGTAATAATTAAAAACAAACATTTTTGTTACCATACAGAGACGCTCGGAGAATGTATAATTGGCGCTCACAAATGTGGCTGCACAATCATAACAGGCACACGTGAAATTAATCCAACACATTTGTTGGTAACTTGTTAGGGGTATTGTTAGAACACTCTCCGCGATTTTGTTGCATGTTATAACTTATTTTTACCGGTAGAGCTTTTAAAGTTCTGCGCTGCCAACTATACTCCAACAGCACAGTTGCCGTGTTTATAATTATGTTTATGTATTTTTATTTCGATTAAAAATTGCTGAGCTCGTTTTGTTAGACCTTGTTGGAGCACTCTCCCACATTTTGTTAGACTCCATTTTCGCTAGTAGTGATGTTTTAAGTTTGTGCTGCCTACAGCACAAATTTATATTAACGATTTTTTTTTCAAGTGAAAAATGTCGACTTCATTTTTTCCACGGTAAAACCTAGTCTTAATTTAAATATATCAAATCCATTTAAAATCACTCAGATCACGATGAGATGTTGACTAAATCACGATATTTCGATCAAAAAATCCAGTTATTGCATCTCGGAAACCTAACTGCATAAATAAACTACCTCACCACAACTGTAATGGCAATTTTTGAACTGTTAAAAATATTTGTAGAAACTCAAAAATCCATCATTTGTTATAACTTTTTAATTATTATATACGGCGTATCATCTTCAACCATCGATTTTGAGAATTTATACCGCTGGCCAGTCAATGATGAAAATGTTAGAACATGCAAAATACGTGTTTTCAACAAAATATTCTTACATAGTACATACTCAGTAAATTTTGAGTATTGACAATATTTTCCGACCAATGGTGTGATTTCGCAATATTATCCTCTTCAATCGTCACACATATTAAACGGATTACGAAATTGACGTATTACGTTTTCGGAATGATGCATACGTTATATATTATATTATTATTAGGATATTTTTGGAATATTTACAATTTAAGGTAGATCATATCATTATTATAGTTTGAGCGTCTGTTTTTTTGCTCGACCATATTGGTAAAAGGAATATAGATACCGAGTGAAATGTGTGTACCGACAATCGATACATGTACCTATAACTACAAGTCTTTGAGAGTGATTTAGGCATTTGGCTTCTGACCAAATACCACGAGGTTTTAATCGCAGAGACAACAGAAATCATAGGGGAGTAGTGATTATCGCAGAACACCTGAATAAATTACAGACTTGACATTATCCAAGCACGTTATTTACATGTGGTGCGCGATTTATGATCACATCCATTTATCACTCGTGCAGCAATTAAGTATACTATATGTACCTACGCTCGAGTATGGCGTGTTTTTTTCGGGTACAAACTACAAAGTAACTAGTCAGCACTTATATATATATGCGAAAGGATGAGAAAGAAGCTGAAAGTTCGACAAGAAAGTGCATTTAACTTTGCATGCGTGGTGGTCGATTATTATTCGTCATAATAATACACCTCGTGCAGCGTGTCTTACCCAATTTCATAAAATACATTGGAGATATTCGTGATAAAGTGAAATGGATGCTCAAAAAAGTTTTTCTACGTGAAACTTATACGTAATCGTCACAATGTATGTATAATATTTACAGCGTGTATAGTTTTCTCTCGAGACATACTCGACCCCCCCCCCCGTCCTGCAAGACACCACCACCGAACGCGTAATGTGTAACCACCTATACCACTATGTCAGTGCCGAATTGAATTATTATCTGGAATCCTATACAGTTTTAATTAAGTTTTCTTATTTATATATTTTATCAATAGGTATATATATATATATATATATAATCTTATACGTGTCCTGACTGGCTGATCGACGTAGAGACTAAACTTATGATAGCTAGAGACTTGAAAATTTTATGGAAACTTAATACCGCCATGTGACTGTGTAAGGGTGCACTAAGAAAGGATTTATGAAATTTCGCATTTTAAAAAAGTGCTCACGCGAGGGTTTTAAGATTTACGATGGAAGTTTAATTTTTTTTGTTCACAAATGGTTGCTATATTGATTAACGATTATAATGGATTGTAACAGTAGAAATTAAGGGAAATTAATGTTTTTCTTTTTTTTAATATACATTTTGCCATTGGTTACTTTGGTTACTGGAGTGTATTTGTAAAATAATTCTTCTATATTATGTTTGTTGCCTTTAAACTCAAAAACTACTAGACCGATTTCGATGGCAATATCAGAGATCGTTTTCAGAGATATTAGAAAATATTAGAGAATAGTTCGAACCACTTTCAGAATTATACGAAGAGCTATAATATCCGAACTGCGTTACCACTAAAACCTAGTCGTACCAACGTAACGCCGTATTTTATATTAACTGTTCATTTATTTCCGGAGTGCAGTTGAGCTGCACAGCTTGATTAAGTAGGTATACATGTTATATACCTACCGTATACTATTAATTTATGGAAAGAAAACTTATTGGTAATACCTGCGTCGAAATTACCAGTCCGTTTCAACTATATTTTGAATCTTTCTCCCCCGAAATTATGTTTATTCAAAATAAATAGCTTATTGAGTTCTATAAAATAGGATAATCACACCACACATTCGTGTACCATTATACCAACACTCTCACTTTATTATTAGTTTTCCCACGCACATAATATTATATAGTAGGTGCTTACGACGTAGGCACATGATACGGTTCTAGTTTTATCTCCACAACTATATCCGTACACAACGATTTCTGTTGGTTAGCGTATAGTCATTTGTATATGGATGTATGTAACGATATCGCCTGCACAAAACCCCATTCGAAACGTGTGCAACAAACGGCAATACAATACGAATTATACTTAAATCGTACAATACACACGATATTATTATACGTTTTAATAATCGTACCGCCGGTGTGCGATCGAACGACGAGGCGCCTATCGTGTACCTATATACACCGCCGCGCGTCTGTGCATATATTATAATCGTCGATATAATAATACGTCATTGTGCCGTGAAGCATAATATTATTATGCATGAGAATGACTTTACTACCCATATTATTGTACATATAACTACGCTGTCCCAGTTCGGTACGGCGCTGAAACGTTCAACATTTGTCGTCGAATAATAATAACGCACTCGCACACGACGAGTCGGGTACTATGACGTTAGATCTTATGTGACGCAAATATTAATTCGTCGTATTATACATGATTATCAAGCGATAAATGCTCGTGAATATAACCCTGTGACGTTGTACGCAGTGTACGGTATACTATGACAGTGTTGTGGAGTGCATAATCTCACCTACATAATACGAATATAATATTGTAATGTAATACTTGATACATTAACATCGCGTGAAACGAGGACTGGCTTTCCGAGTCAAAATAATTCGTTCGAATTGATTCCCGACAAACGACTGGTCGAATCGATGTTCGTTGTAAAAACCACTTGGTGATAATATTAAAATATGTAGATCACGATTTTTCATCTGCGATATTGTCCGAATTCGCCTCTACGAACTACATATTATTTGACGGAAACGTTTTTATTTAATTCCACACCCCCGAATCCGAGTGGTTTGTTTTATTAATTAAAAAATAGATACGTATGGACACATATCTATAACAATGCAGCGCTCTTAGAGCCAAAAAAACAACAGCTAAATGGAAAAAGTCAATTGGTGAACAAAATAAATGAAAAAGTTGAACCACTGCCAAATGTCGTGTTTATAAATCCTAAAAAATGTATGCTGTAAATGTATACTACATTAATTTTTTTTTTTTTACTTCGACTTATTAGTTAATTGATATTGGGTTAGACTATTATTATACACCTATTTTATTATCATTAGTATTGACAAATGCGGAAATACGTTTAAGTATATTATTTCGAAATAATATATTGTTATTATTGCTTACTTGTGACTGACTAGGAACACAAACGTGATGACCTGTGAAACTGTTGTTGGTTTAATAAATAATCATTTTTCATCTAAATTCGTAAAAGTTAATTTAATTATCTAAATGAAAGTTCATCGGAACCATTTCGTGTGTATAATACACGGCGTAGACTACCTGTGAACCAATTCGGAGGCGTCCATTATTACTGATATACGAGGTATAGGGGGACGACGGGTAGGGGACTTAATAGTTTCGGGCGCTAAACAATATAATATTTTTCTTTTCGCCCTCATTGTTTTGTCGGCGAAACATTGTTGAAAGTATTCGATTGGAACTTTTTCGAGCGAGTCGATTACTATATGGCAGTGTGATAAGTAGTAGGCCGTCTTGCTATTGTTTGGGTGTGGGTGTGCGGTACAATAAAGGACCAAATAATCTAAAGGTATGAAGAGTACATAATGGATGGTAATGAATGGATATACGAGTGTGTATGCTCATAGCAATATAATTTGGACTTTTGGATTAGAACTAATCCGCGTCCGATCGTTAATCTAACACACATTTCGCCGCCGCCACCGTTAACGGGTCGGCCTGAGCTCCGTTATAAACCTATATAGATAGGTTATCAATATCATGATCGTGTTTAGTGTTTCGATGTTAATTATGCATGATATTATAGTAATAATATTGTTGTGCACACATAATATAGCCGGCCGACGTATTTGTAGACGGGCGGTAAATGATAATACAGCGTTCACCAAAATCGGTTAACTTGTCTTCGGTGCCACGACGTACCTAATAACAATATCATATATTATTGTTATACCTACACAAACTAAACTGTCTAATAACTAATATGTTCACTACGTACATATTACTATAATATACTCATCGGCTTAAACAGTGTACGCCGATTTCGCGAGCCGTTAATCATCGTTACCGGATATCTGCACGAAAATCCTTAACAATATGTGATATTATAATTATACGTCTACTGATAAGTGCTTTATTCTACAACATTATTGTACGCGTAAAACTGGGTCCGAAGAAAACCCTAAACAGATACCCAAAAATGTGCAGCTGTCTAATTAATAGAAACAACTGATTGTATATATATTGTGTACCTATGCAGGTGTAGGTGTGCATGTTTTGTGCATAGATGTGCACTAATTTCGATCGAATCTGGCACGAACACTAAATCGAAATCGTTATAATCAATATATGTCAGTTGAATACTCGAAGAAAGTATGAACGCGAATCACAGAAGTCTGCCTCTTATGACTTGGATAATTATAGAGGAACGCCTATTGTATATGTTTGTACCCAGATGACATAATATTATCTGTACCGTGGTTAAAATAGACGTAAGTACCTATGTATCCGTATGCAATATAAATAAATGAAAGTGCTGTTGTTTCGATTTTGAATTCCATTCTGTACATACCATTTGAGATATCAAGCCCAAATTGTTCACCGACATTCTACCAGCCATTCCATGGGAGTTGTAGTCTAAGCTATGTTATTATTTATTTCGACATAGTCTATTAATAAGTTGTTACAATTTCATGATATAAGGCAGATTGTCCAACCATGTCTGACTTACTAATAATGCAAGGCAGGTACCCAACAATTAGCCCAATAACGAGGTAAACCAATTGGCTCATAATGTTATGCCACTTAAGCCTTATTATGACTCATGATCAATACCAGTTTTCGGCAACTTTGCAACATTAAAAAAAAACACCAGATAATATAATACATCAAGGATCGGGTGACAAAATTGATTTGCTCCTGAAAAGACATATATTTGTTTACTATTAATAATTACCTATTTGTTTTTACTTTAACCTATTATTGACGTGTACTTCGCCTAGTTTTAAATGCAATATTTATTTTTCTTAAATACGATGTAATAGTATTAAATATTAATAAACAATAATCAATTGTAAAAATAAATCTATATGATTATAATAATAGAAATATATAATATTACTATCAAACTTATTTTTCTCATATTTCTGGGATACAACTATTGAAATATTAAAGTATGATTTTATCAGATATGTTTGATCATTAAATTATACATTATTGGTAAATATAATATATAGTTGTAAAAATAAATATTATTGGTACCTATGCGCGAATTTTTAAGGTTTAAGTATGCAGTATTGAAAATAAAATTGGTATAATAATTAATAATACTCGTAGATATTTCCTGCTATAAGGTAGCAAAAGAGATTGCAAATGTATTAAATTCCTGGTATAATTCACTCATACTTATTAAAAGTCATGTTATTATTACAATTTTTTTTACATAATATTCCGACAAATCGTCCCAAAAACATTACCATTATCTTGTAGAAGGGGAGGGCATGTGTGGCCAACACCGTTATAAATCGATTGTATGTCAACGATTTGGCGCAGGGTTGTACATCATATTTTATTCATGCGCCATTCGATATAATGTTAAAATAATAATTATTTATATGCGGAGGGACGGACGTTGTGGGCTTATAATATAGAGCTGGTGATTAGGATCTCGATCTGTGGCCGGGATTAGACTTACCGGACGGATTTCGGTGCGAGGATCCGGATTTATTGTGCTCGGACCAATAGGTAAGTAATAATATTATGGGTGGGGATTATATTAATATTATTAAAGTGTATGGCACGTTTCCCGTTGAAACAAAATATAAAATATGCAACAACAATGAAATGGAATCTTGAATATTCGTGATACTTTTTCCATTCCGACTTGACAGCCGTCGATGAAGATTTCTAGTGTAAATAATATAACATGACGTCACAGCCCATCACACGCATACTGTTTGACAACTGAGTTATATATTCTTGGAGTCTTGTCGTCAAAGTTGTTTTCTACACAACAATTAAAAAAAGCGGCTTGTCGAGGGCTATTTCGTTATTATTATTCGCCTTGGGTTTATTTTTTTTATCTTTTTTTATTCGGTTTCCAGGAGAGGGCAAAAAAAATTAAGCAGACGACCGGAAAAAAGTTCTTTATGTATACCACCGCCGACGGTTTGGACCCTCGAGCGAAACACATAAATCGTCCACGAAACTTTCGTCTGTTGAACATCAGCGTCGGTGTGTATACCGATCCAGCCCCATTAATATTGCGCTGATTTTTCATCGGTGTATATTTCGTGTTAGCATTTAAGTATGAAATGGTTTTAGTTCATGACATATCTTGATACTATTTATACACTAACCGAATAGAATACATCGTATAATCGAACTGGATATTTTATACATTCTTCGCATATTGTTGTATATTGTTCAGTTGTATTGTGTGCGTTGGAAATAGTTAAAATAAAATGCAATTCCTGCGGTATGTAAACTAGTCGGTTTCGTTTTCGATATTCAGATACGACGATTGAATTGATTACTTTATTTTATGATAAAATACAATAAATAATAACAACAATGATGAACACAGCAAGATTGTATTTTAACACTTGGGCATCGATATTCTATCATAAATGATAACTAACGTATGGAAATTTCTCCTTTATTAGAGTCCATAATAACATAGGTATTATTCATATTGTGTACATTATATTTCCAAGTAATAATATTGAAATACTGACAAATGTTTGCTATAGATTTTTATGTTGGCCTAAATGTACTCAAAAAATATTACAAATATAAAATATAACATAATTCCTGAATTTTATTTTTGTATTTTAATATGAAAATAATAATTTTATATCTATACTCTTCAACTACCTATAGTTAATAGTACTTAATGATGTGTAAACTTTAACCATTCTCAATTGATTATTGTTTAAAATGCCTAACTAGTTATTCTATACGATTTTTAGAAAAGTATTAATTTAATTTTAGTGGAAATACACCACTTACTCAATAAAGCAGTTCATTCAATTTTAATATAACAGATTTAATATTTTAAAGGTACAAAATATACGAGTACAGCCTAGTACAAACGAATTGTTATAACATAAAATGTCATATTATTATCATGTCGACCCTGTATGCTGGCCAATTAGTAATTTTATAATCGTTATAGAACTCTCCTAGCAGATAGAATATGATGACGTATTGGTATGCGTAAAAAAAAAAAAACGTTCTTAGTCAAAAATGTTCATAATCTTACGACATATTTTTGCTATTTACAATATAATAGTATAATACCTACCTACATAAAAATCAAACACGATATTATAGATTAATTATCGAATTCAGAACCGTTTATAATAAATTCTAACTATATTTTAATATTAGTTTCAATCAATATGTATACCTCGGTCCACTAATCCGTGTAAGCCATTTCAGAACACATTTTTATAGTTAACCCAAAATTTAAAATTATTACCGCCTAGGTAGTGAATAAAGTAGGTTAGGTTAACTTATATATTAGACTCGAAGATTAATGTTAGAAATTTTTTATGTATGCAATTTAAATTTCGATTTAAAACAGAATATAGCGCGTTTGATTGTGATGGTATTTAGATATTTATGTACATTCATATTCGTGAGAATTAATTTATTACACACGTCAAAGGCCTTGTATTATTATTTTGAAACATATTTCACTTCGTGATAATTTGTCCGCGTTAAAGTTTTAGTTTTAAGTATATCAAAAAACCATATAATACCCAGAATAGTATAATATACATTTTTCATTGGGTCATAAATAATTATATATTTCTTTTTATGTGGAAAGACGTTAGTTAAATTGCTATACATATTAAATTATATTGCGTGAATAAAAATGTTCACTACTCCAAGTCATTTTATAGTTTCTTATCCGACTACGCTCATCGACAACGAAAAAAATAACAAAAAATAAACGCAGTTTGTCTCAATTCTAATGATCTAATAAAATTATTGATATAAACGGATCATATAGAAAATTCTATACGAGTTGTAAAATAAAACAATTTTGTTAACGACCGTGACTACATTAAAATGATAAAATTATACATCGGTAAACATTAAGATTTCAACGAAAAATATTATTGAACATTGTCGCGTTGGTGTTGCGACTTGCCTAAATATTTGTTTTCAATCTTTCAGCGTATTTAAGTTCTCACTCGATACTAAATCCGTTGTGCGAATATTTTACTGTATAAATAATTAAATAATTTACAGCAAAAATTTAACGAAATCGTTGTTCATCGCAACTGTGATAAACTTACGTAAATTACGAAAACGGTATTTCACAGTTTGTTATATGTGTTATGAGACCACTCCTCAGTGAGATTTATAGTGATTAATAATAGTTTGTGATTTTTAAGAATAAAATACCGATTGGTTTTTAAACAATAGAAATTTCAAACAAAAAAAGATATATAACACTGTTTTAAGACAGTTAACAAAGTTACACATATTTCATTTTTGAAGTTTAAAAAAGAACATACATTAATATTTTATCGTATTGTTTTTCTCCCTTCAAAAACGCTAGCCAAAACAATGTCAAATACATTTCTGCTGAACGATATTTACTACATAATATACCGAATTGTTTTACAACATTAAAAACCAGGCCAAATTTATTGAAATATACATATACATATACCTATAATATTAAGAAATATTAGTTCTTACTAATAATAATTTTATTCTTATAGTAGTAAAATTATATATATATATATATATATATATATTGCTGGTGTTCAAGTTAATTTGATCATAATTATTAGCAGAACTTAAAACAAAAAATTGCCGCAGAGAGAAAGTAATTAGACTTCGGTTTGATTGATTACAAGAAATATAAGACGTACCTACCTAGTAATGGATAACATCTAACTATTTACACCGATATAATTGTTTCCAATTCAATATTTTCATATAGGTACGATTTTCGCCGCAATATAACCACATGTTCAGCATTAAAAAAAATGTGTAGTTTTCCCATTTGCAACTATACGTAAACGATGACGAAACTAACTGTATACGTTTGATTAAATCATCTATACCTATGTACCTCTCTCGGTGATAGATCCCAAAGTTATTCTGATACATTACGAATAAAAACGCTTCATTTGATTTAATGTTTGTGTATTATATAGAACATGATTATGTCGTTGTCGATAAACGTGCAAGTTACCTTTCTGAACGTCTCTTGCGGCCACGTCTCCTCGCAAAAATCTTTGCCGTACATCTCCTTGTTGGCCATGTAAATGCCATATGGCAGCGTGGCCACCAACGAGAATATCCATATGGTGGCGATTATTTGCGCCGTTGTCCATATGGTCATCCTCGGCTGAAACGGGTAGATGATGACGAAGAACCGATCGATGGCGATAGACGTCAGCGTCAACGTGGAAGTGTACACGCTGGTGCCCTGGGCGTATGGGACTATGTGGCAGAATATCTCACCAAACATCCAATGGCCTGCGAAAACATGGTAAAAACAAACGTCAAGGCATTTCAGCTACATACTATTTTTAAAGTTCAACACCAGACACCTGAAGTCATGCGACAAGGTGCGTACGTTATTAAGAGTTATCGCTCACGAAATTCAATAGAATTACCATCGAAATAAGATATAATCACAGAGGGTATGCATATAAAGTACGTTGTGTGTAAAAAGAAACTATTAATATTTTACAACTGTAAGTCTTTTGGAAATTCAACTGTTCCTGCCGTCTTACCAGCCTTGAACCGATATACCAATGCAACAATACCGATCTCCTCATTCTATAGAATAAATTATTCATATTCGTGCAGCATGTACCAGGACCCACCCTAAACTATTTTATTAACGTTTAAACGAAAAAAAAAATATTACGATTTAAAATACATAGATAATATAAGGTGATTTCTTTTTCCAAACGAGTTCTCGGAGAGACCCCTAGGTGACAGCTCGTGACAAGGGCTCTAAGCATGGTGTACCTATAACCATAATATGAAGAGGGGTTTTACATATCAAAATCAAATCACCAGGTGTCTCGTGCGACGTTTACACCTTATACCAGTTGGTAGGTATTTGCATCTCAAGTGACTTTTTTATTATTAAATGTAGATAAGAAGGAATTCATGGATGAGTGTATAATTTCGTTTTAATCGATTTTGGTATTCAATATATTCAATATTATTTTATACTCATAATAATATATGATATACCTACCACCACATGCGCGGTACCTATCTACAATATTCAAGTTGTAAACACCCCTATATACTGTTCGATTTTTATTTATTTTTCACAAATCCGTGTATTTGAACCATTAAAAAATTGGGACAAAAACATTCTTTGGGAAATCATTAGTTTATGAATTGTGTAAAAAATATATTATTTTTCAAATTCCATACTTCCATATTTTTTCGAAAATCATAAAATTGTTGGCACATAATTTTTAAAAACGTTGAAATACACCGATTTCAAAAAAAAAAAAAAAAAACTAAACCACAATCGAGTGCGCACTCAAATTAATTTATTATAAATGCGAGATGACGCTATTGCTAATATGGTATTGACTTAACACTGATGTATAGATAATCAGTACTTGTGACTTATATATATATATATACACGTCACACGTAAAGGCCGGTGGCCAAGATTACGTACGACCGCGTTCTTTTCTGCAGTTTCTGAAATTAATCCTGAAGGATAATTCTCTGTGGACGTTTCCGGGGGTACGGCGAAAAAGGATTCGTCTGTATCGCAATAATACGCATAACCAAACGGGCACCACGTCGTGCGTTCACGTGACGCACCAACTTTGGCCGAGCACTCCCTTGGAAGCCATTCAACTTAATTTTCTATTCGACAAAGAAGACGCCTTGGGTACGGTGTGCACTGCACATATATACAGATATACGTATAATATGTGTTTGCACAGTGTATACAGATATGCGTGTATCTGTACGAGCGCGCAAAACAATAGTGAAACACAAAAGGGTCGTGTAATAAATTTCGAGGTAATATGTCAAAAAGTAGGAGAGCGTTGTTCTTTTAATCGCCCCCTCTCACCATTTTGTCGCAAAAAAAAAAAATAATAATAATAAAAGTAAACGAAAATAATAAACATTACTATACGCTTGAAACCCACAGTATAATATATATATATATATATGTGTGTATTATGTACATTGTGCAATGATTTATAGAGTCTACACGTCATATATACATAGAACCAGAACGTATTATATACCGTATATTATATAATACATTATATTATATTGATTACTGTCATTACTCATATTATTTTAAAATATATAGGTATATATATATTTTTTTTTCTCAAAACAACCAACGTCGACTTCAACGATATTCACCCACAGATGAAAAAGAGAATGCAATATATCACCGTTGAGGCCAAAACGAACTGATTTCTATAATACAATTGCTGGAGAGAATTATTATTTTTGCTCGAAAACTGAAGACTTTTTGGGAGTTATTTTTAAATGTAAAATATACAAAAAAACATAAATATTTTATAAATTTGTTATTTTTCCCAAAGAACATTATTAAACAATTAAACATCACCCACGCATTCCGGATTTTCAGTATTTCAGAGCAATAATAAATACTGTCGACAAACAATTTTGGTGATGCAAAACGTAACTTTTCACAAGACCCGAATTTTATTATTTTAGCATATAATATACACGTCACTTAACATTTAAATATTTAATTTTACGTTCGTTTTAAATTTATACGATATGACTACATGTCCATATGAGTATAGTTTGTGATTTCCATTTTTTAAATTTATATAACTACAGCATAAATCTATAATTATTCACATAGCGACGATGACCGTGTTCATACATCTTATTGATTCAATTTGTTTGCCTCAAAAAATTGATTTCACATACATATTTTTGATGACAAATTTTTTGTTGAATTTAGTCTTGAGCATACAGGTAATTATGTGGACCTAATTCACATTAATCGCAATCATTTTTAGCGAAAAGAAGTGGTGGTTGCGTTTTGTCAAAAACCATTTTGTCCTGTCTTTTGAATTAATCTACAATATTATACTAATCATTGCGTTCATTTTGTATTTAGCTTGTTTCAGATATGAGATATTATCCATTCGATTTCATAGGTTATTTTTGGTTTGAACATAATGCACGTGATACAATCATTCGCCCCGAAGAAAATACATTGAAAAAATATAGTTTTAGAATTTATTCACGTATGAATCGATGCGCTTCTAATAATTGATCTCTTTCCACTATCGAGTGCTACGACCCGTGTCGTCCTGTATCCAAAAAAATAATACTTGCAAAGCTAAAATCGATCGCGTTAGCCCAAGCTGTATTTCTCGTGATGGATGAATAGTATCAAGGAGTGCAAAGTTTTCGAAATATCATTCGTACACCACACTGAATGCGTACGCTTACTCTTTTTTAGGTTTTTTCAATGTACAGTAATATAGAAATCGCGTAGGTATTCGGGACTAAAAATATTTTTTTAATTCATCACAGCCGCCACAACCAGAGTCTAGAAATTCCACGGTAGCCAACTAATCTTTTCGATATACCTAATGTGCGTTTCACTTCCACGGTGCTTCACGCTGACCATTGTAACAATGAAATTCATCTAGTAGCCACGAGATGATGGTAGTAATAATAATAACAAAGGACGCTTAAAATGAGAAATGGACTAAAAAGTCACAGGACGTGAAAAATAATAAGACCTACGAGGTTTTGTGTAAATCGTCTTTGTTTTATTTCTCACACGTACAATACAAATGTATGATATTTATTTCATGGTATTTATTATTATTTTTATTTTGATGGAGAGAAGTAAAATATGTTTTATCACATTTTACACGTTTGCGTGCGTTTTATTCTTCAAAATTGAATTATTATGGTGTACTGATCCACGAGATATTATTTTTGCTGATGGCTGCAAACTTTTAAAATGGTGAACGAAACTACTTAACTACACACAAGCATCGTGTTATTATAATTCTTACACGTTTGTTATTTTTTCGTAACGATATTTTAGATTGCAAACAATTCATATTAAAATGGACATTAATAAAACACAAATTATTGATGATTACTTATTAAAGTATTGGAAATAAAGACATCTGTTTTTATTCATATAAATATAATCAACGACGTAATTGGTCATATTTCATGAAATAAATATAAAGATAAACAAATAGCATACTTGAATTCGTCAAAATGTAATGAAAACTTCAATTTTACTTTTTGTGGGTTCTATATAGTAAAATACGAGGATTTTAACTTTTTTCCTTTTTTATCTGCTTAAAGTTCAAGTCAGTTGGACTTATATTTTTAAGTTCAAAGGCAATTATGAAAATCGGAGAAATGCTAAATTATGTGCATAAATAAAAATTAAACGTTTGCTGCCAGTAATATAAATGTTAGTAACCGTTTCGAATTAAAAAAAAAGAGAAGAAAAACAAAATAAAACAAAGAAAATTACGCTTTCAATTATATCGTATTGTTATTTTAAATCGAATCTCAGCTGCATGAGCACGTTTGGCAAATAATTTTTCTGTAGGAAAAACTTTTCATTTTCGTCGGAATGATATTATTTTTGTCACCATCCGAATAGCAGCTCGTTACTTCAGGCAATTCAGGCAACCCAAAATCACAAACAGTTGTGTGTTTCGGCTGACCAAAGTGTTTTTATTTATATAATGCAATGTCAACCCGTAATAGTATAGAACCCGTAGAATGATAATGAAAAAAATCAAAAATATCACCAGTTTTATTTCTCTCGAACGTTATTGTCAATACATTTATATATATATAGTATTCTAACTGGAGTCCGTGCGTTTGATACACGTTAGGTATATCTTTTAAGATGTAGAAGAGAAAAAAGATCGACATTTCTACAACCCGGGTGGCTTTAAAACTACACGGTTTTCGTACAAAAAACGACTTCAGTCGCCTCACATTGGTACGCGAGGTATGTCCTTGTAGTTCGATCACTGTCACCGACTGCAGCTGGTACGGGCTACGATCTCATAAAAAAAAATTATATCCATACATATAATATATATTATTCAATCACAGAAAGTTTATTCCAGGTAAATCGATTTGTCTTCGATCGATAAATCATCGATACGTACATTTATTTCACAATCGATCTGGTACAAATGCAGCGAATTATGACGTGACAAACATTCTATTATATTATAATTTAAAGTGAATGTCGTCGAAAAATACACGAATGTTGGTCGTCAAAAGAATAACGACGATGACGGTCTAATCTCCGATGAGACAATAAAACAAATCATTATGACCACCGCCGGACCAAAATAATCTTTTATCGATCGACAGTTGTATACACAGTAGTGTACTTTATATAAACCCGATGGTGGGGTTTTCATGACCCGGTGAAAAATGCAGTAGCACTCTCGCAAAAAAGTATAATAAATCATTTCAGTATCTTATATTCTTGTAATAATATAGCTATATCATATCGATGTGACGAAGAGTGTTTACACAGTTGAAGTCGCACACACACACCTGCACACACACATACACACACACGCACACGCTCATAGATATTATGACGAAGCCACACCACATACATGGTACATTGATGCCACCACTCACGGTAACACGCCTTAAAATAATAATGCGATACGACACTGCGTCGGCAGAAAATCTGATTATTATAATAAATAATAGGTACATAATAATATATTGAAATCTAGGACGCCGCTGTATAACGTTGTCGCTTGACAATATATCTTGTTTTCAGAATGCACATGTTATAAGCTCTTCTAAACAGACTCGTCGTAAAAACAAATGTCTCTTTATGTGTGATGGTAATATTGAGTATGAGTAAAGTGATAAGTTTTTGTTGGAAAAGGTTGTTTTTATAGAACTGTGTAGTAGGTACGATAGAACATGTTTTTAAACATTAGAATGAATAATAATATCGTAACAATAAATACTCATATTTCATTTGGAAAATAAAGTTTTGAAATACATAAATAAAACCGGTATAGCGACTAATTTTGGATGTTCTCCACCATCGAGTCACTTTTAAAAAATTAATAATTTTTAATAAAATGTAAAAATCGCCAACACATACCAATTTAAATGATTGACAAAAAATATTGGGTACAACGTTGTATGTGATGAATTATCACTGATAACGAACATATTTGATAAAAATATTTGGTTAGGTAGGAAAAGAATTCAGATGTTATCATAGCAGAGGACAGTTTCAAACATATTTCAGAAACCTTATTAAAACATATAATATGTTGACTCATAGTAAAATAGTGAGTGGTGACACCTTTTTTCTATATAATTTAAAAACCATGGGATAGGTAATGTATGCAATTCCAGATTTTAATTTCAACAAAGTAAGCATTGACAAACTATCTAAATTACCTAGTAACTTGTTTCAAATGTTAAAGTAAAAGCATTAAGCAACAGGACTTAATCAAAATACATTATTTATGAAGCTATTAAGATAACTAGTAATCGTGGTATGCCAGAAATAATATTATTATGCCCTTTGACTCTCAGGAGTGCAATCAATTTTCAAAAAATATAACTACGCTATTCAAACAACATCAACAAATTATGCGTAAAGTAATAGTTGTTCTAAATGGGTAGTTTGTGTCGTAAGAAAATATTCTTTAAAGGTGTGAAAATGATGGTAAAGATCTATTTGAATCAAACTATAATAACAATTCAGTTGCAGAGCTCAGTTATTCACCAGCCCGAACGTTTATGCGTGGAATTAAGATTAGATTTGAAGACATTGAGGCCTAAACGTGTTTATATGATTATACATACTATATTTACGTTAAAAAAATAAATCCTCAATTATTATAACGAAACGAGTGTTAAACATATGGAAGAGTACGGAGCAGATGACAAAGTGTGGGTCCATGATATAAAAAGTAAGGAGTGGACTCGATGAACGATTGCAAAAGCATCATATTCAGGGCAGTTAAATCAGACCAAAACAATAGACAAATGTCATAAAATAATATATCGGTACATTTTTGGTATTCAATAATTTTCTGACCGATATTACTATTCTGTATTACTTTTCTGACCATACCGGTATATATTACACTATAGTTCGCATTATTTTACTATAATATAGGTACGGCTATGGCAACAAAACTATTATTTTCCCTGCGGCGGCACTTTTGCGGGCTTCGCTGTCCCCGAAACAGAACACTGGGCCTTATGATCAAGAGTCTGTAGTTTTAGGACCATTGTTATGTTATCGTTGACCGTTTGCGTATAAAAGCGAGTGCGATCGTCTACCATAAGTAACTATAGTGTTTCATCTGAATCGTAGGAAGACCCACCCGCAATGTGGGCACGAACTGGTCGATGATTCGGTTATCTTACCGACTCTTCCTGACTCTTACTGACTCTTACTGACTCAACGTTTCTCTACATTATTTTCTTTCAGTAGAAGAGTGTATTCAAATTTTCAGATCTAAATAATACGTTTCTATGTCCACCACTCATAAGAAAATAGTTAAAAACAAAATCGTTTTTTTTTTTTAAGAAAATATTAAAATATTTAGAGTCAAAATGTTAACATTTAATTTAAACTTTAACATCCGACTCAAAACAACTGTAAAACCCAAAAAATCTACCTCTGTCTATTGTCTTTTTATTCCCATAGCGCATCGGTCCTGTCCAACAATTATTACTCAAATACATACAAAGTGTCCGTGTTTGTCTTCATGTTCACTGCAGTCTGCCAACTATAATTATTATATACTTCCTTACCAACTTCCTGTTTTAAATTCAAAACTAACATAACTATTTGAATACACAGTGAAAATAAACCACCTATATATATTTTACACTATACATTATTATGTTTTTACCGTCCACATACTTTTTGCGATAAATTCAGGATGGGTGACATCGGAGAAACCGGAAGGATATTTAATTTAGTTTTTTATGTTCACTATTTGCACAACCAGCTCTATTCATGTGGTGATATAGTATCACTAGAGTCTGTTTTTTGGCTTTTACTATGACACAAGCTACCCAATAGATCCGGCCAACTTTATTCGTATTGCGAAATCAATAAATTACATTTTTAAAACCTAATCTAAAGTGCGGAGATTTCGATTTTTCAAAAATCGTTTCTTTTTTTGTTGTGAAATCATTACAATTTAAGTGTATAAAATACATAGGTCAGAAATTATCTTGAAAACTAACAATCAGGGCTTACTGAGTACACGATTTAAGGCTACAATAATATAATAGTGCATAAGGATACTGTAATATAAAGAGCCTATGTACCTATGACCTACAATATCCTTCGTTCAAAGGACTAGTTTAAACACGAAATCGGAAATATTACTATGAGGAGTGAGCGTAGTATTATTTATGGTTATACAGCCAACATGCAATAAGGTACGGAGTTTGAAAATGTTTTCCTAGACACCCTATACAGTGGAAATACTTCTTTCAATACATTTTTCTGTCCCAATATTAAATATTTTAACCCACATAGTTCACAGGTATTTGCACGGTTGGTCCTAAAGCTATCGTCCATCGTTATCCATTCGTTTGAAAAAAAAAAACATTTTTCTAAGTCTTACATGTCACTAGACATTCGTGTAAAAACACGATATCAATAGATAGTTTCGTGACCGGAAGTGAAAATACGTGAAAAATATTGATGCGGCAAAAAATTACAAGAGTTGTCTCACAAATATATTTGAATTATATGCTTAATATTTACCAAAAGACATTTTTTTGTGTTGCAAATTGCTGTACTATTTGCCTCAATCTATTATGTTTCAGTTTAAGAAATATTAAAACAAGTGTTGTTATTAAAAAAACTTAAATAATTACAATGAAAGTAAAAATATTTTTTCCCAGTAAATATTTTTACATTGCGAAAAAAAATCAAATATATTGAAGTACCTACAACGTTTTGATATTATATTGTTTTATTTTTATTTTTTGTTCTTTAATGGAATGTTTATTTTTTTATGCAGTTAAAAAAACACTATACAATTACATACTGAAGGAATAATGATCTAACAGTATACAACTGTAAAATATTAAATGCTTAAAGTATAATTTAAAATTAAAATGTTTGGAAAAATAATAATTTAAATCAATTAAGAGAAGAAAAAATAATAACTCGTCTTTATTAAGTTCATATTACTACTATTAGTATTGAAATTGACTCGTTTTGGAAATTGCTAAATAATGTAAGCTTTTCATTCAAATGCGAGCTTTTAAAAATAAAAATACTCATTGAAATCATTATAAAAAACGGTTATTATTCATTAAATTATTTAATTTATTCTTTGGACTTCTTAACGACTTTTCTGGATTTTTAACCTAAATATTTTATTAATATTTCTAGGAACTCTTCTTATTTAACATACATTATTATATTTATAAATGTATTAAATTAATAAAATAATTATTAAATTTATTTTAACTTATTTATTTATAATTAAATTAGAGCTTAAGATAGTGAGTGTAGCGTTAGTTATTTAAATCATCTACTCAATTCCAGTGTATATCATAGAATTATACCTTTCTTTTAAATTTTTATTTTCAGTACTATGTTAACACTTTTTCCTAGCTGCATTATACAATATATAATTTAAAAAGGTTTAATTTTAGTAAGCTTCTTTTCAAGATTTAGTAGATGGATTTTTTTGGACATAGTGCATTAGTGCGATCGTTCAAGTACACGTTTGAATAATAAACCATTAAGGTAGGTAGGCATGTCGTTTATGTAGTGCCTACATTATTAATATTTCAATAATGAAATCAAATATATATATTTATTATTTTAAAGTAAAAATATGAAATAAATTTCTATGTTAAATAATATACAATATTATGTATTGAAGGATTGAAGAATGTTGTTGGGTAATATTATTAACAAATACGGCAAAACAAATTGTTAACATATAGAAATGGTATGTAATTTAAATGTTCATATACGCGTGTGATTAGATGCGAACCACGTTTGGCTCTTTTCAATTTATGTTTTTACATTATTAATTACTAAATCCTTTAATATTTAATGTTCTACATTCGGCGTATCTTTCCATATATGAAAAAAAATTAAACAGTCGTGTACTTAAATCTTTAATTAAGTATGTAGATTAAACAACTAACAGTTAAATGCTCGGGCTACAGGTTTAAAACATAAAGTTTACTAATAATATCATATTGATGCAATATTTTAGTTTTTTCTAAGCTCCAGACTTCAGTATAAACAGTTTCTGAAAACATTTAAATTACTATGATTTTAAAATATTATAACATGCATTTGTAACATGATGATTTAAAAAAAAATATTTAATTTAAATAATATCAATTATATACGGCCGGACTTATATTAATTTTAATTTTATCTGCAGCTGAGTGGACTTTGTTAACTTTGAAATAAAAACATCGCAAAGGTGTTGACGGGTTAGAATATACTGTGGATTTTCATGTCAGAAGAGGGTTCAAAAAAATTAATTTAAACTTTTAATTGGGCTTTCTCTTCACGTCCAAAAGGACGAAATTTCGTTTATTTTTTCATAGACAACGCGTCACAACAAGAATAAAACGAGTACATATACTACTACTGCGTGTCAGTAAAAATTATATTTTAATCATAAATCAGCTAAATATACCAAGCAGGTAAACTTAATGTCATGTGTTTTGTGCATTACTAATGTCTGAAATATCATCTTCAAGCATAATTATTTTATACATTTTAGATTAGACTTCGAGTACACTGATAAATAGGCTTTTTGTTAAAGTTGTTTGTATAATCATGAGCACGATATTCGTGTAATGAATTTCACCAATAAAACGATAGTTGCACGGCGATTTAGATAGGCAATTTAGCTACCCCATGTATGTGGTACGCGTCTTTTCCGATATCATATTATTAATGTTTTGATATTTCTTTATTCTTGGATACATTTTAATAATAATAATATTATTATGATTATACTTTATATGAAAACAATCAATTGTAATGCATTTCCGACCTTTTATCCGAATCGAAATTCTTAAAAAAAACTTTCCTTTCTTTGTGCAGTATTTTCCCAAGAAAAAAATATTTTTCTAAATATATTATTGTTTATAAAAAAAATATTGTTATTATTACACAAATATGATTTCTCCAGATAAAAAAAAATATTAAATAATAAAACGTAGTCTTACAAGGCAATACTATGAGCCACAAGAAGCTTATTAAGTATTTATAAATTACTAAGTCTGAAATTGTATAGTAGAAAATCTGGGACCAATAAGATTTACCATGTTGTTGGTTTATTAAGACCAGTAACTTCTAAAAATTTAAGGTAGAAGGCGGGTGTATTAAATATTATAAGGTTTAAGGTAAAAACCATCAGTTAATAGGTCGAGAATAAGGTTTGAGAACATTGGTAAAATGTGTGGGAAGAAGTTTAAACCTTTTCTTTAGCGTAGGAAACTAAACTATTATTATTAAATTGCAGATTGAGAATAATAATAATTTTTGGGCTTTTTTAATAAAATCCTTGTTTTATTAGAATTATTTTCAAAATATTTCTTACTTCTTAGTTGCTGCATATACATCTAATGGTTAGATTCTAATCAATAAAATAAAAAGATGTATCTAATTGCTTGTGTCTGCAAAATGGATGTTAAATATAATTATTATATAATAATATAATTGTTTTAAACATGCCCGGGAAAATTTGGTTGTTTATGTAATTCGGTTTTGAAAACTTTGAAAAAACATAACTTAAGTACTTCAAAGTATATACTGTCAATTACTCAAAATTCAAATTTCGGGTGTCATGGATCAACATTTACTCTTTGACAACCACATGATAAGCAAAGTTTTAAATTGGGTGGCTAAGCACATGTGATGCATACTATTTTTCGAAAGGCTTCAGATGGTCTCTTTTACGACAACATGTTATTGATAAATTTCACGTATTATATGGGATTACAACATATTACCTAAAATTATATTATTTACAACAATATGGATTAAACCGTATTTCTCTAAAACCTGCGGAAACGCTTGCGAAGTTTACGTTTAACAGCGGGATAACAATGAAGATTCGTTTGATCAGAATAATACCGGTATTAAAGGGTAACCCAAGAGTTTATGGTACACAAGACCGGAAAGATTTACTAAAATCAAGCTACACACAGCTGGAAGTTTTATGTACATAATATTATGATATAATAATATGTATGTGCACCTACCTGTATGTATACGTATAACAATAATACATCGTAAACAGAGGCTTATTTATAAATGCACTAAAATTGTCCAACTTAAACTGTCAATAATAATTGGTGAACTAAACAGACATGCGTATGAATGACAAGAGACAGAAATAAATAAAATACACTTTATGCTTATGATATATAAATATTATTATTGTGTATGAACAGCGAAATGGGTATTCAGTGTATAGAATATCGTGAATCGAATGTATTGTTATGTTTAAATATCTATTAATCGAACTGAAAATAAGAAATACGTGAATTTAACCCGTTTTACAATATAGCACTCAAACGATTCGATATGTAATTTTGTCTGCAAATACTGTCATTATAATAAACAGTGTTTAATAAAACACGCAATTCAAACGTTCTAATGTTAACGAATTAAATGGTATACATGAATATGTTTCGTCTATAAAAGTATGTTCTGTAAGACTCGTACATACGTATGAATTGAATGCATTCCATTTAGTCACTTGTTGTTTGTAGAAGTTAATTTTGGAAATGCAGCAAACGGCCTTTTGTTTAAATCACATAATTACTCGTAGAGGTCACATTTCGCAACAGTGGGTACTAGATGTCCATTTTGTCCACGATTTGGTCGACATGTTTTAACAAGACGTCTGTTTGTACGTAGGTATATAAATGTATGTACACGGCCAACTATGCATTCGGAAACTTCTACAAACTTGACAGCCGACAGGACGTTCAAAATGGGTATAGGCATTATAAGTACTTACGGCAGTGGCTTGTGATGGATTTTGAGAAATTATTAACGAGGGTCGACTTGTTGGAAAAAAGGGATTTTTTCTTAATGCCAAATATGTCCATTCAGATTACAGATACAGTTACATGCAATATGTGAGTGTACAATATATTTATATATAGTTAAATTGTTATATTGTGCAATTGTAATTTACTGTGGTAGAAGCAAAATTATTTTGTTTTAAATATTATTAGTCACATAATATTATTGAGTAAGTCGAAACAACGATTACAAAAAATAAAACCATAGTCTCTACTTCATAATCACAAAATTAATTATCGTTTATTTGTCATCAATATCTACAGAAGCAAAAGACGTTATCTAAGCAAAAATATAGTATCGTATACGTTTTATCAACACATCGGCCATATAGGAAAAATCTTAAAAATGCACACCCTCTCAGTCACATGGGCACGCAGTTAGTACCTTCGCCAAAATTACAGTACAATACACAGTTTTCCAGTCGCATTAGAAAATCCACTAACTGCATGGTATACGAAGCCAGCTGTGAAGTAACATGAACGATTGAATAAAAATGAATTGCAGAAAAAAATCCCCAATAGTATTATACTGGGGATTGATCAAATAATAATAATTTATTTTACAAGTTATGTATTAGAAATGAAATAAATATTGTAAACCATGTTAAAAGTACACATGTAAATATTATTATAAAATGGGGTACCTCTATTATTATAAGACGATTCTTATAAAATAAGAGCTTTTAACATAATATACAACATTTATTTTTTATTATTATAACACTAGGTGTCGTGGCTGATTGGGTTGTATAATCACATATGTAAAATAATACTATCATCGTATATGTTATTTACATTTTAATTTATATACAATTATTATATTTATTATTATTATAAGCTCCCATATTGTGGCATAATTTTTTTTTTTTACTATTCATGGTGAAGCATCGCCGACTAAGGTTCTTAGCTAACAACGATATAAATAATAATTAAATAACAATAAATACATAGGATTACTAGATTTCGTTGTACATATCAATATGGGATACATTTACATACAAATGTAGTATTAATTTTATAGGGTAAAAGACATTTTTTTATAAAATGACAATTTTTAACATATGGTATACAATATTTATTTTATTTCTTATTTATAATTTGTAAAATAAATTATTTTTATTTACTCAATCCCCAGTATAATGCTACTGGAAAATTTTTTTTCTAGTGAGGGGATTTTTTTACAGGGATTTTTTTTCCAACTATCAATAAAAGCACTATGTCGGGAGTATACGAAAAAAACTCAACAAACATAAAATTCCTAAAACACCTATCAAAAACATATTATTATATTATTAAAAAAAAAAAAAACTAAACTTTACCACTTGATTAAAAAAAAAAATTAATTTAAAAAACCTGATAGCCTCTGAAGTCAAATTTGTATTTTGATCAATGGTAGGCAAAAAGGAAAAAAATTCCAAATACACTACAATAACAGGTAGTGTGTATTATAGGTACAAAAAACGCACCACAATGCCTTGTCATTCACAGAAAAGGTAAAATAATCGTCTGACCTGCACGGCTTCACACACACGCGTATACGCTCAAAATATATCATATTATATTATTACTGTAAATGCGAAAATATGTTCTGTTATATTCAGTGCTCACATTTGCTAATATTATGATATGGCATTATTATATGGAATAATATAATATTATTATGATACATGTTCCGTGCATACGAGATTGATTTTTTTTTTTTAGTTTCAACTCCCTCGAGTGCGTGTGACAACTTGCATCGGACGTTTACTACGTCAGGTGAGTATAATAATGTTATACATATATTTAAGCACTCTACGTGATATACATATCATAATATATTTCGACTAGATTTGTATTATTCTAACATTATAATATAGAATATGTTGCGTAGGTAGGTAGGTACCCTGCTACACCACACGTTTACTATTATTCTTTAACGAAAAATTCGTTGAACGTGGTTAGGTTATAATAATATTATATTATACACACACACACACTTTGACGAAATGTTGTTTTACATACGGGGTGATTTTTTCTCAGTAAGCTGATCTCGTTTTTGTTTTATACAAATTGAAATACCTACTTAAAATAATATTGTGTGTGAATATACAAGAAGAACACTTCACTCGCTTATATTTTATATTTGTTTTTATAATTGTTCAAAATATCATACATGCATGTTCGTGAACTGCTGTTACATCTTACATCCAAGTTAATTTTAGCTAAATATTTAAACAACGATGCAGTCTAAACAAAACCATGTCTTATCTGCAGAAAAATGGAAGTTGTAATAAGCCTCAAGATATATTTCAAAGTAGTTAGCTTAACTATAATACTAATACAAAACACAAATACTGATTATACTCTTCTGAGGATGTTGATAAGTGTCAATACTATTTGCCTAACATAATTAACTCTATCAATGCATAATTTTGTTTAAAAAACCTTCATTTGACATTAGTATCAATTGTATTAATAATAAATAAAATGCACTATTCAGCTAGTAAGTGCACTATAAGTTAGTTTTTTAAGACCAAATCCGGATACTCGAATTTCTATAACCTCTGGCGAGGCACGCCTACTTCTTTTAGGGAGAACTACATTGAAACTATTGTTTTTTGTTATCAATTGAAAATAATAAAGTTGTATCGTCACAGCAGGACACTCCTCAAATGTTATGAGATTCTGAAAATATTTAAAAAGTATGAATCTTATTAAATCTTTAATGTACTTCAAAATCCCAAAAATCATACATTTAATAACGCATTATATTGAAGGACAAAGGGCCGAGAGGGTGAGAATAATTGGCGAATCGTCCTGTTTCATATATAGTACATACACTGTACACACGATTTAAGATAGTATGGTTGCCCGACGACCTGTATGATGAGATCGTTTTAAAGCGGCACCCAAATTAAATGACCAGAATATTCACCACTAGCGCTTGAGTAATGATTTGCGGCGATATATAGAAACAGGATTTACAGTGTTCCTGTGGTACCTTTGTGTTTATCGCCACTATTGGCACTATTACACTCAAGGTGGTGATTTTTCCAACTGTTTTTAATGGTGATTTCGGTAGACACTTGTATGATTCGTCGGCCAACCACGCTATCTTAAATCGTGACTGTACATACATAAATAAGCAATTGTGTGGATTTCACATGGGTATTTATGGACGACCTGCACTTGACGTGCGCGTTCCGTATGACTGTTTGTCTGCAGTAAAGTTGTGGCTGAACCTATTCGACAAGCAATTCTGCACGATATACCTATTGTTATTATATTTTGTACAAGCATATTATTGTATAAAAATCGTTAAACGCCGATACATCATTATAAAGTTCCGCGCGTAAAGGGTTTTTTAATACCGTGCGGATCACAGGATAAAAGGGCCATTATATGCACATGAACGAAATATTCCACCTACAGGGTACGGCCCAAAAATTCACCCCTCGACTGTGATTCGAGTGCACTATAGTCTATGAGGTACCAGTGATTGTATTATACTATAACGGAAAATTCGTGTACATACACTCACGCGAATATAGACTAGTATACGACACTACATGGCCATACGGTACCTTTATGTACGTATACTCGTTTCCTTGATTTCGGAACAACAATCGAATTTCGGAAGAATGGACGGCGGCCGAACCAATGCCGTTCGACCTATTGTGGAAAAATGTATTTTATTTTTTTAATCGAATCACGTTTGAAAACTTTCCATAAATAAAACGTTATATAATCTACGTACACGAAGAGGGCGTGAGGGAGAGTATAGTGTATTAAGGACGTATCACGTGCAACAGCAGTGAGCAGAACCCAACTTAGGGTCAGTCATGGCGCAACATCTGGATTCCAATACACAAATATAATATACACTGAGGCCATGGTGATCGATGCACAAAATCGGTTTTTATTTTCGTTTTGAATTTGATTGAAAACATAAAAAAAATTACATGATTTTTCGGACGGTACGTAAAATATATTAATATTTAATGGGTATACATAGTGTTCAAACAACAACATTCAAAACATGTTTTAGTTTTAAAACCTAATTAGGCATTTAAAAAAAAAACTTGATGTGGAAGAGAAATGGCTGAAATCTATATATTGCTGATTTATCGTTTCTAGGTACGCATTTCTCAGTGTATTTTATTTTTATATTTCTTGCAAATTTCTTTCATTTTTCTTAAAAACCATTATTTTTATTGCCATTTAATACTCTATGTTCATGTTCATATTTATATCTATAGGATGATTCGGGGAAATTGTTAGGTATTTTATTACACAAAAATTGAAAAATGTATATTAAAAGAATAAAGAGCTTGTTGTGATTCCATAATATATAATGCATAACTAGTAATTACTTTATATTATAACGAATTTCCTGTAGCTCGCTTCATAACCGAACGGGTTTTTTGCTACCGTTCAATAGCATTTTATTTATATTTGTGCATTTTTACTTACGATGGCAGATGGATGTAATATTATAATTCATCACATTATATTTATGCATTTTCATCGACGATGGCAGATAAGTATAATATCATATTTCTAAAATATGTTTTTTTTTTATTATTTCGGCATTTCGAGCCTACCCCCCACCAAACCAAAAAATAAAAAAATAACAGATAACTGATATAAATGGTCTTGGGGTCCGTGGGTATTTACCCTTGTGAATGAGACTAAAGAGTGGATCGAAAATTAAGTCATAATGCTTTTTTAGTTTTCCACCATTGTACAATTATATAATTACAAAAATTAAACGCATATATTATATACTGTAGACACATACATATAGGACCACGTGGGACGTTTCAAGACTGGGACAAAAATACAATGGTCAACAAACGAAGCCATGGACATGCTTTTTTTTCTCCATTTGTAATCGGTTAAAACAATATACACCAAGTAAACATTTTCCAGCTGACCGAACAGAACTAACAAGCTCTAAGTGCTTGCAATCTTGTAATATATATATGTATTATTATGTACACAATACGTCTGCGGCCATTATGCACTGTAAATAGCGAACTGTGTTTGATTGTGCGTACGTGCGCGTGTGTGTACAAAGATACTTTTCGCGTTTTATGTATTCCCCACACAGTCATATAATAATAATATAAGGTACCTCCAAATATAATAATATCATACACACACGCGGTCTACAGACTATACAATCGATTTTGATAAAATATTATTGTTTGATAATAAAATAAATAAACAATGAGAAAAAACATTATTTTAGATAGAAATAATAGGATACGTTTCTGTACCGTATCGTAAAATAGCATAATGTAACGGCTCGAATATTTGACTTTAAACGCAATTGTTTTATGTTCATATTATTGTAATTTATAAAATTCGGTTCGTTATTTTTTTTTTTTTTTTATGTTATATGAATATCGTTTTATTAAATAAACATTTTTAAGTATACTGATATACAAATAGTTGTACAGAATAATAAAATAAGTATTTTTTATGCACTTCGTTTGATTAAAAGTTCGAAACCAAAATATTACATGATTGTAATAAATGTAAAATGTTCCAGAAAATATTCCAAATTTAATCATGTTAACATATTTAAGTATACTATGGATATGATTGAGAGATTACTCCAAGTGTGGGCACGTCTTGTATTCAGGCAAGTATAATAATATATAATATAATAACTGATAACCTTTAATTAAATCAAAATCTTCCAAAGTACCTACCTACTTGATGACGATGAATACAAATGACGATAGATAAAGGTACTACAGATGCATTTTATTGAATTATTCCTATTGCACAAAAAAAGTGTAGAATAACAAGTTATTAAATAAATATATAACACTCAACGTTAAGCTTTGGATTCCAAAAGAAAAATTATGTATAGACTTTATATTTAATCCAATTCAAAAACACAGATAAGTAATAAATAATAATATTTTTTTTGTTATTTTATTTTATTTTTTTACTGTTTAAATTACGAATACCTATTTGACAAAAAAAATATTTTGACGATTCGTGTTGACATACCGACGTACAAATTTGAACAAAAATGTGACTGCACAAGGAAAAACCAATCTCAAAGCGTACGACTATTACTGAAATGTCTATAAAAAAAAAAGATGAAATTCTTTCGTCACGGTCGTCGATGGTACGGGATTTGAAAATCACTCAATGCAGACGCCATCATCATTCACTATAACGTTTCGCTCCTGCCTGAACGAAGAACAAGAGGACACTGGATTGATGACTAGCAGGTACGAGATTATATGGGAGAGTCGCTGCTCTCACCTACACGTTAAAACCCACCACAACACCTGCCAACCTAATACTGCAGTATGCGACCAATTTAGTCGTCATTTATACTACCGAAACAATTTGGAAAATGTCAGTAAATGTTGTAAAAAAAAAAAAATTAAAATTAATAAATTCTTTTTTTCCAATCAAAAATAATCGATCTCAAACCATACGAGGTTATGAATTAAATATTTTATGGTTTTGAACTTGGCAGTGAAGCATGATGGGGACCAGCAACAGAATAATAAAACAAAAAAACTAGAAATTCGCTCAGCAGTCAGCTGTATACTGCATAGTGGGTCTTTAGTTAACCTCGTCACTGAGTAGGTTGTAAGTCACCGTGATGCGGGTATGAGATTGAATAATTATGCTAAAATAAAAATTTTATGACAATTCAAGTGTCTGTGGTGATTACATTTTGAATGACAATAAAATCAATTTTGTGAAAAATTAGTATTGTGCAAATGTTTCGATTTTCCTTAAACTTTTTTATTTTACCAATTATTTTAAAAATAGTAATGAGAATTTATTACAAACGACCCCAAAGTACCAATAAAAACTTATTTCAAAGTTTAAGATTAAAACATTTTTACTGCTCCAAAAATACGACGATCTGTCGCAAACTAAACAAATAAGATAACATACATCATTGTAATAAAAATAAGTACATATTTATCGCTCAGCTTTAAATCTAAAATACGGTTACCCCAGAGGACATTATCTATAAAAATATGTCGATGCACTTTTGCAAAAATTGTCTTATATGTTTGACATTTTCGTAGTTTAAAACCGTTTAGGAAGGTACTTCACTACCTACAAAGTATACCTGCTTACACAATAATACACAAATTATGTTGGTATTATGGTATGACTACGGTACTTAAACCTAATTTTTAAAATTTGTCGGTATACTACATTATCGCACACGAGTCCATTGTTATTGTGGTTTAGCGACTAGTATATAATTTTATTTTACCTATTAATGTGCAAATTAATTGTATGGAAACAATTATGTGATGGGATGAATCCACCCACAATTCACAGCAGTGAATTAATAATACCTAATTTTAGCACTTCCTAATGTCTGTCCCTTTGTGTGCCTATATGTACATTTTACAGACACACACACACACAAGTATAATATAATATATATTCTATATATATATAATATGTATAGAACAAACTATAACCTAACCTTTGTAGTTTGTCCAAATACACACAACAATATATCCACGAAAATTAATTACTCTATTATTATAGGATTGACCTGGCAAAATTCGTAACGGTAAATTAAACTGGACCCTTTTGAACATCGAAACGCATTTCACAATATAGCAATAAATTGCTTGTATTTCCTTTTTATCTGCACAGGTATGACTATAATATAGTGACATTAGCATTAACATCTGTTTCACCCAAATTTGTGTAGTTAATATTATTATAATTTATGTATTCAGTATTATAATGATATTGTTCGTAGTAATGTTTAAATCTATTCGAAAAGGCGTATTTTAATGCTAACGAGTAAAGTCATGTCCTAAAATCACTTATCGGCTGGTTTTTTAATACCTAGCTGTAATTAAATCTAACTATAAAACGTACTTAAATAAAAAGGCGACAGTTCAATCCACGAGATGAGTTGTGCTATCGTTGTGTATACTATTTTATTATGTGTATTACGCGTATTCAGGATAATATATATTATTATAATATGTTATGGACAAGTTGGGCATTTTGAAAAATGCTCGGAAACTAATCACAGTGCCCGATAAATTTAGACAATGTGAAAATCATAATTTCAAAACCACAACATATTCTCTTACTATGCCCGCGGATACAGTTAGTAAATGTCCAGGCAAACTTGACTCTGCCAGAATTTCGGGGAAAATGTTATTTGGTTCAACTACAAAATATTTATTAAATAAAAACGGACAATCATCACACGTTTGGCAGTATATTATATTATAATATTACAGTTGAAATTACCCAATTTGGACGTACACAGATAATATGATTTCTGTACACGTATACGAATGTATATAAAAGTAACACTCATAAGACGTGTAGTTAGAAAAACACTAAGTAGCTAAGCAATTCGTAGTTAAATAATTGTACAAGCAAAATAAAAACTAACTATTTGTTATTTTGTGTACTTAATTTAAATAAAACAATTTAATGTATAAATTTATCGTTTTTAACGTGATTCACCTTCATGGATGAAATTTCTCCTCTCTTCTCAATGCTTTATTTGTCAACATAGTAAAATATCATCTCAATAAGTTTTTTTTTTTTTTTAATTAAGAAGAAAAGCCTCGATAACGTGACCATTAGCTTGTTTTTACATATAATTCAATAAGTTTTATTTTTCTAATGCTATGCGATTATTTTCAGCCTTTAACTCTAAATCTGATGTTCGAAATGATCTTAATTCCTTAGTTTTTTCAGTTCCTGAACTCGGCCTATTCTCGGGTATTGACCAAAGCAGCAGTAGTCTTATCACTTAACTAAATCTACAAAAACATTGTTTATACAGTTATACCTCGTGTCCTTAATCATGCATAAATTTAATTTGTTACAAAGCTATCAATATTCTGATATTTCGTCAGAAGAATTTCTGCTGAATTGTGTTTTATTTCTTGAATTATTAAGGCACCGAACCTATTGTTCATTGGTTCGCTGTATTGTAGAATAACTATATGAATCAATAATAGATATGGGAACCGTACACTGCTGATATTATTGGTCAAAAAGAAAGAGTGATAAGCAAGTTTTTCAGATTTCTATATTTGTCCACGATATATAATAATCTGATCACATTTAAACTCCTGTCTCTAGTTTTTAAGCCTAAGTCCTCATTCTAGTTGTAGGGTTCAAACTAAATTTAGATTTCTACAGAATCTTAGAATAGTAATAATATTGCTTCTCCTCAATTACTTTTGGGGAGACATTTTTGTGTTCCATCTTATTCGATAATGATTATTGTTCCTTTTTACTTGAGTTTTTACTTACATTAATTTTTATTTAAGTTATATTATTATTTTTTCTAGGATTGCCTTGTTAAATTTTTTTGTATATTTAATAATTATTACGAATTTTTCATTGTGTTTAACTTTTTTGTTGTTTCCTTTTCTATGCATATTTAGGTAGTTGAGTTTTATCCCACTGTATACATTAAATTGTTTTCTTAACCTATTATAGTTGAATATAATAATTACAAGGATAAGTTAATTTGTTGAGACACTTAAATAAAAATACCTCGTTTAATCCTATTAAAAATCTTGCTAACAATGATATAATATTGTGTTTATTTATCGTAAAATGTAGTATTTTACAAATAATTACATACAAAATTAATTATAATTTAAAATGTAATTCAAATATACATGATGTTATTCGTTATTATACGTAGGTATGTATTATTTGTAATATTTTATTTTATAACTCACTAATTTTCAGAGCCAGCTGATGTTTAAATAAATTATTAATGTTTAATCAAAAATTAAAATGTGATTTATTGTTTTGTTATACCTACTCATATATTATTAATCAACGAGGAATTGTATACATTAACAATCTGAATCAAAATTAAAATATATTAAAAAACTAACTGAACTTATCCATTAGATATTGGTATAAGATCAATAATCCATATATTATAAATATCACTACAAATTTAAGGATTACAAACTATTATTTGTAAAGTGTTGTGCTAAAATAATGTTACATACTATGTTTATTATAAATACTGGTATATTACAATTACATATTATATTATTTTATATGAAATTAAAATAAACTGTTTTTTTGAGACTCGAAAAACCTATTATTTTATAATTAAGATATGTACTTAACCTTGAGTTGTATACCTTTTATTATGATATGATTATTGACTATATTCTATAAGTGTAATATTATCATGTTGATAATATATTTCTCTCAATGGATTGTTTTATACTTAACAAATGAATTAAATAAATAGTTGACGGGTGACAGCACAAATGTAGCGATATCATGGATTCGTAAATATTTAGTAAACGAGTACTCGACAAGGATTGTTTATTTTTAATCACCCAAGCTCGTAAGTTTAAATATATAGATTATCACTAAAAAAATAACTAAAAATAATCAAAGTTTAATGACTTGCCTCGTTATAATAGCTGTTATAAAGTACTTCCTAAGCTCCGTTTAACCCTCATATTTAACAATAATCCGTACAAGCTAAGCTATTTATTATAATGGTTGTCGAGAGATCATTTTGGAAAATAAATCCGTAAAATTTGTTTTAAAAGTTGAATATTATAATATTTCGTACGGCATAATGATTATGACATATTATTATGAATACGCCATAGGATCTCAAACGATGCAAAAAATATAAAAAATATTTTCGTTCGTTATGTTATTCAACACTAAGTCCACATTACACCGTCAGCTGCCACTAAATATTCATTTATTTATTTTTTATACTAGATGGGTAGTCGGACTTCGTTCTTAAAAAAAAGATCGAATACAAAATATGGCGATACGAGTGTTCACAGTATAATACTATACTATAATTATAGCCTCAATTTAGTGAACCACACTTATTGTGAACTTATTCAACCAAGATGGGAAATCCACCTGTGGCGAATTGGATATTGCACTTGATATATTTTCGAACATGATTCAAACTCCACTCTAACTTTCCTGGTACCTCTATGAGCAAATTCTGTAAGTTATGTCAAACTCGATCAGTAGTTTTTTAGTGCCCATGTAGGCTACAAACATACATTTATTTTTATAAACTACCCAAAGAATATAATTTGTGCAAAATTTGGTGACGGTTGGTTCAGTAGTTTTCAAGTCTATAGCTTATTTACCAAACGGTTAGTTAATATTGTGTACAATATAATAATTCAAAAATGTTTGCTACCAACATTTTTGTTAATTTCTACGGTTGGAGAGCGTAAGTGGTGTAAGCTTTTTGTACACAAATTATCGTTTACAGACTGTAGCAGCACATGTGACATACTTATCACTCATACACATATTATGAAAGTTGGAGGACCAGTTAGGTTTAGTAAGTAAAAACGCTCTTTCGCAGATGCAAATATTCCAATTAACAGAAAAGTCGAGTTCGTACAAACTGTTTCAGCCTAGAATAAGTATTAATACAAATGTTATATTCATGCAAAGTCCAATTATTATGACTGTTCGTGGACTCAATAAAGTGTCGGATATTCAACCGCATTGGTGTGACTCATTTTTTCAAGCCTTGTTATCATGTGACGAAAAAAATATATACAAAGTGGAGGAAGTCTGCAATAATATCAATAACCTTAACAAAACATAATATGAATAATGATAAATAATAAATTGTAAAAATCGATGCCTTTTTTATAAATATCAATACAATCTATTATCAAACTATATTAAAAATCAATTTGGCCTTCGACTAAACTTTTACATTCTGAACGGAGTGATGATTAGTACGATATATTGTGCATTTTTATATTTTTGAGATCTATAAATATCTGTAAGAAGAACTTATGAGAAACATTGTATTTCATTTTTAAGCAAAATTATTAATACAATTTAAGTATGCAAATATTCATGATTTTGATAAATGATGTAAACAAATTGAACTTAAGGCACTCAAAAAATAAGGGTGACTGTATATTTTTCAATATTTTTAAACTGCCATATAAACTTTTAGAGTTATGTGGAATCTTGTAATTATACATATTTTTGAATTACAGCAGAGGTTTTAGTTCAAAATTACCTAAATAACTTAAAATTAGTCCAAATATTTTGAACTTAATCTATCACAATATGTAATTATAGAAAATAGTTATTCAAGTAAAAGAAGAATGTTTCAAGTTTCTAAGATTAAAATTATTTTAATATTTAAAAAATAACCAAAACCAATTTTACTATAGACACTTGAAGTTCAAGTTTTCAGAAAATTCGATATTTAAAAAAAAATAACGATTTTTGTTATATTGCTGTAACTCAATAATATTAATTGTTAGGATTTAAAGCTTCTAAGTTATATTTTATTTTATATACACAATAATGATTTTTTAAACATATTAGTTTTACTTAAAAATTGTTTAAGCTATTGCCTATTTACACCACGAACCTATTCACACCGTTATATGGTAAGTCGATATTATCTCAAAATTGAATGAAAATACAGGAATATAATATTATAATTATTGGGTAATTCATTTAATGAAAGCCACTCTTAATTTCTAAAAACACCAACGATTTTCAAAATATTTCTTTTACATAATTTAAAGTTTTGTTTCTAAACTATATTTTTTGAAAAAAATGATACTTTTTACTATTCTTTATTTTTAAAGTTTTTGCTCTTCTGATTAGCAAAATACATTTTTTATTTCATATTCCGAAGGCAAAGGCTGAACAAGTATTTAAAGTTTAGATGACCAGAGTAGCAGACCAATATAATTGTTCAGTGTGCCCCTGTACAAATCCACTCCACTCGTTTTTCGTATGCAATGATTTATTGTTGAATTCAAATTTACGCTTCGATAGTGAACTACTCAATAACGAGGGACCTACATTCGACATGTACCACAAATAACATTTATTGTATCATATATAAATTGAAAAATATACTAAAAAAACATCTAAGAAAACTTCAAAGGTCTATAAATAACACAACAAGAGCTATAGTGTTTTTAAAACTATAGCATGTTTACCAGTAAACGATAATACAAATATTTGTAGAAAAATGCAATTATTTACTTATTTATTTAAATTATAAACGTCCAAGGGCATAATAGAGTAGGTTTATAGCAAGTAGAATAAAATAGGTACCTAACAAAATCACAGATACAAAAATGCAAATTAATGTAAAGTTGTACAAATTTATTAACAGTAACATTTTTGATTTAGAAAGCCGTGTAGAGAGCACAAAAATACATTAAGAAATTACTAATTACATAGATATAAATAAACAATGTAACTACTAGTTAATAGTTATTCTTGTCAAATTGTATTATTGGTAGTTTATTATTAATGTCTTAGACAAGTATTTAACCTGTTTAATCAGTTGAAAAAAATTTAAAATGTTTTTAATTTATTACCCATCATTAACATCCGGTTAACCAAAAGTACAAGAGTTTTTTTTTATTCGGTGGAATGTAAAACGTGGGAGAGGAGTGTAGAGTGATATTAGGGACATAAGGAGGGATCGAAGACAGAATTTCAGGACAGTCTACTTTGGAATATACTAAATACGCAGTACCAACGCAAATCACAATATTGCCTTCTGAATTCTAAAGATTCTATACTAAAATCGGTAGCCATCATTGTCAGTGGTATAGTTCATCTTTGTGACATTGATGTGCCAACTTGCATATAGAAATCGGTTCTAAACTTTTTCTAAAATTTTCTAAGGTAATTTTGATTAGGATTTCAAATCGAAAGCTACCCGCCATTTAAAGAAAGGCCTACGGGGCCTTATCACATCTATTCAATGTTTACAACGTGGTCGATAACGAACATGGATATAATTTTTACGGATACAAATAATTTTTAACGTTATCTCATAAACACGAGTGAAAACGAACATTGGCTCCGATCAAAACGGAGGCCAGTAGCTTCAACCACGGACTAACATAATATATATTAGTAAGATATTTATGATACACCTTAGCCCGTGGCTTCAACCAATAATTACAGGTGCTGTATCCCAGTTATCGGTTATCTGGCTTATTCTGCACATCTAGCACTAATCAGTTGTTGTCGATTGACAAAAACGACGCCATCACATTGTGGCCGCACCATAGTACGAAAAAAAAAAAAAAAAAAAAGTTTATCGATACAATATCACGCGGGGCTACAGCGACCGTCCGGCGCGCAAATGTCGCCATTGCTCACGCCACCTCCCCCTCCCCCTCCCCAAAAACGCGGCCCGATCTCGTGCGTTCAAAACGCGCGATCGCCGTCGAGCAGAGACATAAAATTTCACTCACCGGTGAACGTGTAGAGCGGCGTGAACGGCACGGCCAGCCCGCAGAGCATGATGTCGGACACGGCCAGGTTGACGATGAATATGTTGGTGACGGTGCGCATGTGCTTGTTGGCCCACACGACGTACACGACCAGCACGTTGCCGAACACGCCCAACGTGAATATGAGCAGATAGACGAACGAGAAAGCGGACTGGAAAACGTAGTCCTCGACATATTCCCGCTCGATGGCATCGCTGTAGTTGATGGCGTTCGTGCCGTTGGATTCGGGCCCGGCCGGTATGTATATGGGCGGAAACACGTTGGGCGCGACGTTTTGCAGCGCCTCGAACCCGCCGCCGCCGCCGCCACCCCCGCCGCCGCCGCCGCTGCCGTTGGCCATCTCAGCCGTTTCGGCCGATCACTGTTTTTGCCCCCCCCCTCTGGTTTCACACTCTCGTACAGATTCTAATGCGATGGCGAAATAATATCTCTTCGAGTCCCTCCGCCTCTCCGTCCCCTCGAATATCTATGCTCGGCGATCGGTCGAACCTGACACCGCGGGTTTTTCTGCCACCGCCGATTTCCAGGCGTTTCTTCTACGCGCCATCGTCAATCATTCCGACGACGAATCCGTCTCATGTCTCCGGCCGGACTATCTGTCATCCTGTGAACAATATAATTACGACATTAGTTCTCTCAATCCCTCTCTCTATCTATATATATATATATATATATGTATGTGTGGAGTGTTCGGAGGATTCGGTGGACAACATAATCTTTTGTAATAAAACGAGAAACATTAATTCGGAGAGCAAAAAATAGCTACTTTTACCCCTCGACAACACAGAAAAAGGCAAGTATTGTCGTGCAGTCAAACGCGTAGTTAACGTCCCGAAACAGTTTTTTTTTCTGAGAACAATGTAACAATATATGTGTTATTGTTTATTATTTTAAAACTGAGCTACTAAACTCCTTTCCCCCTCCCACGTGCACACTGGTCGAACTTGGTTAAGTCATTCAATATTCAATTAGCCATAAATGTTACTTAAATTAAATTAATAATATCATTATTAATTAGTTTGGGTATTACACTCGGCATTACTGTAGTAATATGAAAAATAATAACGTCAATACTCACGGTGTTGTACGATTGAGAACGTTTTACCTTTTTAGCAACACGATTGAGAACGATGTCGGCAGATCAAAGAAACAATATTTTGTACCTTAAAATCAAACGATTGAGAAAGATATTTCTAGCGATGTTGCCATTTATCTTAACTTTTAGTAATAATTTTTAGGGCTGGGATTTTGATGCAAAGGCATCTTTTTGTGGTGTTTTGAAACGTTGTTTTGTAAGTATAAAATGTGTAAAATGATATATTTTTTTTTAAAAATACATTTTTTGGGCATTTTTCACAATATGTTCATAAAATGTACGACAATTCATGCGATTAACAAGAGACATTTGGCACACTGTCGACGGTCAATAATAAATTATCATAGCTAGGCTTTTACGCTCAAACTATTGCCGTTATATATACTAATATACCTATATACCATACATATATATATATTTACAAGTTGTCGTCAATAACAACAGCTAGGTCTCATATACTGAATTAGTAACCAATTATAACGTCCAGAACTAAACAAGTAACAATACTAAATACGATAACGAGATGTACACTGTAGGTACGTATCTGCAGATATTCAACTGTAAATAATTATTAATATCGCCAAATTCAGTTGTTTGGTGTACAGTGCGGTAACAACGTAATGTAGTTTAATAGTGTATAATATATGGTGTATAATGGACAACTTTAAAATTATAACTTATATTATATCTTATATAATATATTGTATATTGTATTTTTACTATTTTTATTTTGAACTAATGTGGCAACGTTGCATAAAAGTTAACAGGTAAGAACGTTCTCAATCGTGCTAATGTGCTATTAAAAAAGGTACGGCCGATAAGGACCGTTCTCAATCGTGTTCTACCCCAATACTCAATAGTCAATATCCCCTTCGGTTCATTCTAAGCTCCCCTGTGTGGGCTTGCGCCCCCATCTTGAAATTTAAAATTTTTTGGAAGATGAAATGATAATACAAAACATTTTTTAAACAATATTACGCTTTAAGTATTTACCTATTATTATAATGGTTAATATTTATTTACTTTTAAGTTACCAATTATATTATGATGTGGAATTTAAAATATACAAAACTTGTTTAACATAGATACGTTTTTGGGCTGATTACACGTTTTATGCTTCTGACCAATTTCGCGTAAGGTTTTCGTTGTCATGGTCACTTATTAACAAAATCATATCTATAAAATATTGAAATAAATACCAATTTTTCAACTGGCTTACATATGCGTAATCTCAGTGTAACTTCAATAAAAGTTATCAGTTCATTGGAAGGACCTTACCTACAGGTGGTTATATAGAAATAATTGTACCCGATGACTTATGCCTGCCTTGCGTATTTTAGTCTGGTCTTTTACACGCCAGACATGTTTCATTCCGTACTCAGACTCTCGACATTATCAAATATATTATTTTCAATAAAGGCTTTTATCAAAGTTCTATGGAAAAGAATAATAAGAAAATTCCGAACCCACTCCTTGTTATATTATATTATGTTGTATTCACACAAACACAATATGTGCATATCTATATAATATTAGGTACACCACAGAATCATCACGTGACAAAACTAATGGTATACGCGTAGTAGACAACATCAACTTACGAAAACATCGGTCGTATTTATTTTTAAGCTCATGTAAACACACAATGGCCATACAACACGCAGCGCAGGAAATAATAAGTAAAATCGAATTTTCTTTGTTGTATACTTACATATTATACTAATAATAATCTGTAGACCAATATTGAACAATGCACACAATGCAACGACAAAAATATTGTCTATAACTGAAATAATAATAGTTATAATTTATTCAATTCAATTGACAGTTGTGTATACTATAAATGATACTATAATCGTATACCTACCTACTATTCTACCTTACTTCTGCCTAAACACTAAAATTTTTGCAATAAATTATTACGATAAAATTGCATATGTAAACATGTTAACAGCATGTCAGCATACAATGTACATCGGAAAACATTCGGATGATCACAATGTTATGTTGAATAATTGTGTACTTGGAATGTAAAGTGTGACGTGAAGTTTTCTTCAGAACTTTATCAATATTTGTTCAGTAAGAATAGCTCTTTGTTCGTTTATTTGTAATATTAGGCTTTTGGCATTCCAAAGTATAGGATAAACATTGGCTGAAATATATCTTGAATCTTGATTACCATTCATCAGTTTTGAATTTAATATGTGTATTGATATATTGGTGTAATTAAGATTTTGAAACATTCAAAAGATGATATGAGAATTTAAGAAATAATTCGCATATGAATATGAGAGGTGATGTCGGAGTGAGCTAAAGTTGGATTTAAAGAGTTTACAATAATAATTGATTTGTCATAAAGCATATAAATTAACAGAGTTTTTTTTAAAGTTAGTAGACCGGAATTCATAGTAGTTACATATACTCCTCCATAATTAGCACGATGACACATTGGTGGAAGAATCTAAGATTTTCAACACATGATCAGACGCATTTGAAGAGTTTCAATCAATATAACGAATGCATTTTGAAGGGTAGTTACAGTAGGATTTAGTGTGATAAGTCATTGAAAATTAAGTCATTGTAAGCAGTATATGTTTGATTAATGACACGGTTTCTTCTGTTTTGATTTTAGTATAGTATAAAAAAATGTGTAGTGAGATTGTCATAGTTTTTGAGGACAGGTACAAGTCAATAAAAAGAAAATGGACAATTAGAGTAATCCATCTAAATCTTTATACATGAAAAACGATTTGGAATGAAGACTGTCAGTCATAAGTCTGTAACATTTATATTATTTTGTATTTATAATGCTTTTATAATAATTTATTTTACCAATACAGTTTAAATTATTATAATATTTTGAACATTTCATTGGACGCCGGGCCGAATTAAGGTTTTTGCCGCCCATAGGCTGAAATAAATTTACCGCCTAATTTACATAGGCATTGATATTTTACTAATATCTCAACGTAGTTTTTGGGTCACACCGAAAAAAATTTGCCACCCTAGGCTTTAGCCTACACAGCCCAAGATTGGAAGTAACATATAATAATATTGTTGTCTTTCAGATGATTTACAAACAGAATACTGAATAACTAAAATCGTTATTATTTAAATGTTATACAATTTTGTCAATATTTTAACTTAAAATGTGTATGAAAAAAATATTTGAAATAGAAATGCTTAGATTGTGAGTTTCAGTAAAAACTGCTATATGAGAAATTTTAGAATATATGTTCAGCCTAAGTAAAAAATATTGAACATTTCGAATGTCTGCATAAAATGGTTTAAAAAAAAAATTATGCCATGTACAATATACATAGAAAACACTACTATAAATATTTGAGTTATAATTTCAAGGTCCTACGGTAATTGGTTTCTGAATTTAAATGTTGTCAAATATTGCAGGGTTTGAGTAAAAGTTATCCGTTTTGAACCTCTCTCTCATACACAATGACAATGTCATGAGGCTTTTTGATCGAGAAATAATAACAAGACTAATTGTAAGCTATTTATTTCAGTATTCAGTATACCGTAGAAATTTGAGAATAGCTGGTCTAAATATTTTAAAAAGTCCATCGAGTAGAATTTAGTAAATAATAATATACGCAATGTAGAAAAGTTTCAAACTCTATAAATAATATTACAAAATAACTAGGATCTTCATTTTATGTTAAACTATTAATGTTATGCTTACTTTTTGATATTTTTAGGTTGCTTCAGGAACAGTATATGAATAACATTGTATTAAATACCTATCCTACATTTTCAAAAAAACAGCTATTAAAATAACATTTAAAATATTATGAATTTTATACTATTGAATGGTTTTTAGGTAATTAATTTTCGTGACTTTATTTTGAACCATATTATAAAAACATATGCAAAAGTATTTTTGATATTTTCTAATCTCATTAAGAACAACTTACTAGGAACATAGTATCACATTTTTAAAACCCGAAAAAACAATTGCATTATAAATAGCAATAAAAAAAAATCAAATTACTTCATTAATAAAAAAAAACATATAAATGTTTAAAATTTACAAACGCCTCTACATAACAGAAAAATAGCCAAAATATTTGAATTGTCATTCTATATTTTATAATGTGTAGATAATGATAATGTAAATATTTGATGAAAATGTCAAGTCTATACGGTAGTTTATTTATGAATTAAAAAAAAATACGTAATCAAATTTATCATATATTTGTTTTGTATTAATTCAAACGAAAAAAAAACGATTTTTGGTTAATTTTGTTGTAATTTAAAAATATTATTTATATGGACTTTAAACATTTTATAATTATGCACATTATTATTTACTTCACGCAATGAAATATAATGTATCGAATCAAAATATTTATAATAATACAAATCTATGAAGAACCATCATATATCATTCAAGGATCATTTATCATATCAGGAATAATGCACATGAAAAGCGTTATATTTATATTTTGGTTTTGGTAGCTTGTTTTATTATATAAGAATAAAAAGCAAATGAGTAGCAATTTTTCTACAGCGGTTGGAAGTTTCTGGATCAAAGTGGGGGGGGGGCGGGGCAACTACATGCACATAAGTATCACTTTAATGGATGTGTAAAATTTTAATTCAATGATATGCCATAATAATGTGAGTTATAAGACATCACGAAAACCTCTATTTCTAAGAATATTTTAATATATATAAATTCGATTGAACTAATTTTTACAAAAAAATAAATTAAATACTAGCCTAACTAAATAATAGCCACAATAATATCATATCAAATATAATTATAATATTTATTGTTAATTTATAATTTAAAGTGAATATTGCATACCTTCGAACGTTGAAAATGATATGATGGTACTTTATAGATTTTTATTATTTTAAATATTTTGATTAAATACATTATATTTCATTTCAAATCTTAAATACTTCATAGTAGATGCTAGCAAACAAATAACAATTTTTTTAAAGTGGTTGGAAGTTCCTGGGTTAGAGTAGGGGGGCTAACTTCACTCACGTGTGATACAGTATTTGTCTATTCTAGAACTTACTGAGTCTTCAATTTTTCGTTACGCGTGTTATGTTAGTACGTTGATTACATTTAAACCATTTAAACCATTTACTAATTTATTTATTCCTAGCCCCCATATTCAATAATATTATAATAAATGATTTGTGAAGAAAAAGTGATTTTTTTTCACTTGTTCAACTTAGGTTAATGTATGAATGCTACTTTATTATCATAATCATCATTACAAACAATCAATATTGTTGTTTGGTGTTCATATTTGCACCAGCGAAGTGGGTACCTATATTTATTTAATTTGTTCTTTGAATGACTGCTTTAATTTTTTTTTTCAAATGAAACAAAATATTATGTAAACATATTTTTGACACCCACTATAAGTGCAGCAGAGCGAGTTTCACTGTTTTTTTTTTTTATTTGAACCTTCATTGTAACGAACTATACGTATTACGATTTTCAATTTTGTATCACATCTGGACTGAACACTTAAAAAGACATATTTGATGGTAATTTACTTTATTAATATTCGTGGCTTTCGAGGAGTCATTTCTTTCTCATGCCCAACTACATTTCACCATATGCAAATTTAATATAGATTTCGTATAACCTCTTGTACAATTATAACATGTGTACTAGCATTTGTTTGCTATGAGAGTATTACTATAGTAGGAGGTAGGAGGTACCTATAATATAGTAGTTATTATAATACATTACCTAAACGGTTCCTGCTGTCACGAACACGCGCACGTTTCGCAGTGTATTTATATAAATAGGCAACGTAAAATATTTCCTCGGCAAAAATGTCCGATAAATAAAAACGTGCGTAGGAAAACATTTGTAAAGTTCAACACGACGGACCGCCATCAACTGTTCTCTAGAGGTCGAGACGACTGTACCTTTATCCGGGAGAGTTTCTAATATAAAAGACGTAATAAATATTATTGTTACGGCTCCAGTACGCCTTTCTATATTATATATATTTATAGACGTACACGCGTACGGTAGCGAATAAGTCATCTGGCCGGTTGGTTTTCCTAAAGAATTTCTAATTTCTGGATTCTTGGTGCACTGCAAATATTTCCTAACCACTATATCAATATATATATATATATATGTACACATATACGAGTATACTACGCGTACACTGTGCAGTGTGCGACAAGATCTCCAACAGACTATGATATTTATTAATATATAAAACATTGAACATACCTACATATATATATATATTATAAACCTATAATTAACTTATTTTTTATAGGTACACATTAGTACCTACACAATGTGTTTTTTCGCTTAATAACCTTGGACGGATTCGAAAAGAAGCATTCCGTTACAATATCTCGATTATATTTAACGATACACAACGTAGACTTTACGATTTCCACACATTTTCCGGGATCATAATAATTTATTTCAACTTACATAATAATTATACTCTTTAAGACTCCATCTATCCGTTTGTTCGTATGATATCATAGGTAAATTTTCAGGATTTAAAAATAGCAATTTCATCAAAAAATGCGACGCGCTATTTCAGGTGTCATAACACGTTTGGGCACTGTAATCTATAATACATATCGTATATTGAGTGGATATTTTATGTACGTACATTAAGTATATTATATAGATTTTTTATGTACGCATAAAGATTTTGAAAAAGAGCCCACATTGCAATAGAAGAATCGTTTCAGAGTTTCCGACTGTTCAAATATTGTCTGTCAATTTAATTTGATTCAAAGATTGTAACGTGAAACGCAGTCAAGGAATCATTTACTTAATTAAAATAAATAGAATAGAAATAACAAGTAATACGTTTTGTATGTATAAAAACGAATGTTTGATCCAGAGTTATTTTCACCTGAGCAAGTTCATTTTAATTTTATTGAACTAATTTATGCAGCTCATATACAGATAATACGCCAAACACATATACTGATTATATTTTAGAAAATTATCTTAATGAATAATACCAATTTTACCAAAATACTTAGGCGCAAAAGCTCTGACGAATAACGCTAGGACACACTCATACTATCATAGCTTTTGATTGAAAATATATTATTTTATCACGTGTGTGTATATTATTTGGACTCGGCTAGTAAATTGGACGTGGTCAGCGGAAACGTTTGCTTAAAAAGTTAACCTAACCTATCGGGAGCCATTTGAGGTTGTTTCTATACAGTCGTTTTTAAATCGTTTCTAACTTATTTTATTTTCTTACCAGCGAACAGTTTCTATTCATATATGTTTTAGTTGTTACTTCTTATACTTATATACACCGCGGTAGTATGATAAAAAAAAAGCACTACGCTCCCGCCAGCAAGTTGCAGCCGGATGAAACAGCTTCGTCAGGCTTTCCGAATCGACGCAGGAATTCAATTAAAAAATATATCGACGTATTCGATCGTCAACAACCGTCGTGTAAATAAAATACTCGTTTTTTATCTCGGTAATTTAGCACAGCACAAGCGACTGTTGTTTCAACTATAGAGCATATATATATATATACATACCTATTATTTTCTCATCGGTTCTATAACAATATTTACAATTGTAATTGTATTTATTATGTGTACCTATAAATTTTAAAATTTAACACACTCATAATTGTAATATCATATAATATTATAAAATATAATTAAACGTCATCACAAAAACCCTCTGGGTTGGAGGAATATTTTTGTTTTCAAACTCATCAAATGGTTTTAAAGATATCATCTAAGCCCCAGCTAAGAATGGGTGCGATAAATTATCATAATAAAATCCAGGTCGAATCTGTCGCTAGTCCAATAACCGAATTTATGAGTAGATTTATAAGTTATGACATGCAACTGATAATACCTAATTTAACAATAGAAAATACTGCCACGTGCAAAACATCGACAGAGTAGCTAGTTTATCGTATCATAATTCAAAGGTACTTCTGATACCATAATAATTAATAATATATTATGTGTGACTTGGTAATTACTAATTTGAATACTTATACTTATTATTTTGTTAATTATATTTATCGATTGTATTTTATGTACTAAATATTTATATTTTAAAAAATTGGTGATCCTCTCTGCAACTATAAATAAACTAACAACCTCTTGAAACAAAATATAGGTAATAATAAACACGATATTAAACTCATCAATGCTTGACCCTGCAGTATTGTCGCAGAGTCTTAGAGAATGAATTAAATGTATTCGAACCACATTCAGCTAACGTAATAAAAACGACATTTCTTGAAAAATAATCAACAATCATTGATTCCCTCAATATTGTATCCAATCACTATCAAAGACGTAAACTATTAACTAAACTCAATAAAATGAACTGTTCTCAAATCGTCGGCCTCTGAAATATACTACGACCTAACTATTTATACTTACGTGACACCGTCCCCCATGCAATAATGACTGTCTCATTTCATTAAAATGCGTGAAATCCGACAAAATTAAAGTCATTGGCCACTGATACACCCTTCGTGAGTTATCCAGGAAGTTATATGTGGTTACCATAAGTCTCAGAAATGAGCAATTGGCCATAAAGACATGTCACATGGTTTCTCAATGGTCTAAGAGAACACCGCACTATATCTATTGCGGAGTGCATATTAAAATCAAACAAATTTTCACCGACCTACATTAGGGAGAGAGAAACTTCAAAGCTCCCTTAATTACTGACTGAACCACTCAACCGGGACTCCGAACTATCTCTACCACCATGAAATTTACGATCGCCGAAAATGTACTCACCATCATTTGTATCGTGTCATTATATTTGAATTTTACATTTTTAAACGTTGTAATTAATATTTAAATAAATATCTGTTTATCACTCCCAAATTTAATGTCCATAACTGCGATCGAAAGTATCTTAATTTAAAAAAAAATTATATATTGGACATTGGTGACCAAATATCGAATGATAATAATTTATTACATAGCTATATATTATTATAGATAGGTATACTGAACGGAATTTACTAAGATTGCATGCGTAACAAATTATAAAATTGGATCACTTATAAAGTTATAAACATGGACATGGCTTTGTAGCTTCGTATATTAATTAACGGCCTATAATTTTTTTATTTTAATATAATAATATAGTTTTCAGTTAACTATTGGCATATACGTTTTATAGATTCGATATAATATGTTCAATAATATTTATAACATCATGAATGGATCTTCACTTACACGATATATTGTTTGGATTCATTATAAGATACATAAATGAATACCACGATTGGAATATAAACAACAAACAGCGAAAGGATGTAATTCATAAGAAGAAATTAAAAGGAAGCCAACTGAAAGAGAAGAGAGGAGAATTGCTGCATGCCTGCATACCAATCATTGAATTGAAACATACAGAAGATTTATAATATGAAATCCAGGGTGAATATTTATTATCATGAATAGGCCCAGTATATTAGTAAATAGATGTCGTTGGATTTTGTTTTTTTTTTTTTAATTTCAAGAACAGATACTGATAATTTATAAAAGAAAATGTAAAATGGTTAAGGAAAAAATTATTTAAAACTTTTTTATTTTTCTTTAACATTCTCTGGTTCAATATAAAAGATTGAACTAGTATATAATTCAATCAGTTAATGAAAAAAAGTACTAGGTTCGAATCCATTACTTTGAACTTTCTAGAAAGCGTTTTTATTTATTTTTTTTATTAGGTATCAAAAATGTATAAAAAAATACTATGTCTATCAAAGTCAATAACTGTTTGACCATTAAGTTAGATGCTCTAATTGAATTATATTTTTTAATAACGCAGTTTTGATTATTACTACCTACAATTACAATGACAAGACCGTTTTCACAAGAGACATAACAGTTGCACCTACACTTATTGCATATGTTAATATTTTATTTGTTAGCTTTTAAAAATAAAACAAAAACCAAATTACATTCAAAATAATAATTACTAATTATTGTAGTATAATATGTTCCATAATTAATAAAAATGAAATTTTGATAGCATTATGAGCTTTTTGGTCAAAAGTGTTTAGTCTCTACGTCACGCAATCATACTTGTGTGAATGAAATATTTTTGATAATTTTTTGATTGATTTTAAAAGTATGACTTATACCATTTCAACGAGAAATTGTGTTATGAGGAAATGTTATTAAAAAACCGTATTTAACTAATTTTCCTCAATATATGAACAATATTATGAACCAATACCTTTTTGGACTAATCAGTCGTACATAAAATATATGTAACACATAGGTAATATGTATTATGTATACCCTTCATTTCAAGTATATACTTGTACTTTAACGTTTATAATTTCAACGAACGGCAAAATTCTTTATTTCCAGTCTGATTTTCTCCCCGTCACTGCAAGTGCAGGTTTTTATCCGGCAAAAAAGAGCAGAAAAAATCCCGCGATTACGATTTAGGGAGTAATCTAGACGACACTGTGATATGTAAAAGCATCTGAAATATACGGTCTTGGAAATAATTAAAGCGTAAATAAGATAGCTACTTAAATCGAGTTTTTGGCACTATCGCATAGTTTGGCTACAGTATACCAACGGTACATATACATATACATACCTATACACATTTATAAATATATATACATATCTATACACACATATATATATAAATATATAATGCATTAAGCCCTGCGTGAAAATCTCCGAAGACGCAGTGCTATGCAATCGTGGAGCGGGTGCCGCCGCGATCGCTGAGAGACTTTGAGACGATTTTCAATTCCCGGAACCGTTCCTTTTTGGCAACAAAATGAACCTGGTTATGGTTTCTGTCTGTGTGCGTGAATGCGTGTGTGGGTGGGTGTGTGCGCACTATAATACTGTACATATTATACGGTATGACGATATTATAATAATAGTATATATATACGTAAGTTTCTCTTCAAAGGGATCTTCTCCGTCACCACACGGCCGCCGGATAAGTACACCTAATTAAAACACTGGAGCAGCACCGTATCATTTTATACGGCCCGATGATATTATTATATTAAAATACCGAACCCTTAGTCGTTTTTAATTAACCCGAATACAGCTGCCACCACGTCCCATTAGTATATACATTTATACAATTTATAAGAAGGCCCTTTATGTAAATTCCCATCGCAAACCACTTTTCTAGTGTCTGATTGCAAATGGTAAACTATTCATTATAATATTATTATTTTGTCAACGTGACCGGCCTGGTACGGCCTGCATAGAAGACGGTATTGCACCTACCAATATTGGTTTTTAATAGCATTTACCAGATGCGCTGCGCGTACGCTGAGTCTTGTTGTTGTTTTAAAATGTACCTGCCGATGCGCACCACAACAAATCATATAACTATTATTTGGGACCTACATAACGATTCAAAAGTCACTGGACCTTGAGGCGATAATATTATTGCAGTTATGAATAATATGGACGATAATTGGATGTTTGACTGTAAGTTTGTAACAACAAATCATGACAGAGCAGTACTCTGTATAAGCCATGGAATGATTACTGCTTAAAACCAAAACTGACGATTATGCGTATTACGTATTATCTCTAATTTATGTATCATGGGTGTTGTGCAGATTTTTCGAAAAGCGTCCTAGTTTCATTTGCTCTTTTTGATAACATATTTCTCAGTCGATAAATCGAGCGATGTTTAAAAAAAAAAACGTGCATACTGTGCACGATAATAGAATCTGTAATAATATCTCGTCTTATCGCTAAAATCATACACCCAAGGAAAATCCATTTCGAAATAACTCTATGTACAACTGTAATTATGCAGGGACAAGTAGGCATATAATTATGATATTTGTCTCAATCTGCGGAAAAAATACGCAGCAGATGTTTGTTCGTATTAATAAATTATATTGTTCACTTGACACAACAACAGTGATGTTCGATCACGTGTTATTACGGGCAAAATAACGTCATTATTACACGTGGAGACCATCATGGCTATATTTAACTCGAGTTCGGGTGTAAACGAACCGTAGCGCCGTTAAACCGCCGGTCGGAGATTCTGGTTTGGACCATTTGGTACTCACCGATGACGAGAAGTGAGTGTATCTTCGTCTGTAATCGACTACACTCATCGCAATATTATTGTTATTTTTACATTTACATCGTAATACATTAGGTTTAATATTCTAAATAATAGCGCGTGATGTAACGGTGAGACGGGTGGTTTCAATTATTAACGGTTGTATTTTGAAACGAAATTCCTGCGTCGATGGTTATCGTGGCAGCAGTCTTGCCAAAACAAAAATTGAACAAAAAACGAAGATCTCCAAACCCTGCTTTTCTGCTGTATTTCTAACGGACGGAACGAGCAGGTATTACGATGTGTATACATAATATTATTATAACGGACGTGACAAAAATAACAAACGCTGCGAGAAAAACGCACATATCCCGTGTCACCGTCGTCGCCCGTGTTGACCGACCACGGACGAACATAAAATATAGCTCGAGACGACACGTTTCCGTGTGTACATAATATTATGTAATAATCAAAATATATATATACCTACTAGCTCCTCGTTCGAGTATATATATTGTAAATGGCGTGTGTGCGTAAGGGCTATGGTATGTGGTGTCGGAAATATGAACGCTGTTTGGGTTGTTTTTTTTTTTTTTTTTCGGAAACCATCAAATATATAAACGCATTGGGACCGGAAGAGTTAAGAGGATTTCGTCGGCTTTGTCGAAACGGTCGAGCGAGAACGGTCGAGGGTCGGCGCCCTTAATATATATATATATATAGGAGGTATGCGATACGCACACGTCGAGGATTTCTATGCGTAAATAATAATAATATGGACACCTATATATATATATATACATATATAATATTACATCGTAAAGCATATATAGATGTATTTGCTTATTTTTTAACGCTCGGCCAAAACTGCACAGTAGAGGTCTGCGCATAATTTCGTCCGTATAATATAACATAAACACAGTTCCCGTGGGTAGGCATGTGGGGCGTGTGATACGTGCACCGCGGTCGAGAGAATGTCCTACGCGCCGCCGTCCAATATCATATACATATACGTAACAGAATAAAAGCTGAAAGTCCGGAACGGGGTGCTAGTCGTCACAGACCGATGACTCGAGTATTTTGCTCTTTTGGCCAAGACTTTCAATGAGCCACGGCGCTAACCGGAACGAAACGGAAATGAAAGTATAAAAAAGAGAACGCGCCACGAGTGCTCCCGACGATCGATATCATCGTCAGTCCAGTGCTCGATAGGGGGGGGGGGGGCGCGAAGGCACGGGGTACCTGCCTCTTATTTTTTTTTAAAAAATATTATAGCTTACCTCTCCTCGTTCCCCCGCAAATCAATAAGGCATTTAAATTTTCAGATACGCACTTTTATGTATCCCTTTTATTTTATTTTTTTTTTTTTGTCCAATTATTCGAGCACTGATTTTCACCGTCTTGCATATTGATCGAACGTAATAATAATGTACATACCAATACCATATACGTATTACGCATATATATATATGTGTGTGTGCGTTACACGCGCGTCTGTCGATTAAGGGCAAATATTTCGAGATTTCCAAAAGTATGTTGGAAGAAATTTATAGAATTTACTCGAGCATCTAACAAATTTTTTACATGCATATATTGTCAGGTATGTTTGGTACGGTAGATTGGTCCTGCGGGACCGTGAGGAAAACGTGAAGAATGGAGCTGAAGCAATCATATATCGATAGGGTTTAAATGAGCGCATTCTTGCATTGCAGTGATATCTACATGCCTACTATAATAATTTATATCCATAGATGTGTAATTAAAAACAAAAAAAGCTTTTACCCAAAAATCAAAAATAGTTAAACGAGGAAAGTGCAATTTTTTATTTTAATGTTACGTTCATTTTTGTAAACTAGAAAACCTATAGATTTGAAATTTTGAACCTTTGAGTGGACAGTGATCCCAATTTTTAACTCATATAAAATCATTGTTCTATTTTCTGACACTCAAATATAATATATTTATTAATGAGTGTCATTATTGAAATCTAAAATAATCAGTTAATTTATTTAGCACATTAAGCAATTACGATACTGCATTGAAAGCTTTTTTTTTCGTCTGACTATAATAATATGTCGACACAGTGTAGACGTATTTCGGACTATAGCTAGTCCGATCTACTGATGACAGCATTTTTGGAGACACTACATTATTATATTGGTTTCTGCCATACCGATGAGGGTGGAAATGTTGGCATGTCACCTCAATCATAGAGGACAGGCGGCGCCGTCCGCCAGTTCATACATAATATATTTCAATGTGGAACATGAATAAAAAAGGATTGAGAAATTCATCCATTTGTAACACCTACACGACCCTTGAGTATTATTTACACTAGGTATGTGCCAAATAATATTGTTATTTGAATTATAGTTTAGGCGGAGATCAGTGATGCGCTAATTATAGAGCGAGTGCGCCGGTTATGATAGTATTTACCCGGAAATGAGAATTAATGATAAGCCATCAACTCCACTTATGCTGTGGCTTAATTTGCAATTATTGAACATTTATACTGCGATAGGACGTGATAAAACGTTGATATTCGCATGTTCATCCCTAAAGACACGATCGCGACGTAACTGTTAAGGTCTGTACACGTAGTGTACCCACACGGCTACACGCAACGGTTCTCAGATATAACCCCAAGTATTGCATATTATTGTGTTTGATAAATTATCAAAGTTGGTAGAGATAAAAAGTTGAGTTACTCAACTGAGTTACATAAAGCGTTACTTTTCTTAAAAGTTACTTCTATAACTATGCGAGTTAATCGTCATTATATTATGCGCATCACACTTATATAGTTACTTATGTATTATTTTTATGACCAACTTGAACAATAGTGACTATTTATTATATTAAATTATAATAAACAACTAGATACCTACATCATAATTCACAAAATACCTATTTCGTTAAGATTTTATGAAAATCGGTTTGAAACTGCTTGAAAATTATAATATAAACTTTTTTTGGAAAATTGGTTCAATAGTCAACAATTTATTAAATAAATTATACGTTGGTTCACATTAGTATAGTATTTTTTGTTGGTCGTGAGGTCCATATTTGAGAGGGGGGGGGGGCAAGTGTGCCGTCCAGTAGATATATTATACTTTTGTTTATCCAGGGGTACATCTTTTTTCATTATGATTTATTATCCATGTATTGTGTATCTACTATCTATAAATATAATATATATATATATATAATGTTATATGCAACATACAAATTTTCATTTTTAACTATACTTCATCACAGACTAATAGTACTCCGTGACGGCGTGACCATCATCGGACGTCGATATAATCATGGGTTAAATAAAATAAATATATATTTTTTCAAGAGAGAGAGAGAGAGAGAGACCCCGTGGCAACAAAGCCCATTGTGGTTAGATGGGGTTGTAGGGGGATTATTTTTGGAAGTGGTAGTGTTTGCTACAGTAGGTTTATTAACACGCGTGTGTCTTGTATTTTGTATTTTGACAGAATTTCGATTGGGCACCCTTTAGGTTTCTGTCATGCTCTGTCGAGGGATGGCGGAATCTCTCTTCTGACAGATGTCTGTCCCGAGAAAAGTGCCGCCCGTGACTGAGGTTCGAACAGGTGAGCATTGCAGCCGACACCTATTAAATATTTAATATTGTGATATTATGGTCACAGCGATAGTCAAAATCGTTTGATTATTTACAACCAGTAAGACGAGTTTGACGATGAAGAACTTAACTGTTATTATTAAATGATTTATATATTCATATCTACCAGCTGTATCGCCCCGTCACCGACTATGCTGGGGTTGGAATGGATCCATATTTCCATCGTATTCAAATTCGCTTCAGTTAAAATATATAATGCAAACACAATTACAATGATTAATTTCACGATTTTCCAATTCTAATTCTAGACATCTTTTTTATGTAAACACAAAAAACTGGAATCAGATTTAACAAATACTTAAAAGTCAATGTAAATCCAATATCGTTAAGATTAATAATCGTATTTATTTGTTTACATCAAAATTACTAAGAAAGAAATCATAAAAATAATCATTGTAATTGTGTTTATAAGTATTTGACTTTAAGATTTGTTGTATTTTTAAAAATGTATTTGTAAACAATTGTAGACGCCACATTTCTAATAAATATAATAACATTATAATCTAGGTATAACCAATGGCAAACATTTAATCAAACAATAAAATATTCTGTTTTGACGAGTCAACACTAAAATTCAAATTTGAGCCACCCTATAGCAACCAATAGGGGTTGAAAAATAAGCTATAAACACCCACCGAGTCGATGTACATTTCATTGAAAACAGCTCAGTTCTTTTTTAGTCAATACTCAACAGAGGACAAGCAAATAAATATGTTCATTTTTTTATATCTATAGATTATATAAAAAGTTTTTCAAATATTATTCATCGGTGTCTTATAGAGATTGGTATGGCAAGAAAAAAATTATAATTTCAAAAAATATAACAGTTATATAAGTATTGAAAAGTGTTTTTAATAGAACATCCAAGGGGTCGCCAAACTCCAGGGGAGGTTCAGTTGAGAGAAAAAAATATATCGATAATTATGTAATACATTTTTACTTTTTCTTGTAAATTAATAAAACAAACAAAAAAAAAAAACTACACGAAAAGTTTCACTGAGATATTTAAAAATTCTACATTTCATGCGTGATTTCGGTGCGCTACAAAATGTCGTTCAGAAAACAGTTTCACTTCGTGACGCGATTTCGACAACAGCGGAGAACGTTTCAAAAACAAATTCACACACATATATACAATAACGAATGTGTGCGGGAAATAAACCAACAACGACGACGGGACAAGTGTGAAAACGCTGTGAAAAAATAATCAAGTTGCGCAATATCCGTCGAGAGGGTGTATATTATACACAATATATATTATAATGGTGTGTACATACATATATATAGTATATACAATATATTTAGTCGCCTCACTAGAAAATTAAGTGGGTAAACGATTTTTCGTCGCAGTCAAGTTGGAATTGAATTTTCGCTTTTTCGCATCGACATTGACGATAATATCATAACATTATATATCATTACATGTCACGCGTATTACACCTACATTGCGAAAATTATTATTCAGTATTTGCCAACATGCGTATATAGGTAGGATAATAATGCACTTGATATGGAAGTTTCCATTTTTGAAATACGGTCAAGTGGCTCGTAATCGAACCGTTTTACTGGCGAAAAATCTGTCGCTGGCACATATAATAATAATAATAATATTATTAAGCCTATCGATTAATTTTTTTTTTTTAGGATGCGCATTGAGTCGATCACTCTTGAAGACGGTGTGTCGATATAATTAAATATGTTTTGCGAAACCTACGTTTAGCGAAAAAAGACGAATGAGAGTATGTGTAGGTACCGGCCAGGAAATCAAAAAAAACGATAGCGATTTGAGATTTCCAATGATTTTTGACAAACATCGAGCACGGTCGTCCAGAATCGCGAAATGTTTTTTTTTTTTTACCATACCTAGGTAAAGAAAATTACGTCCTAAAGCTATTTGTCGTTATTCCGAGACAAATGCGAAGACTCGGTTTTGTCTTGCAGGTATATATCGTCATTTGTGTTTTTGATTACGAGAAAAGTTGTTGGACTTTAAACGACAATAATTTGTTTGTTTGTGACAGTGCTGTCATGTTTAAGACATTTCACGTATCACTAATAACTAAATAATTATGTCTTGAACAGGTCCCATCGCTTTATTTTTATACGTATAAACGCAATACACCTACATAATAATTATGTTATAGTGTTTTCGGTCCAAATGCTCGGAAATACAATAAAGAAAAAAACGTTAATTTAATTGCATATTTCCGTTGTCCTGCGGCAGAACATTAAAGAAATTAATCGAAAATACAATATAACGTCTATAGCAGTTGCAAAGTATACAATCAAAATCACGACTTCATCATAATTGTGCAGGACATATTAATAAACTTAAACGCCATTGTGTAATACGTTTATCTCGCCAAAAGTTTTTATTTCCGAGACATTTTCAATTATTAATTTTCACCAAGTCTCCTGCGTGTCATTGCAATAATATTCAATGAAAAAGAAACAATAGTAATATTATTACTATTATTTATTCATTTTTACTGACATCGTTTTTACTTTTATTCTGAAGGAATGAATTCAAATGCATTGTTAACTTTATGCTGGGAAGTTGATTGTTCATCGTATATATATATATATTATACAAATGTCAAATATGTTGTTTGTTGAAGACCAGACATTTAATTTTTATTTCACCCGTGTTCATTCCTTTCTAATTTTTTCTTTTAATTATTGTTATACCCGCGATCCCTATGTTTTTTCGATGGCAGCATAAAAATATTAAAAGCACTGCTCAAAATTGTGATAAATAGAATAGACACTTTAAATTTTAACCTTAATACTATAATATGACGCGACTACCGCCATGTATATATTTCATTTTAAGTGTTCCAGGTGTAGTGTTAGAACTTAAAATTATTTTTTAACTGGGAGAAGAGCTTCACCTGCTCCTGGGCGCATTATTAAGTGTTATCAAAAATCACTGTTATCAGCATATTATTATACTGTATATTATCCTAATCATTGTATTTTACATTTTTAAAAGTCAGAGGATCATAAAAAATAAAGCTATCGAGTTATTACTTCCTGATATTATTATGATATCATCACAGGACATCTCAATGCCCATAAAAATACAAATATTTTGAGTATTTAAAATTTATTTTACATGGGTTTGTTGAAATTGAAGCTTCAGTAGATTTAGGTATTTGATACAGATACTAATACGATTTCATTATCATGGCAACAACAGGTACCTATATATAGCTACGAATCAATGTATCGTAACTGGACTATACCTGCATGTGACTGAATGCGCAATATTGCATTTTGTGAACAATAACTGTAGGTATTTAAAATTAAAATACCAAGTAACCCATTTTACCTACATCAGTGAAACAATAAAATTAGTGAAATACAAAAATACAATATAGATGTACCTATAATGCACACTGCACACACATACTTGTCATTTACAATATGATAAAATACTAATATTAATTGCTTATTCATATAAATCTATTTATACTATATTATACTATAACCTCGACCAGCACACGATGATATTATGCAAAACGTATTTTATTCCACGGGGTGATTTTCTACACCTACGTTCGCTATCTTGCAACAGGACAGTAAGGATAATAAGTACTAAAATCAGCAATTGTAGTATCCTTTTTTTAGTTCTTTTAGGATTGTATTAGAAGTAAGATTTAACCAATTGTAATTATGGTTTTGTTACTGTTTTTGGATTAATACAAATTTCGTTTATTTTAATTACTAAATATTTAATACTTTAATATATACGTAATAGGTACTCAACAAGATCCAATGTAATTCCTAACACGATATTAATCAAAAAACTAACATCAGAAACATGGAAATAAGTCTTTGATACTTTAAAAACCAGTTTCGATCTTAGCCCCTTTAATAGATTTTTCTGAAAATCCTCCATAAATTCTGGTTACAAAACCGCTTATTTTCTGTATCTATATACCGTTCACAAACAAACATTTAAAATTGAATGTGCTTAACCTAGAATGAATCGCATATGTTGGTTTTGTTAAACAGTTATTGAAAATGTTTTCATTTCAGATCGAACGTCGAAATGGAAAATAATACGTTTTCCATACGTACCTATATATACATATTTTTTGACGCGTTTTTATCATCTGTGAGTCATTGACGTTGATGTTCGTCGAGGGTATAAACATAATAATATAACGAATTTCATGATGTTCAGATAAACACGTTACCTAATAAAATAATAAATTATACAAACACAGGCCGTGCTAAATATGACTATATTATTATATTATATATTATAAAATATGTTATATTGTTATGTGACGATTGTTTGCTTTGATAAACTAATTAGCTGCAGGCAATTCAGATAGATTCTGTCGCAAGTTTTAACTTCATATCGTTCTCGGAGTATATACCAAACAATGAAATATTATTGTTATAAATTATAATATACAATAATATTATTATACTTATAGTGATGGTACAGCGATAAGTATATAATTATAGAGTGTTATTAAATAATATATCCTCAAATAGGTCGCAGCCGATATTGTTTTTTTTTTTTTACAGTGAAATATTAAACTTTTAAACATGCTGAAGTTCAAACCACTGAATTAATGCAGTTTATACTAGTTAAATAGTTTTGCTATGTTAAGCAAAAGGAAAATAAGTTATGAATTATGACCTTTAAATATAGGTAACATCTAAATATTGTTTTGTTTTTGAAAGTATTTTATATTCGGTGTAATTATATAACAATAATAATACATTATGTGTGGTTATTCATTTTTTTGTTTGATAACACATTTTATACCTAGTAAAAATATAGGATTTGGGATACAAGATGGTTTCTGGTATCAAATCGGATCTTGTTTGTATACAATCCCCAATACCTACCTACTTCAAGAAATAACTAGGAAAACTAAAAAAAAATTACGATAAAACGTGAATATTTACTTAACACCCCTTTTTTTGACCAAGTTATTTTTTTTCTAACCTAGAAATGATGAAAATTTGAGAAATTCGCAGACATTTTATGTTCAATCTATCATAGGTAAAAAATTTCGAAATTTTATTCCAAGTTATTAATAATCGTTTGACGTTTAAATGTGGACAATATTTGGGAATTAAAAATTTGTAAAATGTTTCATTTTTAAATCAAATTTACACAGATGTAGAATTAATAAATAGCGGTGACGGACGATGATTAACCAATTTAAATTTTAAACACGTGGGATGATTAACGGGGATTATAAAGAATCTAATGGAAGGAATTACAGTTTTTTTAGGGTGACGGGGAGGGGGGAGGGAGGACTGGCGGTTGCCCGCAATCACTAATGTGTGCTGTGGTCAAGCATCGTCTTGCATCCCTAGCTTCCGGATGCGTGACCAACCGGGTTCTTTACGATGAATCCTCGGCCCACGTGTTCCTGAAACCAACCGTAACCACAACACAATGCTAATGACCAGAGTTGTCGATGTTTAAAGTCCGATAAAAAAAAAAAATTAAAGTTCAAGCAGACTCTACGTAATATACACAAAAGTAGTAATACAATTTAGTAATTACCAGAAATGTACAAAATTTAGATTTTGAAAAAAGCGCCTGTATTGATCGTTATTATTTTTAATAATAATTATTACTATTTATTTCCCATGTTAAAAGTTTCCAGCTGTACAAATTCTTGATGCCAATTGCATTTGGGTCAATCTGGTATCGTGAGAAAAAGCCCGCATAGTTATTTAATTATATATATTTTAGAATTTTTGCTGTTTTGTGAAGATTTTTGGAAATCGCATGCAAACATAATTCATTATAAAATCTAATAGACTATTCATTGTTATAGGGATTTATACCGACTATTGTAGTGATTATTCGATAAAATAATATTGTTATTGCTGCGAATTGACTTCTTGCATCGGTAGACATAAAATATGGGTATTTTATTTTGATTGTCTTAATTTATTTTGGCGATTCCCCCGAGGTCGACCTCTTTATTATTTATCTTTAAAACGATTAATGAAACACACGATATTACAGTTGATCTTTGGATTTTTTTTTCTATAACGTTGATAAAAATATTTTTTCTGCTAAATATCTTGAAAATTGAATATATTATTTTGTTGTTAAAAATGTAAACAATTTTCAATTTAATAATAGCTTAATACTCGTGATTTTATTATATAAAGTCATTTGCCAACAATTATTTAAAAATTATAATTCAGACTATACAAAATAATGGGGTTGAAAGCCACGGGAATTTTAAAATTGAGGTAATTCCTATTAATTACCAATATTCATTATTTTCATAAATGACCAAAGTATAAAAATAATGATGTGTCTAAAATACGTACAATACAATGTTTTTGGAAAACTACTTTTTAAGGACTATTATGTTGGTAAAACATTTTAATAACTACGAAACAACTCCTAAAATTTTCAACTTGAACTCCTAACCCACATTAACATTTAAAAAAATATATCAACTGAATAATTAACAGTAAATAGGGGGGAAAAGTTCTCATATGAAAAATATAGTTTGTATCGTCACATGGCAATTTTCAAAAAAAAAAATCAAGAATTTGGAAAAACGGGGATGAGCATACTTGAAGAATTACACTGTATATAGTCATGTTACACACTTGATGATTTATTTTTTAAACGTTTAGTATTACAAAAATGATAAATGTATTTAAAATGTTTCCGTTATAGATTTATTAACCAATTTAAACAAAACAAAATACACTGATTAAAATTAATTTTTTTGTAAAATTAAAACTTAAGAGAAAAAAAGCTTGCATCACAGACGATATTTGTAGGGCATTCTAACGTTTCCATCTGACATCGATTCAATCGAATTTACAGTCAACCGAATTAGTTCCAACAACGGTCTTCTGTAGATTATCAGACCTACCGAAAGGAGATTTACGTGACGTTTAAAGTTCAAACGCATATTTTTTCAGAAGGCAACGTATAATATTTTAATGTGGACTTTGTTATGAATGTTATTTTTTCAGAATTTTATTTACATAATTTTCATTGCGTTACGATACTGTCGTGTACAGATGAATACAATTTGAATACCGTCACGATAAAATGCACGAGCGGTGGACTCAGTCTTGCGGGCACCTCATAATTATTGTCCTCGAATTTCGAACGCTGTGTAGATGGGTACTCAATACATGTATATCACGCGGATTCGTGTAAATAATTATTATTATAATGACATAAAATACATAGGTACCTATAGAAATATGCATGTAGATTGTAGTCAGATATAACGAAGTTTGGTATCCACTTACAGAAGGCGTTATTGATTTAACACTCGACTCCTATCGCGCAGAGTATAGGTACGTATTATGGCGGCATAACACCACAGTAATAAATATTTTATCGTAATTATTAATTAGATTTGCGGTGCCACGGTGGCCGTGCTCATTGAAAGTGCATCACGCGGTGTTTTATTTCGAAACGAAATCAGCGGTCAACGCACACGCGACGGCAGTTGAACGTTGTGTTTAATTTCTCCGGTTTATTGTTCTTCTCAATCGACAAATCGGTTGTCTCGATACACAGTTATTAATAGTCGCGCACGAACACTGCCGAGGACTTAACATATTTTGTAAATACGAGATGACGTATCACACCGCGCTTGCACGTCGCGCGCTGTTTGTTCGTTATTATCTTACATTAACGCCTGATATCATAATTATAATGACGTTCGAACCGTACATCTGAATCGCACATCCGACGATGATGGGCGGTCGCTGACAGCCATCTGAAGTAATAATCATTTTTACTGCCTATAAACTATTTCGTCAGTTATCGTATTTGTTTTATCATATTTTATCGACCACCTAACACTCGAATCGTGCGGAATAATCGTACATTCTGATATCGCAACTCGACATCCGCGTCGAAAGGCTCGATTTCTGCATAAAATATAGTTTTAAATATTTTACGGTTCTCGATATTCATACGATAATTATTTTTGTTTGCGTCAAACTTTTCGGTTAATCAGACCCTCCATTCAGTCGACCTGGCAATTAATTTACACGATAATATTATCGATCCATCCACATAATCCAAGTATGAACTGAGGGGGGGGGGGGTGAAATTTCAATAAAAAAAACAGGGAGTCCCTTATTTTTTTCAGTTAGCCCACAAATGGCATAAATTATGAGGTTGCTGATTTTAAAACCAGCGGTGCTAATCACCATCGAATCCCTCTTCCGATTTCCGTTTATGCGCTTACTACAGGCTCATAAATTTATTAATCACTGCACAACACTGCATTATTTCCTTCAGTCTATGAGGTTATTTTTTTACGGTTAACAGACGATTGGGACTTGGAAGTAGCTATACCTACTACCTATTACTACTATACCGTTTTTGTCGCGTTCACCAAAAAATCTGTATCGGTCATTACAGCAATAGTACAAAAACAAGTTTAAAGTGATACATATATGGATGTGTACTAAATCTTAAATGACAGAAAACAAGTTTCTTTGGTTCCTAAAAATATTTGGCACCATGTCTTACATTACAAGATATTATAATGTCAATATATTTATAAATGTTCCACATCGTAGTTTCTTTTCTTATATTTTCATTCACAAACTTAACGTAGGTACCTAACAAAAGACGTAATTCCATTATCGGCTTTTGTTTCTTGGCAAGTCGTCTGCTGTACGTCGTTGTTACTTAGGAACAAATGTCGAGGTTGGAGAAATTAAACACAGGAGTAGTCATCGTAGCTCGATATGAAGTTACGTTTCATTACAAGTAATGGAATGCATTACTGTGATTGTACTTCAAAACAAACGATGAACATAATAATAATACCAGAAATACAGATGTCGACCGATTTAACCACCATGAGGATTATGCATACATAAAAGAGTTAAACTTTTTAATATAAAGTGCTTTAAGAACCAATGCGCATGAATGACAATCATATTAATTTACATGTTCAGGCATTATATTTTACACGAGTATACTCTATCGATTTACCTACATAATAGTCCAACGGTTTATCAGGAAACCCCTTTACGTTTATGATAGACGTTTCGGCAGCCCGGCCCCAAGCAAAAATCCAAATTCTTTTTTTTTCCACTTAATTTTAAAGCGTAACCCAGTACATTATACTCGAATTCGAATTGAGTGATACGATATTTATTCATTATTTATGTACCACCCGTAAATTTTAGTAAAGCTGGATCATAACCAAATCGTTTTTCGGTAGCAAGTCTTTAGTTTAGTACGTGCGACGTGCCTATACGTTTTTAAATATTTCGTTGGTCTAAAAGCTCGTAGTTCTGGTGTTATTGAGTTATATTTTTTTATTTTCGATGTCTAATATTATAGTGTAACGTGATCCTAATAAACGATTACGTTAAAAATCAAACGATTTATAAAATATGATAATAAATTATACGATTTGCCGTTAAAGTCACATTATTATTATATCAGTTGCAGGATAAGTCTAGTAGTATAAAATAAAATATTTCGAACAAGAAATTATTTTTATGTTTTAATAAATTTCAAAAACGATTTTGTGGTAGCGTTTGCGATGACTAATAATTTATTATATCTGTCATCCGGCGGATTGCGGTTGTCGAAAGCAACAAGTATAAATATTAGAATCACGAATGGTGCACAAACGAATTTCGAGGATAATATGCACTCATGATGCTTAGTATTTTATGAACACTTCGACGAACGACGAGGGCAAACGTAAGATTAGTTTTTCGCCAGATTACAATTATTGCTTTTTTCTGTTTTCTCTTTCGCCCACGCCAAAAGGTGGTCTTCTACAATGATGATAAACACAATATATATACACGCAGACCGATTCGCAGCTGTTGCTTCCGCGGTGTATAGGTATCACGCTGGCTGTACAATGCTGTATTTTGGATTTATATTTTGCTCGCGTACGAATCGGAGCTAGCTACCATTGATTTTATGGTATACTTTAAAATCAATAACGCCATAGGTACAGCGAATTTCCTTGTTTCATACGGGCCCACGTTTTGAACTTTTTTTATTCGTTTAACGTCTTGTCATCTTTCTATAATATACACCGACGCACGATCCACCCGACGAAAACACTCAGTTGTCGTTAGCGTCACACGTGGTGCATAAAATACAAAAACAGAGTAACTCCCTTCTGCAGCATAATATTAGGATTTTAATTTTGAATATTCCTCGTCATAATTAGGTCACTGTAATAACTAATAAATAATACGAATTTTATGTTAAACAACGTTATATACGAATTGATTCCATTCAAACGAAATGGACACTTTGAACTTCTCCGTACGTCAAAAATAATAATGTGAAGTGTGTACCTTATATTTTTGACATGTTATTAAATTTACGAGGAACCATGTGTAACCTTCTCAAGTACCGAGAACTACAAGTTTTAGTATTAAACATAAATCGAAAAAAATATTAAAATATATTAAAAATCCAAGGGACTATGAATCGTTTAAAATTAGGCAATTTATATTGAAATTTGCATAGCATTTAATAGATAATTGTATAACATATTATAAGTGATGTGGAAATACTTCAATTATTTATAAATTTTATTTTTTCTTCTGATGAGATACAAAAAATTAACTGAAATCGTTTAATGAAGTCATTATTTCTTATACAAATATCAAATTTTGTAAAAAATTTATTTTCAAAAGATCACGACAAAAAATGAGACTGTATTTTTGATATTACATAATTCCGATAACAAAAAATATGTATAAAAACCTTGTTATACGTTTTCAAGCTTTATATATTTTAATTGGAAAGTTTTCAATTAATAACTACATAATAAATTACAAATGTTTGTGAATAACACAGTTTGAACTTTTAACATTTTAAAAGAGTGTTTTCGATATTTTTAAATTTACTTCATGAGAAAATTGTATGAGTGCCTAAAGCATTTTATTTTTCAAGTTTTTTGATGAAAAAAATTGTAGGTATCGACATAAATCGAAAAAAAATTGTAAAGACATTATAGATCATAAAGATATCTATCAATAACGTAAAACTTTGGGTTCCTCGTATACTAAAAGTTTCGGTGAACTCTCGATTTAACATAATTGAAGTTTGACCGTTTTAGAATGGCTTCGAAAACTTTTTATTCCGAACGGATGTGACTATTATTCAACTTCCAATAATTACCTATCGATTAAATCTCGACCATATTATAATATTTATCAGCATATAACAACGGTTACGCAATCATTATTATTATGGAGCTACGACCACCGTCAAAACTTTGGCTATCCCTACCTATACCTATACAATATGTATTCCACTGACCAATCATAATTTTCGATTATCAGTACGTATATAATATTAATTATATCGCTGTAAGTACTTTGTCGTGGTAAGGGCGTAACTATTGTGACTGCGATTTAAAATTAATCGATCGTAATATTATAGAAAGTCCATTACAGACCTAATTCATTATGGCAGTCACATTGTTAATTTAGTCATTAATCACACAATCAATCTTAGGCTTTGACGATACTTAAACATAACCCAACATAATGTATTATTACGTCGATACCAAAGTGTAAATATACCACGGATGTTTTTAATTCTGCAAAAAAATCAACTGTCTCGTACCACTATAATGTTTAACTTCCGTAATCTCTGTACTACTCTTCAAAAAATCAGGCACATTACGTTTACAGATCGGTTTATATACTGTGAATAATGAATTATTAACGATAGTATGTGGGTATTAATGTTTTATGTGTTCCCCATGTGTATTATTCGTGCAAGCGGAAACTATTGAAAACATATTCCATCAGTTAATTGTTGTTATTATTATTCAATCGTGCATGACGTATTTGCGAATTTAAATTATGGATACGTCCGTTTGAGTAGAATCTTGTTATTATTATTAATTTTTATAGCATACAAATCGATTGCATCAAGTCCGAAACCCTTGACCCCAGAAGACAATAAACGAGCTTCAGAGAATAGGAAATAAAAATAATGAATGCCCCACGTATGAAAGGAACTTTTTAAATATTAAAATCATATTAAGGGAATTGGCAAAGGAAATGTTATGCACTTTTATAAAAAGGAGTGGTATACATTGTAAATATACAAGACGTATGACATAATATAGGTAAAATATTATAATATGTTCCGTCAGCCCAGTCCAATACGAAAATCCAGATTTTTTCCGCCCTAATTGGTATACAAAGCACTCCATGACAAGACGTATGAATTGTAACAATACACGAATTTCAATACATTTAACGCACCAGATTACATTTTGAATTTTAACCGTTGATATTAGCAAATTGATTTTTCATGTCTAACCAGCGAGAGACAGCTGACCGTCATGAAAATGGGTTTCGGAAGTGAATCTAAACGGACCGGAAGTTATATAAATCCGGCATAATATTGTTAGTTTATACCCTGAAGGACCAGGAATATGTATGTGAACCTGTTACGGTAGCAGGACTGCACATAGGACCATCGTACACAAAATCTGTGTAATATCACGTTATTGATGGGCACAGACGGTACCTATACCCTGCAGTGACCCCATGTTGTAATATATTACAGTGGCCCATCCATTATTCTATTATAATAGTTATTCAATTACCCGCGTAATAGATATTATTAACCGTTCTGATGATGCAGCTGTTAACGTTAATTTTATTTAATCAGAAGCTTAAACATTATTTATATTCAAATTCTTACGTGCTAAGTACATATACCTATATATTTTTAGTACATTTGTAGGTAATTAGTGCATGGAAATGCACAGTAGAAAACAAATAGACTGTGTCTATGCCTTAAATAAAATATACATATAGAACATTTTTTTAAATGACAATAAGTGTATTATATTTGGTATTTATTGAACTCATAAATTTGAAGTTTAGCTTTTTTACTGGCCTTCCCGTGACAGCAGAGATTTTTTTTATTTAAAAAAAATGTATAACAGGATAAACCAAAGTATAAATAATATGGCAGAAAAAAAACAATAAATACAATACACAATTGTTTAGTTATAATTGATTTCACAAAAACATTTTACATGACAAAACCTACTAAAAAAAAAAAACAACAAAATAATGTAATTCAAATACAAAATAATATAAAAATGTATTGAAAAAATATGTTGCAACGTTAGTCTGATTCACTGACTTTATCCCCCGCATAGTTGGTATTGTACTTAAGAACGTAGAAAGGAACAGTATTTCGAAAAAGAATCAATATTAGATACTATTAACTAGGTTCAGTACTTCTGTAGGGAGCGTAAATTAATGTGTACCACGCGATACGAGAGGGAACATAGATCTAAGAAAGTAAAGGCTAAAAGAGTTTAATCGCGATCAAACCATTACACTTAATCATCCAGTCTTATCAAAAAGTACACTTTTGTTCAATTTCGTAGTTTGAATTATATATAGGTATACATAGGATGATAACTTTGGAGTAACGATGAGCTTGGTGTATAAACTCAATTTCGCGAGAACCTGCGTATATGATTTAACCTCCCCGTCCGACGAAAAAACCAATTTATTTGAAAATTATACATACATTTGACAAATTATGTCCCAATCTAATAATAAAAAAAAATAATAATACGATTTAGAATTTGGTTCACGCAACCTATACTCATATATAGCTTATGACTTCAACATTTTACTGTCATCCAATAAAGATTAGGTATTACATCGCTTGGATAATAAAACATGTTATATAATAAAAGATAAACGGACGAATTTATTTATTTATCAATTCGTGTCTTTATAGGTCGTAATAGGCCTCTCGCAGGTATAGGCCACAATTCCCGGAGGCAAGTGTGGCCTGCTAGGATATAGATTATTGGTTATTTTCGTGATAATATAATAGTACACGTGTAGGTAGCACTATGTGCATTTAGCACGGCTATAGGTACTCAGTCGTTATTTTGTTTTAATAGATCATCTACTATTATCTAATATTTCACTGAAATATACACAGATATAATATAAGATATGCCTAAAACGTGGGAAAAGATGGCCCCACCTACGGAGCTTTGATTAAGTAGATTGGTTGGTACATACAGTGAATACAGTACTACATGTTCTTAAATCAAGAGGCGGTACATCAGACGTCACGGAAACCTGTAGCTCAACTGCCGATCCAAGAGATTTATACCGAAATAAGGGAAACATAAAGAGCCTTATTGGGGGCAGGTGTCCTGAAAAGAACTGTACTAGGAACGCCGTAGATTTCTAATTACCATCCGGTCGATATAAACTTAAGTACCACATTGCTGCTGAGACTTCTCCGACTACTCGGAATTCCGTCGCCGAGATATTCACCAACCTGTCAGGACGATCGCCGTGTCAGTTGTGCTACGCCTTTACTGCTGGTGCTCGCCGGTCACAACTTCGACGACGAAGGTTGCAGGTCCCGACAATTTGTCATGAGGCAATCCACCGGCAGTGTATAGACCAGCACCATAGTATGTATCTATACGGCTACTGTAGGTGATATGTCACTGGTCAATGTCCATGATGGTTGTTGTCGGTTTACGGTTCAGACCGTGGTAGCCGCTAGAGTTCGCTGGTCAAAGTGTTTGCATCGTGCTGATACGTGCTTACATATTATGCATTCATATCAAACCTTTCAAACAAGATTAGCGCGCCACTCGTCATTATCGTTATATCTGTACATATATATATTATATAATTATATAAAATAAGATGTGCAGACAGACTGGTTCATAGTTAACACACCGTCTAAACTATAATAGCTAGCGGCTTAAAATGTTCGGGGTATGTTTGTTTTAAAGTCTAGGCGTGCAATAAAAAAGTGCAGTTTTGATTGATTTTGAATAATTTTGATTTTAAAAGGTTGAAATGAAATTTTGCATAGAATGCAATGATCTTTAGCTTCCGCCAGCCGCTTTATGTCGTGTGACGGGCGACTCTATATTATGCTGGTGCCGTGTACACATCTACGTCGATATGGTGTTATAATTAACTAGGTATAACTTTGAAACTCTAGAATTAATCAGGAGGAAATTCTGTAGCGGAAAACGTTGCAAACGTTTGAAAACGGAGAAATTCAGGCGGTTTGTTTGCTAAACGAAGGTGCAAACACCATGAATCATGATCCAGCGTTTAGCCTGTTTAGTTCTAGTAACCAGAACCGTGGTCGAATTTGTTTATAATTTTTCCGCTATCGCTATCACTATTCACTATTCACATTATTATTTATAATGACTTCTCACGATTAACTTTGTATGTCTTACGTCTCTTACACCATGGTTAAACAACATGTACTGCACCAAACCAAGCGCTCGCGAATTTCTTCCTTCTCAAAATTCGAGAAACTTGAAGTTCGTACTGCAAAACTTTTTTTGCTACAGAATTTCTTCCGCAGCAGCCTTAACACCTAACATAAGTCAATATGTGACATGAGTGCATTACTAAAAATTTTTTGGATTGTTATTTTTTTTTCATATAAAATTATAAAATATATCTTATATTGTAAGAGACAAATAATCTTATCCTTATTACACCAATGACAATGAGGAATTCGATACAAAAAATTGGTAGGGGGTCTGCGATTTCTAAACCTTTCATCGGGGGTCCGTATTCTACAGAAGGTTAAGAATTGCTGGTCTAGACCGCTGAATATATGCTGTAAGAACTATAGTATACTTATCCGAATATTCAGCATAAAATAATTAAATGTACATAAACAATGTATTAAAATATGCACCAAAAATTAAATGAAAAAAATATTTTTAATTATTCTCAAAAATCTTAAAACCATCATTATTATACTTACATTTAAAATTCACTATTTTTATGTTTATTTTAATTCATATACTCACTATTTTTAAATTATAATTACAAAACCTACATCCCCATCACTATCAACTGGTCTTCATGGATATTAAGTGAAGCGGCTTGGAGGTTACCAGTAAATTTTCTCACTAGCCAATGGGTAACGACTGACGGCTACCGAGTGCCGAAAGTTACAACTTTACAAAAAAAGTTTTTCCGGTAATTGTAGTTAAATAAGTTAATATTTCTATTAGAGAATGAGCCAATAGTGAAGTACTTAGTCCAGCCAACAGTGATTGGTAGTCACTTTATTCCCGTTTTTGAAAAACCTCATATTATTGTGTCTTTGACGTGTCACAAGACATAGGTAAGTATATAATAAGTACAGCTTTAAAACGTAAGTGTTTCGTACAATATAAACTTTTGAAGGGATTATGACTTTTCCAAAAGTTAGGAAAATTCCAATAAAAATACAATAATGAAATTCCAGAACAGCAATAGCACAAATAACAGAATTGCAATAGCCAACACTAATTGAAAACCATCTGACGTTTTATTTTTTCTATGGCTGGTCGGATAATACTCACCAGATTAAATGTACTTTTTAAAACACTAACTTGAAAATTGAAAAACCTGTCCAAGTTAGATTACTGGCACATCCTTTTATTATTAAGTTCTGAAGTTTTATAATTAATATTTCGAGAATCTTACGATGATATAATTGGATTTACATATACCTACTAAACATAATTACAATAATATTGTTTTTATGTAAATTTAAAAAAAATTTGCATGAACTGACCATGGATACAATAATGGACAAAGTAAAATGTTAACTAGTCTATGCATATCTACTGTCTTGAAACCTAAATGGACGAAGAATAGATTAAAAAATTCTAAAGCTTAACAAATGCGTATAATTCTATGAAAATGTTTTATTGATTATTAGTGTTTTATAGATGTCAAAAATCGAAGTCTGAGTATTGATTTTAATTTTTAAGTGTTTGCATTTTTTTAAATCATATGATGTGTACATATTTGTATTTTTTTTACAACAACTAAGACTAACAACTGCCTTGAAGCATTTTTTGTTCTGTCAAAGCATGTTAATCTTAATTTTAATGTCAAAAAAGGTCACAAAATTACTTTCTCCATTTCTGCACCCTATTTCACAGATTTACTCACAACCATGTTGATATTTTAAATACCTATCTATATTTTTTATTTTAAACCGATTTTCTCCTGTAGGTTTTAAATCAAAGAAATCAGCTCAAATTATTCTATGGTTGGTGATTCTTAATACTACGTTCTTCACCTTTGCAGCCTGTCTTTCTCCTTCTGTTGGGTATTACCGATTCTATATTATTAAATAATTATATATTTGCAATCCTTATTTATATTGTGATTAACTACGTAATTAACATGAGTTGAGAACCAGTTAATTTTTTTATGGATCCTATCAATTAATAATCGAAAATCAATCTAGTGACTTCACACACATTTGCTTTATATTCCCACTCTAACTACCTGCCATGTTACTTGTAAACCAAGCGTTGTATCCTCTCTACCTAAAGGTACTTTCGATGATCCCAATTTATTATTTTTAGTCTCTTTACGTGTTCCTTCCAACTCCATGATAAACTATTCATTATTTTCCATTCCAACCTATCTCACCTAATAACGGAACAATCAACCACCCCACAAAAATGTAATGTCGTCACGACTGAACTTAGTTTCTCAGACCTCAACACACATGTTCACACATCCATATATATTGTACCCATTCAATGCCCGACAATTATCAAATAAAATATGCACGCATACATTATTCCGAGAGTGAGGAAAAATAGATCATGGCATAGAGCTATAAATGACCGTGGGTCCACGCCGAGTGATTAGTAGTAAGGATTTATATTATAAAATGTTGGAGTAGACGACAACAGTGGCGTCTGGGTGGGTGTATGGTCGTACACAAACATAACGACTACAACAATACACAATTTTATTATTATATCATCATTGCCTTTGTTTTGTATGTTTTTCTGTTGGCATCGTATTCGGCCGTGTAAATGGTACCAATAATCTTGATAATCCTTAGCATGGGCATCGCAGGCTATTTTTCAAGTCGTTTGGCCATGTTCCCGCAGTGGTAGCATAGTAAAAATATTAAAATATTTTAAATTACGAAAATTCAAATTTCAAGACAAACATTTTTCTGGTTAACCACACTCTATCAACACAACAAATGTTTGAAATGAACAAAATTATATTAAATATAGTTTTTATTAAAATATTATTTTTATAGACCGGTAATCCCATCAATAAACGCAAGAAATGACTTTAACAATCCTAAGCAACATCAACCAATAATTGCTGACAGACATTAAATGGGTTCTCTCAAGACCATCGGTCCATCCACGACATAATTATTCTGAAAATATGCAAATATTCCTATACAAGATTACACTCCGATACCCCCAGTACGCTTATTTAAGTATCAACCCCTGGCTGAGCAATGTATATAGAACTCCACTTATTTAAACGAATACCCTAGACACAAACCTCGAAGTTCATAATGTATATAAAGTAAGACAATTTTTTCTGATAGTTGTAAGATAGAGTTATGCGACCAACGTTTCATCATTATTTGTACAATAATAATAATATAAATGATTGATTTAGCAGTTTTAGAAATGTACAAGAATACGTTGATTATTATATAAATATTGTACTACATCGTTACCACTAAGGATAAAATTCTTGTCTTCATAGACGAAAGCCTCTAAAAAATAAAAACAGTATAATATTACAATTAAAACTAATAATAATAATAGGATTACTAATAAATGAAAATATTAAACATAGAATACCGGTAGGTACTGATAAAGTTTATAATATTGATAAAATGATTTTACAAATTTAGTTCACTGATTAATAAAAACGACTGATTTATGATAATTTTTATTTGAGTTAGAAGGTTTTCATATAATCTAAGACCATTAATAAGACAACTGTAATAGTATTATAGATTCTGAGCGGAGCGATAAATGTATCGATTTCATAATGATGTGTGTTTTTTATTTTATTTATTTTTTTTTTTTATTCTTATGTCTGTCATCGCGGTTAGGGGCAGTAAAAGTGCTTCAATTTTCTGTTAGGAAAGTAAATCTAATTATTGCCTTTGGGAAATCAAAATTTAAAATTCCCAATAGTTTTCAAAAGCGACAGGACAAGCAAACAACAAAACTAGTTTTCGGAAGAAACGATTTTGGTTTTTAGTCACTCTTCAAAAAATGAGCATACGGATACATGAAATTTTCACTCAATATTTTCATTGGCATTTTCTGAATACCGTAACATTTAGCCTCTTGTTGATATTAATAAGTATAATATGAAATGTTCGATTATTATCAGTTTTTTTTTCGATTAATGTCTATAAAAATTTTTTGGCTCGGTCAAAAAACTTGAAAATATAATAAAAAGTTCCTCATAAGTTGTTTTTAGTGGAAATTATAAACAAGTTGAGCGTAAGTAGATAATATTTTTTTATGGGCGTCTGAATTTCAAATTTCGACAAAATACGCAAAATTAACAAAAATTTGCAAATTATTTTAAGTTAGAAATTCATAAATTTAATTTTCTTTTTATATCTAAGATTTGAAAGTTTAATACGAAATTTCTTATAAGTTTTAAGAACATTGACCCAATTGTACATAAGTATATATAATATTTTTTCAGCATCACTGATAATTTAAGAATAATATTATGAATAATATTAATTCAACTTACCGGCTATACCGTATAAATAATAAGTAATAACAATACATAAAATATCCGCTTAGAAACGTTTTTCGAAATTATAACGACGAAATTATATCATTGCAGAATTCATAAATTTAATACCATCCATTACAGCGACTTTCTAGACACCTAATCTAATACACCTATTGCAGAGCGACATCCACTTATCCGCTTTTTTTTATTAACTTACACTGTTATAGTTTTGTTTCTAAGTTAATTTTATGCATATCATATTATAATTATTTATAGCACATATAATTATCATATAGGAATTAACACAAATGGTTACCATCAAACGCATACAGACAACTACGTGTTTATTCAACGACGCGTCCTACCGAAGCTCGTGCACCAATTCGATATATTGAACGCGTATTGAGTTGTAAATGTGAATTTCTCGAGTTTTATGCGACTCCGATGAAAAGCACTGGAACATTTATTGATATCATATCAGTTGGTCCGACGGATCTATACAAATAAAAATCACGAATGTTATTTCATGTCGATAACACGCGTTTAACATCTTTATAAGTCATTCCAAAATTATTTATTTATTTATTTTATACTCGTGCAGTGCGAGTATGTCTGAAACTCATTCACCCGGCAACAACAGTATAAAGTTTTACGATTCCGCAAAAACGTTATTCCGAATTGATTCGCTGCCAATAAATAATCGTTTGGCACTGAAACCTAACAGACAGTTAACCGTATTGTTGACACACTTAGCTATTTCTTTCTCTCCTATATAGGTGTACAAGTTTAGTTAATTTGTATTGGCGTACCTTCGGTGACCAAAAAATAAAATCGATGCAATGAAGAATTTTTGAATACGATTTTATTTTATTTTGTCATATTATACACAACGGTGAATCAATAAAATGATTCGACATGGAAACAATTATATACACGAGAATCTGTATAAGATGACCGACGAGATTCTTTTAATAGAGTTTATAATATATTAATATAACAAGTCACAACGAAAATCTACAACTTAGTGGTAAAAAAAAATAAAAGGCAAAGAAAAATCAAAACCTTTTAGCACCATTTTTGTCAACTAAATTTGGTTATCTGAGTGTGTTCTACTTCTATAATAAACACGTCAGTATTAACTCCAAAGATGATAACAATAATATATGATATGATATGATACCAATATTTACCGTTAAAATAATTATTAATATAATAAACGTTATACTAGGACGTTTAGCGAGTGGCGAGGCTGAGGGTGGGGAATGACCTATTTGCTGTGCTTTATAGTTATGACCAACTTACTAATCAATTGACCTAATGAGCAGTACCCCCTAGTAGATATATAGTCAAATACTATACTACTTATTGTAATATAGTCTGCCTGACAGTCTCCGCTCAAAATCGTTTTTCGTAAATAATTATTTCTTTTCTTTGTTTATCGTTTAACTCGAATTTCATACATACTTTACATTAATCTCAATGACTAGATCACGAGGTGCACTAAACAACTATACTGTACATAATATGAGCATTCCAACTTTTTTTTTTTAACAACGTCGAGGGGTTAAAGTCACAAAGTTTTGTTTTACGTTTTAATTAATTTTTTTTTCGAAAACACAACCCACGTACATCGACGTGTATACTTATTGCATTTTATAGTTATTACGTGCAACAGCTAGAGTGCACAACAGACCAACTCTCGGCTCTCGAGTGAGAGACGCCAACTGGCCACCGCCACCTGCAGCTAGGCTGATGCTGTTTGTACTTAAATCCCCCCCCCCATGACTTTACGAACTACGAAAAGTGGTGGGAGCATTATTAAAGGGATACGGAATTTTCAGCGACCCGTCTGCCGAAGCTGCCGTCTGGATTATTCATTATCTTTTTGCCAATACAATTTGCAACATTTTGATTCATGTATAACTTCACTTTTTTCATTGTGATGTCTGCTCAGTAAAAAATGGACGAATCAATGGGATTAATTTTGCCACATTAACACATCACTCCAAAAGTATAATCTCCATAATATTTCCGACATTTTGATGCTTATTTTAAGTAAATAGGTTGAGTGGTTCGTTATAGTTAATGAACTGCATAAAAAAAACAACGAAATTTATGAGGTTTAAATGGGCAAACTCAGCTTCAAGATATATAACACTGTCAAGAAGCCACTAGATTTTTTTTACTCTGCTCGTACTACGTCTGCTGGATTAAAATGGTGTGAAACAAAACATTTTTTGAACCCCAGATGTTTAAAACTTTGAACAGCACAAACCACGATTGGGAAGGTAATATAACCGTAGTAAACGTGATTGGAAAATCTACTGTGGTTTCCATAAAATTAATAAACATTAATTTTTTTAATTTTTTTTTTTTTTTTGAATGAACCAATGAATGAAAATAGACAATAATATTAAAAGGTTATAGAATGGATTGGGGTGACCAGTCAAGTATAAGATATCCAGGGAGAGTTGCGGGACTCTATTATAGATATACAATACCCGGTCTCAATATCAGTTACTACGAAGTTGTATTGCTTACCTATTAAATATTTACCAATAAAAAAGTAGATACATTTTATGAAGTTTTACAATATTAGGTTGCCGTATAATAGCCATACGGAGTTGTATGTAAGTAATGCGGAAGGTGTCAACGATGCCTATAATTTCCAAGATTACCGGACAACTATGCAATAATAATATATCATTAAATAATTTTTTATAATTTTAATAATAATATTAAAATGTTAACACGTTTTTCTATTTTACTTTTCCGGATTGCTTTAAACAGTTCTGTGAATTTTAAAATTTTTAATTCCTTAATAAGACATTTCACGGACACTAAAAAAAAATCACAAATCATTGGACAATCAATACATTCATTGCTATACGCTTAGAATCTAAAATATGAAATATGTTGATAGGTACCAGCTACTTACAGATAAAATATATAAAAAAATATGTGTAATTACTTAAGAATATGAAATAATATGTGAATGAAATGGGTTTTTTCAATCAAATAAATACGTTTTAGTTTGTTCAAAGTGTTATTAGACTTGCTCGTTTTCAATAGTAATTAAAAAAAACTGGCACTCAACCAAATTATGTATTTACATAAAAATCCGCATCTTATTAATAAGGAATGAACAATCGCACGGGTGTCACTTCAGCGACGTTACATAATATAGTTTGTCGTAGACGTTTCGAGTTTGTATTGTTTGTCGAGATTGTAATATTATACGTGACGGCCGAAAACCAGAAAACTTTTCCAATAAATTCCAAATTTAATAACGAAATATACCGTAAGTTTTGCATTGCGCCGTTTTTTCGTCCAACTCAAATATCATTACTTTTAAAATGTCCGGTACCAAATAAAAAACCTCCGGCATCAGAGTCGCACAAAACTATACGTTAAACCGTTTGATTTTTAATTATTTCAAACTATTAGGTGTATCCACGACATTCGAGCGTGAATGGTTAGAACTTTGAACTTTGAAATTGTAATGTAATATATAATTATTTGTACAGTCACTGGTATCATTATGCCTGACATACAATACCTCTGTGCAGCCCTTTTATGCGTATATTGTTCCTAGTAAATATTATAATAATATACTATATACATACCTAGGTACACATATAATATATTTATAAGGTACCGACGCCAACGATATAATATGAGTGAACTTTCGCGGCAGAGTGTGCGGTATTGTACGTTATAATAATTGTCAATGTTATCATTTCGTTTGCATTATCGTACAGACGTTTATTAAACATTTTACCACCTATTTACGCTATCGATTTTTCACTCGTCTAGTCCTTATTATGCATCGGCTGAAATGCATTAATACAATATCCAGCTCACTACGTGCCATACATTATTATTCTAAATTAGGGTAAATCGTGAAAGTTATAAATCGTCCCACACCCCTTGGGCCCTGATATATTTCTTTTTACTGTCTAATATATTTTTGTTGAACATAAATGGCTCACTTTTCTGCTAGTGCTGCAGGTTTCAGCGATTTCGAATTTGTTTTGGTTTTTTGTTTTAAAAGCATTTTAAGTCCGTTTAATGCGAAAAATTTTTTTTATAAACATGCAAAAAAAATATAACAACAGCTATTAATTCATACCTAACAGTAAAAAGTTTTAAAGGTTTAAGATTATGAGCGGAGAGTTGTATGTAGGTACTGCCGTACTGGTATACAATTATGTGTCTTTTAGTTTGTTTTGCGTAACATTACTACTGAAATCAGTAAAAATAGTATATTATAATAACAGCTGTAAGAACCACGAAACATTCACCAAAAAGGGATATTAGCTTATAATATACTTGATAACATTTCCAAAATACTTTGGGTTTTTTTATCTATTTTTTATTTTGTTGATTGTTGATGTCGTTTTTTCAGCGGGGAAGCTAATAAATGCAATAAATTATAGAAATTTAAAATATTTAAAATGCTTTAATAGTCAGATAAAAAGACTACGACGATTTCATATTTGATTGGAAATTAATAAATGTGAACTGTAGGACTATATTCATCAATACATTAGTACTTTCTACATCTCTACATTGAAATATTGAAAATTATTTTAGGTTATTTATAAGACGAACCTATTGGTATTGACATAGGTATGTTATAACAATGTTAGTTATAGTATAATTAGTTAATAATAATAATATAATTTATTGCAGTAATAAAGTATGATGTATAGGAGAGAGAGAACAACTTTTATTTAAGAAAAATACAAAGCGGACTGTCTGCCGAACAGGAAATAACAAAAAAAATAAAAAAAATCGACCTCCCGAAAATTGGTAAAGAAAAAAAGTTGTATCTAGCCAAAAAATGGTCAATGTGGAATTAATTGGGTTTTTTTTGGTTTTACTAATACAAAACTAAACTATAGTAATAGAAATAAATACTTTAAAATATCCTTAGAAACAGTCCTAAGAGGTTTGCAGTTTCCGCTAAGAATCGTTTTTCGTACCTATGCAGTATAATTATTTATCATTGAATTCAAATTGAACACATTTCACTAACCTAACCTGTTCAATGATCAGGTACATTCGAAATATTTTAGTGTACGAAAAAGTGAATGCGGTGGTTTTTTTTAATAGGGAAGAAATAATAATATTTTTTTAGGTAAATGTATTATAATATAATATTATATAATAATCATGGATAGAAACATAAATATTCGAAATAAGCTATAAAAACACTGAGGATGAAAATCCATAAGATGATTTCCTCGAAAAAGAAAATACTGCAGATATCATAGCAATAATATAACCATTCATCTCGTAAATTTTTTATACAAGAGTCGCAATTTAGTTTTTAACACAACTATATAGTGTCATTTTTCTGCCCCTATTTTTTAGGCTCATATATTTTTAAATTATTATTATTGGGAAATTTGAATATTATAATACAATATTTTTTTTTTTTTTTAGGTGCTTAAATAACCGAACGGGTGAAGCTACGAGTATTATCCAGATTCCAATCTCATAACTTTTCTGTGACAGTATTCACTGTTTTAGTCAAAATTAAAAACTTTAAGTGCTTTTTAAAATAATCGGAACAAAATACGAACATTAATTAAAATAATTTCAGTATTATTATTAAAATGTTTCGTAACCTTCGTTGACGATGAAAATATTTTCACAAGGCCTAAATCCATAAAAAAGTAATACAAAGTTCCAAGTAAGTGGTTAATATTTGAATTTAAAAAAAAAATAGGGTTTAGAAGAATACTTGACACTTGCCGTACTGCAGACCGGTTACCCAATTCCCCCTTTTTTTACAACTGAAATTTATTCAAAAACTATGATTTATATTTTACTCGCATAAAACTCTTGATAAACGTCGATTAATTAGGTACTTTATAATATAGGCAGCACCTGTTCGACAATAGAAATGTTAGTAATAAATAATAGTTGGCATGTGTACCAGCCATTACTAATTAGGCAAATGTGATGTGTGAAATCTATGTTTAATATACATAAATAATTTATAGATTATAAGTATACATATTATACTGTTCACACCTATTATAATATAACATGCTTTGTAGCTCCACAATGTAATAATATTATAATTCGTTACAAATGTCCATATCACCGGGTGTGGCATAGGAGTTATTAGACAGAGCATCGGACACGATTCGATAACACCCCGGAAAATGCTAAATAAGATTAGGCTTAACATTTTAATCGATTGATAATGATTATGAAACAAAGTCTGATATGGTAGATTATAATTAAGTATGACCAAGTAAAACAGTGCAGTGATGAGCAGTCATCACAAATAACACTTTTTCCAACTCCCCGTTATACCCCTACTTATCAGTTATACGCAATTTTGAAACATAATCGTACTAAAATGAAACTTATTCATTATAATTATTTAATCAGAACTACCTTGATTTTGTTTTCACAAATCTTTTGCAAATGTTGTTTGAAGATGGTTGTATACAAAGAAAAACATTCAAGGAATTCGCTCAGTTGTTTAGTTGTGGGTTTTGAACGTACCTCGCCATTAAGAATTCCATTGCAATAGATGTGTTAAGTTTAAACTCAATCGTTTTTCGTTACTATGCAATGATTGCATAAGTACGAAAAATTTCATTTTACGTTGTTTAGAATTTGAACAGTACATATTATACAGGTAACTTTTGCATTCATTATTAATTATAATTAAAACGTGATACAACATTTACATTTAAAGTTATTTATTATTAAAATTTAAAACAGTATCTTACTTTTTTGTTTACATAATATTATACTGATATACTGTACTAACGACCTACAGCAGATAAAGTGATAAACACCAACGTCTGAACAGAAACTCTACAGCTCAATTTAGGCGTCATCGTCATAATAGATGTTTCGCCATGGGGGTCAGGATTTAGTGTGTCATACCTATTTCTGAATTACAATAAAATAACAAAATCTGTTCTGACAAAAACTGGTGTTGAGTGAAATAATATTTTGTTTTCCGTTATTTTCGTGCGATTTTTATGAAAGATACGGAATACCTACTGGGATTTACTGTTTTTGGTCCCCCAAAGTAATAACAACACCGAATTCACAACCACGAACTACTATCTACTCTCTAAGATTGGAGTATCATTTGTTACTAAAAAAGAAATATTACTCAGAAAAATACTAAAAACCCACGTAATTTAATAAAACAAGATCCACTTAGAATCTAAAGTCAAATATTTTGCGTGTCTGATAATAAAATATAACAATAATATTCTCTTAAATATAAAACGTGAGTACGATGGCGCGTGCGATCGTTTCCGAACTAAAATGGTTATCCTGATAATATTTAATTTATTATTCTACTTATCATTCTGGGGTGCACAAACTAAGGTAGTACTATCTTAGTTCATGGTGGACAGTGATTCCAATTTTGTAATTTTACATTAACAAAAAATTGTAACCCCATCCCCAGATCTTTGCTCTGGATCCGTGCCTGTTATTATGGATTTTGTATTCTATTTATGTATCTACAATAGTACAATAGTTGATTATTATGAACTACCATTACAAATATATTATGATTTGATAGTCAGAGATAGAAGCTACCAAGTCCACACAATTTGTTGTCTTTTAAGTTTTAGCATAAACCTTCCCTGGAATTTTAAAAACATTTTTTTTTTTTGAATACAATGTCATACTTATACACTTTATGGATTTATAAGCTGAAGGTAAATTTTAATGTCGATTGATATGAATTTATATGAAATATATTCTCAACAGATATTCAACTTCTAATATTTATATATATTATTATACTTAGGTACTCAAAAATCGAAACTCGAGGGTACATAGTTGAAACCCAAACATTCGTTTATTTGCAAATAATATTAGAAAGGCAGGTATACCGGCATTTTTGATAGACCAAAAACCTCACCTAACCAAAAAATCAATAATATTAAATTATTTGAGACGGATAACGAGATGCAAATTCTTTTATCGGTTTAAATATATAAATACGAAGTTTATAACACTAAGAGATAAAAATGTGTTGCATAGTTCGTGTAATTAATCATTTAGTGTAGTAAAAATTAAATAGAAAAGAATAAGACACAAAACAATTTGTTTTATTCCATAGTGCATGAAATAGTTTTTCGATATTACGGATTATTGCCACTGTTTTGAACCAGTTTTCGTATTCATCAATCACTGTAAATAGTGTGCACCGTATAATGATATTATCCATTTAAAGCGTATAGCTTTATTATATGCACTACATTTTTACTGTATAATTAATATAAAAATGTGGAAATCCTATCAAGAGAAATTATTGTTCTCGTGTGGGTGGGTGCCCGTCATTACTCGTTACCGAAACGAGGAGTGCGTTTCTTAGTTTTGTTTATATTATTATAGATAACAATAATAAATGATGATAGGTATACAACTGTAGTCTTTATTACCGTCCTGGCGATAATAACAAGTGTGCACCTACACAATGCCACACAAATATTTCAATGCTCTACATTTTTTACATCAAAACATTGTGTCGTAATTCGTAATCGTAGCTGCCCGTTATCGCTTAGCATACCTATAGACATTGATCGTACCTACTCAACGTCGATATTAATGTGTGTGTGTGTGTGTGTGTGTGTGTGTGTGTGTGTGTGTGTGTGTGTGTGTGTGTGTGTGTGTGTGTGTGTGTGTACGCGTATAAAAAAAAATAAAATATAATAAGTGTATTCGTACCTACGACGAGTAATTTCAAAAACTATTTAATCGATACTAAATTATCATATGCAGCAGCGACGTTAATTAGGACATTTACACGGACCAGACGCATTGCTATTATTGTGTACGTGCGCCCAAAGTGCGTTGTAAAAATGAAATTAAATCGGCACCGGTAAAAAAATATCGAGAGAAATCGAAATGATACTAGCATCTTAGCTGGTCGATATGCCGGCGAGACGGCACGTTGTAGGTTACTGGTTGCTGCGACGCCCACGACCTTGGCGGTTTTTACTAGCTAGTAAGTATTATAAGTTATTGCGTATAAACCACTACAGTGACGACTTAGGATTATCTTTGGCGCAGTCGGGCGTGTGAGTGTGTATACTGTGTAATAATATTATTATATATATTTTATGCGGGGAGACGAAAGTCGTGTATTTTATGGAAAAACTTCTAAATCATAAAATGTTATGATGTCCGGGGACCTGACCTAACCGTACTAGAAACCACAGACTTTATGCTATTTACGCATACATATTATTATTATTATTATTATTATTACTATTATTACGATATTTATATAACGCGAAGTGACTTATTCAACGCAAACCGAGCGAGTCGATATCGCGGCAGATAACCATAACTATTCCTCATGTATTACGTAGAACACAAAAACAGTGCTATTTAATTCAGAAAACTTTTAATCTCGTAACATGCGTTCGTCTATGTAATACCGTAGACAACTGATAATTTATTAAGTATAATTGTACGACGTTTCGATTAGACGAATGAAGTGCAATAATATAATATATGAAATTGTTATCCCTTCCTGACGGATTCGACTTTACACAATTAAAAATAATTATATAACGTGCGTGATATAAACTTTTTCAGAAAAATATCTGATACTGTTATGATACTGGATTAAAATAATGATTGTGCGTTTAAAGTGTACTTAGAAAATAATAATTCCCATACTGTCCATAATTCATTAATTAAGTACACTCCACAATTTGTATACGAGTAATCTATATTCTATAAATACAATTTATAAAACTGAGATGAGTATAATATTTTTCGCAAATTGGCTCTGTACATCCGCTTATCCATTCGCCATGCAGTTTTATTTAAATCACATAGAACACATAGAACACATATCACATAGAGCAGATATTATGCATAGTTTAAACTCAGTGAATTCAGACCCAGGTTGAGCAATAAGATAGGAATCTCGAGTACACCCTTGGCACCATCTAACCATCTGTCCAGCTTTTAAAGGGACTTTTGCATAATATACAAACGTCTTATATGGTTATATGATATCATTGAGTATGTATTCAATATATATATATATATATATATGTATATATATATGTATATATTATATGCAGTATATTATACTCAATAATAAATACAAGCGTAAAAATGAAGGGCCGAGAAAATGATACGACTGGGGATGAAAACTCATTCACGACACTCGGATAACAAATTATGGTAGGTACCTATAATACTGTATTAGAACAATATATTTTTATTTTCTTATTCAGACGTTTACAGTTTTTAGAATCGGTGAATATTAGTTTATTTGAAATATTTAAGGTACCGTTTAAAATCGTATTATATTAATATATTATAAATACGTTTACCCAAAACAAAATATGTTCTTTCTACACTATTGCAAAAAAAACCTGGAAAGTCACTCTACTGTACCTATAGTAAATTTCAATTTTACCTTATCGTCGTTGAAAAGGCTAGATTGTGAGATGCGTCACTGCAGTGTTGAACTTGAATTCATATCAATTAATTACAATTCAGATTATTGCACAGATACAAAAACGATTTTAAATGGAAACGGCAAACTATAAGATTAAAACATTGTATATATTTTTATTGTTTCTAAGTATATTTTATAATTTATTTTTCTATTTATACATAGAATTAAATTTTTTACCAAAAACATAAATTATTCTATATAATTATAATACTGCAATTAATTCATGTCAATACCGACGTACTGTTCAACGTGATGATAGATTTATTGTATGAATAGCTTAAAACTAGTCTAAATATTTTGAAAATATCTATGTGTACAGAAAATTATAAAACAATGATATACGACATGCATGCGCTGGTTTTTAAATGCAAACGCCAAATTTATAGTAATTACTTAAGTGAAATATTATTTGACGTTATAGCTATTACATTCGCAATTCTAACTCGTTGATAAAATCATTAGATTCGATAAAAGCATTTAAATTTGATTTAACACTTTATATTCAGTGTTATGGTATCACTCAGTAAATCTAGCTAAACGTATAAATAGTTATTAATTGACAATCTTACAAATACATAAACCTTAAAAAGTTATTATTTTAGATTCAGAGTGAAGCTATCAATAAACGCATTGAGTTTAAAAACCTGAGTTTGTTTAAAAAAAAATTCTTTTGTATAGAAAGAAAGTTTTTGTTGTAGAAAAAAATGCTTTCGGGGTCGTTTTTATTTAGAACTTTGGTGAGAGGAGAAAGAGTTTAAAAAAAGAATATACATGTACTTTTCAGAATAATTGGAAAAAAAGTAGCTATAAACTTTATACAAAACCAGTTTCCCCCGACCAAACTTACACAATTTTTTTTAGTAATTCTAAAGTTAATAACTTAGTGACGAATATGAAGCTTTTCCCCAATTATTTATACGATCATTTTCTAGACATTAAATAATACTATATATAAAATAAATACGGACTTAACAAGCTCTTTATTTTTTTTTTGTTATGTGGTAAGTGTTTTCTTTTTGGAGTTGCTATAGTTCAATATTTAAAATCAGGAATTTTACAGCTACTACTGTTGTGCCCCAGCATAAAGTTGGACAATTCTTGGAAATTCCTTTGATGGAAATTCCTATAAATAGTTGGGTATAACTGGGAATATCAAACAATTTATGATATTTTACGTTCAACGTTTGGTCAATTAATGTCTTTTTTTCAATAATATATTAAACATTTTTAATCTAATACAATGTATAGATAGTTAAGTTATAAGCGAAAAACCAATTAATTCGTAATTTTCTTTTAATCGATCAAACATTAACAACTAAAAAATAGTTGGCAAATCCCCGCTTAAACGATAACGTCTCATAATAAAACCAAATCCTGGAACACGAACAATTTAACAACGTACGCCAATTTATTAAGTGTTATTTCCCGGAAAATCAATTTCTGCATTGACGATATAAATATATATTTTTACGACAAGAAATCTTCTACGCCATCGTCCCCGGGGCACATTTAGTAGAAATATAAACGATTTAATGGGGTCAATACCTACAATCGACAAAGAAATATTTATTGCTAATAACAAGTAGTAGTAATAGAAATAATAAGGGTTTGATTACGCAAGACGATTGTCTATCATAGTCTACCAACGATTGAGTATAATATTATAATATATTATAGTGTATAATAATAAATTACATAAAAATATATTAATAAATTATCATGGGATAATAACAAATTTTTTGGATTTTCTTATTTTACAATTTCGTGACACATTGCGATAACTGAAATAGTTACTTACCGGATATCAAACCACTCCGTTCTCGCTAGCGACAATATGTTAGAACTTATTCATATCTATTCTATTTGATATATAATTTAATATCACAGTTATATATTTATAATCAAACCTAACCTTTTTTTTATTACGGTATCGCAGTAAGCATAAATACCAGTGATTAATCCAACGAGGACTCTCATCGACCTTACCTAACCCGGGCTAACCTTTGTGTATATAACCTATTTAATCTACATATATATATGAGATAAATATTAGTTTGTTCTATCATTAATTTTTGTAGTTTATAAGGTTTTTAATGTAATGTTGTTTCTACTTCCGGACTATTTTTCTTTAACTGAAACATTTAGAGTGTAAATACAGTAAAACTAGCTTATTCCAATATTTAATTTTCTGAAAAGGTATGAAAAAAAAAATGATATGGAACATTACCTAGATATATACTAACGCTGTGAAGCTTCACATACATATCGAGAGATTTTTGAGAGTATAAAATGAAAACATATTTGTTTGTATTATTGGTACCTATACCTAAATGTGTATTATTATTTATTAAGCAGTTTGATTATTGTTTACCATCCGACAATATACACTATGTATCTATATGTACAAAATCATAGCAGAAATGCGATTAATATATACATATAGGTATATATATAATTGAACGTGTCATAACTGATTGACTAATCAACGCAAAGCCTAAACTATGATGATTTATAGCTGGAAGATTGAAATCGTCACGATAGTACCTATATGTATCGACATCTAGAGGTGCACTTGAAAAAGATATTCCAAAATTCGCATTTTAAAGAGGTGCTCTCTGCGAGGATTTCGAGGTTTTTTTACATAAATATGGTTGCCATCGGTTACTCGGGCAGATGAGGTAAATGTATGCATCAAATCGTTACAACGGTCTCGATTAAAGAAACTAGCTAGGTATAGGTTTGTGCCAAATGTATATTTGAAGACTATGGTATAATCAAAGTTATCAACTATGTTCGAGATAATCTCAGAGATTATTTTTGGAGATGTCTGAAAAGTTTAAACATTAGTTTACTTTAGTAGTTCACAACATTTTATTAGAAACGTTTATTTAAAAATTGTAAGACACTTGAATTATTACATTATTTGCTACCTTTAGAAAAAATGTAGGCAGGCATAATTATTAATCATATATTTAAAAAAAAAGTTGCTTTTATTTTCTAATTAACTTGTAACTTTTACAAGTTTAAAAAAAATAAAAGTAACTCTCAACTTTAAACTTAACTTACATTTTTCTATACTAACTTAACTTAACGAGTTAAAACCAATAGTTAACTTGTCCAGCCTTGCCAATAAGTTCTAAATCCAATCCGTGACTTACGGTTGCCCATCTAGATCGAATTATTATTTAACGAAGCGATGAGGCACACCGAATCCGGTTTACCCGTGAACTGAGGTACATTAAAACCGAGATACACCCATGTGTAGTGCTATATTTTTTATTTGTTAATTTTTAGAAGGCTGGTTATACAGCTAGGTATATAATTAATTTATACTTATATATATATCCAATTAATACGTTATTTCTGCGGTTCAGAAATCTTTTCATTATTTCGGTTCATATATTTCTATGGGCTTACACGCGCAAGCCCGGTACCCTCCCCCCACCCCTGCCACGGACAAAAAATTCTATCCAAAACACTGCATATTTATAATATGACGTCTATGGCGTATATGCTCACTTTACATACCATATTTTTTGGTCATCGTGCTGCATCTACAAATGGTCGTTGTTGAAAACATTTTCGTGATTATTGCCGTGGGTACTATATTCTTAAAAGCAATGTACCGAAACTGTAAATAAATCACAGCGATATTTTGCTCGGTCCTCCTCAAAGTCCAAGGGAGGAAATCCGATCGTAAATCTCCGTCATCGGAGTCAACAACGAGGTGAGTACAACGACACAGTATATGTGTGTGTCTTGATTGATCGGTCACCGCACCGAGTTTACGTACATATCGCCGTTTTATAAATACACAATACATATTATACACATTTCGAATACACCTATATGAATAAGAAGGACTTGAAAGGTTAACGTCTTTGCAATGTAAATATTGAGGTTTCTCAAATTAATAAATTATTGTTTTGATTTCGCGTAAAGTAAACTATCCTATTACGCGTGCCATCACATCGCCGTTGTTTGCGAAATATGTTTTTATCGCGGGTTTTTAATCTTTTAATTTCGTAATGTGAAATTAATGAATAAACGCACAACACTATAATGGAGCTGTGGTGCGTCGAGCAATTCGAAATTAGAAAACGATTTTATGTTATTCGATTATTATAGAAATAATTATTGTCATTATTATTATTATTATTATTATTATTATTATTATTATAATTTATGTAAATTTTATATTCTGATCGGCAGATGTTTCGATAATAATCGTATTAGTTTTGATTTTAATATTGCGCCGTGTCGTTGATATTATTTTTATCCCGTTATGAGATGTGACACTAACCAGACGTTAGTCTAATAATAATGTTTATTGTGGACAGAGATAATCACATTCCGGCGTTCCTGTTGCATTACGCAATTCTTTAACATAACATAACGAAATTATACGCAAAACGTACGTGAATAATATCATAATAAGCAATAGCATATATTATTAGAATACACCGAATATCCTAAAAAACAGGGTACTATCTCTGCTGTAACTCGGTTACTCATGTTACTCGGTGACATGTATTATATGTATTTGTGAATTATATTCGCGGGACATGAGACTGAACTAATAGATTATACATTTTAAGCAACTTACGATTTTTTAACTCCCGTATTTCGCGCATGCGCAACAACTTGACTTTTCTGTGTACCCCGTTTTCGTGGACTGCACATGGTTTATACCTTTCACTTGCCAAGTAAGTACCTGCTCACTAACTATAATTACGATTTAACTGATACTTTTAAATAATCTGTTTTTCTTTTAAACGACCCCCGCCACCAGAGTTTGACATAGTGTAGTCGAATGCCGAAAACGAAATCACACTAGAACAATAATGGGGTGAATTATCAATAATAAATTAGTAGGTAAACTTTAAAGTTTCGACCATGTGTAGTGCAGGTGTATATATTTTAATACGCTCGCTAGTAACTTAACGCGTTATAAACAATAATAAAAGTCGTAAGTTTACATTATATTATCACATTATTACAACTATACTCATGTTTACTATGTACGTGGATCCCAGGGTGGGTGGAGTGAAGGGTACAAGTGTGCGTCGTAAATTATGTGTACGAAAACTGTGCAGGTATTCATTCGAATATTATTAATCATCGCCGGTTTCGTAAATATTATTAATCATCGCCGGTTTCGTAAATATTGTGATAAATATATAATATAATAATATGTGCTTATTTACACAGTGAGCGTTGGGCTGCAACTTAACTAATACCTAATATTATTATATTAAATATTTAAACGTTTAACGCACGTGCCGTAAAAATATTAAATTATTTGGTCATGTTATATATTGACTATACACTTCGTCTATGTTGGAATAATTCAAGGCTGAGCAAGTCAACTAGTTTTAGTTCACTCGCTAAGTCAAATTGTATGTTAAAAATTAGTTACCTTTTTTTTAACTTGTACAGTTTTCAAGTTGATTAGAAAAAATTTAACTTGACTCAGTTTAGAGTCAGTAACTTTTTTTCATATAAAATGTATAGTATAGTAATTTATTGTGCCTTTTGAAATATTGATAAATACAATTAAAAAAAAAAAATGTAGGTTCGTATGTATTGAAACTAATTGAATTATATTAATGCATTTTTGGTCTCAGATTTCACAAAAACAAAATCTTCGCAGAAAAAACATTTTTGGATCCATATTGTATTCTTATCACTTCTATACATTGCAATCGTACAATGTATCATATTAAAGTGAACTGATTTATGTACGAATTCTAACATTGCCGTTAGGAGTAGTATAATTTTAAGTACCTTACAATGAGAACTTCACGGCAATAATAAGTTAATTATTGTTTAGCTAATGCGTTACGGAGGAATAAAATGCACTAAATGTGCTTAGAGATACGAATGTATACAATTCTGTGCATCAATACAATATTATTATATTATGATGATTACGAAAGAGATTCGTTTGGTATTATATAATATTATATTATACTAGCCATTTATCATATATTATTATATATTATATTATTATATAAGCTGTGCATACAAAATAAATTAGAAAACGTGACTGGCAAATGAGTGATATTATGTACTTATGTACACCGCATACTAATTTGCTTTGTTTTATTCGGACGGCCTGTTTAGCCTATTTGCTATATGTAATCAGATTGGGGGTCTAAGGCTTTTGCAGAAAGTGTTCGTTGAATATTTTTTTGTTGGGTGTTAAAGAGCATATATATTTTGTAGATTGTTCTTCGTTTGTATTTGTCCGAAATAGCAGTCCCGATAATCGTATTTGGCGTCTAACGATTTATTGAATATTTCGGAGGATATATTGTTGGTCCGTGTAAGAAATCGCTTTTAATTAACTTATCGACGTTATTTTATGCTTTTAATGGTTTTTGCAATCTATCTGAGCACAATCTCGTTCTCAACAACTTTGGCATGCCCACCATTGTTCTGGTCTATATTTTTGAGACGAATTCTAGTTGACGCCATCATTGTGACTCTGTCACGTTAGGTTTACAGGCTGAGCTGACGAAACTGCTAGAAAAAGTGTGATGTACGCTCTTGAAATTATGCGGACGTGTTGTAGCTTCTTTTGGGCAAAGCGTTCATCGTATTTGTATGGCTCTTATGGATAAAGTTTGTAATAATTATTGTAGTACCTCATTTGTGTTGTTTTGACCATCTATTTGCGATCTCCTCGGTTCAATTTTCGGGATTCTTAATGGTTTTGTGATGCCGAACATAACCTACTGATTTTAACGGGTTGATTTTCAGTCATTAGATTATTCAAATACTACTCGTAATTCCTTTTGTTTCTTCAGCGACACCTTGCTATAGTGGAACTAGTATCGAGAGAAGGGCGGGGGTGCGCACAACTAGTGTGTTCTCTCACTGAACAGAGCATATAGGCTTATAGATATCACTATTATCACTTATCAGTCATCACCAGTGCACCTCGTTATTGAGTAGGTCGCTGTAATGTCTGTGATAAATTGCAATTCAGCGATCAACCATTTTATTTGAAAAAACAATCCTAAGCAGAAACACATGTGCCAGATTAGGACCAGACTCTATTTCTAAGAAGTGTTTTAATGTTCATTGCATACATTATTATTGATAGTTCAATTAGTAGTTAATTTTTCTATAATTAATGTGGTTGGTTGAAAAATGTTTTCAAAAAATAAATCATCAAATAGTATGTGATATTCATAATAATTATTATAAAGAAGACATATTATAATGTATTAATATTATCACAAACGTACCTACCTATAAGTCCATACCAAAGTGGGTAGTGGGTACCTACCGTAAGATTGTGTGAAAGGATACGTGGTAAACATAACTTAAAACTCAGGTTTATACAGTAAAATCTGTCTTGTACGGAATTACACGGGACCAATAAAAATTTCGGTTTTAGGCAGGTTTCCATACAACTGAATAAAAAGGAAAATTCCGTAATATATGGTTATAATATTCCGCACAATTAAGGTTATAACATTTTCCGGGCAATAATAAAAAATATCATAGGCTACAAATCATAGGCCTAAACTTAAACAAATCTTTGAAGACATTATAAGAGCAAATACAACGATACGGAACGACAGGTAAACTACGACTACGGTGACGATAATAAACATTAAGCACTGATGTGTAGGTTCAAGATAAAATGTGCTTATCTGTGGATACGTATTAATCACTGACCTTAATAATTGTTTAGAAGCAAAATAAATGAGGGTATCAAAAATATTTTTGTTCTTTTTATGATGTGTTTTTCCGTGTATATGAGGTGTATATGATTTGCGGGACCATTGCTTTCCGTTTTACGTTAGACAGGTTCCGTTTTATCAAGGGTTTAATCCTACGTTAAATTATAGAAATCACAACAAAAAACCGAAATCGTTGATACTAAAAACTTGTGATGCGTAAATATTCCCGGTTTCTGCAGTAAATTATTTCCAATTAGTTGAGGAAATACTATCTAAAAGCTTTTACCAGAAACCACCTTCAAATTTTAAAATGTATTAATGTTTTGATCCAAAACGCGATGACGGACACAATAAAAATAAACATAATAATAATTGTGAAACCAAAGCGTATATTCATCTCTCGGCTCGGAATCTAAAATTAATTAAATACTATTCATGCGTCAGCCATCTATACACTACATATTCAGAAATCACGGTTAGTGTCATTAAATAATTATTATTTTATAACTTAAAATTAATATTTTGACATTTAAAACTTGAAAGGTATGACAACGGGCTCGATAGTTAGTCATTTTAATTACCTATAAGAGTAATGTATGTGTACACGTTTTACGAGTACAAATTTAAAGTTTGATTATTTCTATTTTTGCATGAAACACGTTTAGTGCATTAGGATGACATTTATAGTAATAATAATAATAACAACATACGTATACTACTATGCATATTATATATTTTGGTACCCGTAAAAAATCATTTATACTACACATTTTGTGCGTACACGCTCTAATAAACTTCAAATTCACATTTCGTATTATATTTTACTATCATAAAAAATTAAAAACCATGTTAGGTACGGACACGCACATTGGCGCTGAAAATATATCGCACAAATATTGTAATAGCATTTTATTATTTGTTTCAAACGTCGACGCTGTTAATGTTTAATACACGCATTTTCGACCAGGAAAATAAAGCTTTACGATTAATTTAATGAATTCCATGAAGATATTAATATGTTCAGTAAATTACGCATGTAGAATGTAAATATAATGCATGTGTATAGTTATACTCATATATATATATATATAGGTACCTATATACGTAAACATTTTTATATAATGTTTCAATTGAATTCTGCTGTCATAATATTTGTAAAACAATATCATATGACATATTATATGGTTACACCACTACTGCAGTTGAGTATAACGTATTATACATAACATATGTATGAGTGTATAAATGTTAAATCGACCATGAACAATAATTACCCGTACGTTTGTTACTCGGGGGTAAATAAAACCAAGATGGGCAATACACCTGAGGTATAGATATTAGTAATAAGCACCTTTTTTTTCTCACATGTATCCCATTGCAAACATAAATAAACGCATGTGAAATTACGATTTTAATATCATTAATACCTAGCCCCTCTAAAAAAACTGGTTCAATCTGTCCAAACACTAATCGTACGTATTTTCGAGTAACATCAAAATAAACTATGTATCGAGTATATTTTGATTCTACAAGCCTTAGCGGCTCACCCATACACTTAAAAAGTATAATGAAAATGAAAATGTGAAAATGTGTCTTTTAAATATATTATATAATAGCTATTACTCGTGGCTTCTATACTGATACTCTTACGAGTTACGAATGCTCCAGAATTCCAAATAATGTGGAAGGTTTCGTGTCAATAGATCAAAAGCTGTGGATTTGCATATAATATGCCTGATTTAGTTCAAAATAACCTGACTAATCAGTGATCATATCTGTATATTAGCTGACTCCCTATTATAATATTAAAATCTATCGTTTCGTTTTGCTTATGTTAAAAATATTCTCAATTGTTTTTTGTCAAAATCTAAGTTTTTTTTTTTTTTAATTTATAAATCTCAACCATACATTTTGCTTTATACATTCTAATACCTGTTTGACATTTATATAAAATAGCATCATTGTTAGACTAAATGACAAAATATAATACAATACAAACATTATATTTAATCATAATAACTAGTATTATACTATTATCTGGTGTTTAACTCGTACTAACGCCATGTATTATCTGTAATAATTTACAACTTTTCATATTATGTATAGATATCAATAAACAAAAAGACATTCGATTTTCATGAGCTGAAACGAATTCAATTGTGCCACTCTATAGCGACATGTAAGGGTTGAAAAACGAAGCTACAAACCCTCCCAGAGTCTCATAGAATTTATCAATATAAAATATAATATTGAATTCAATCCGGTAGTTTATGAGTTTATAGAAGACAAAGAAACATTCATTTTTATATAAGTAGTTATTAGTTAGTCATTATTATAAGATAATTTATATAATTTCTTTAATTGTTACGTTATGATCGCACCTAATTAATATATAATTTAATATTAGTTTATCTATGATTGTACTTAACTATAATAATTTATTTTAATTTTTTTTAATGACAACCTACATTTTTAATTTGATATTCCGGAGCATAATTATTTTCCTGAAAATTTCAATACATATGATTCAAACTTATTAAGAGGGCGTAAAAAGTTATTATATTATTAGGGAGTATAACTTATAAGTACCTATTGAAAGTTTATCTGAGTGGAATAGTGAATAAACATTTTTCGGGTTCCCTAGCTTACTTCAACGGGCTCGTCTTCATTTTGAATACATATAATGAACTATGCTAGTACAAAATCTGATTTATACATAGAAATTTTCTAAAACTTAAGTACAAAACTATAACTTGAATTCCAGAAAATCGTTTTTTACTTTTTCACCGTCATTTCCCGATCTTTTTTCTCACACATTTGTCAAAATTCTTTAAAAATCTAAAAATAACATCTCAAAAGCATTAACAAGCAAAATTTGATACCAAAAAAAAATGGTGGACACTACACGTCATGAACGATGTTAATCAAGTCTTCTGGTCGAAAAGTTGTTCACAGATAAATAAAATTAACAAATATTATTGGATAACCATCACGAGTTCCCTTCAAAAATTATTGAAAAAAATATGAATAGGTAATTTTCGAGAAAATGCACATTTACCTTCCTACCATCCTTTTTTTTTAAAATAATGTAGTTATCGTCGTGGAAAAGTAATTATATATTAATATTGTACAAAACGCGTAGAATAATAAATTATTATCATATAAAATCATAATTTATTTATATTGTTGCATATTTATATGTAATAGAGACTGTCTATTCCAAAAAAACGCGTCGTACAGTCCGAGATTGAGTTATCCGGGAACAAAATTTTAAAAAAATGGAAAAAAGTCCCGCGGGGGCACGAGAAACTAGAACGAAAATGAACGACCGACATACGGTTCCCATGGCGTCCATTATTATTATTATTATTATTATTATTATTATTATTTTATATTATTGTAGTAGAAACAGAATCCGTTTCATTATAATTCAATACTGCGCCATATATACGCTCTGTATATTCAGCGAACACACTTACAATAAAATATACTCTCATAATGTAGATAATGTGCGTGTATATGATATTATGGTGTATAATATTATTATATTTGTATATTTGTATATTATGTTATGCTTGTCCCTGGGATGCTATTGAAAACCGCCCGTTTGAGATAATTGTTTCGCGAAAAAATTTCCTTTTCCTTGGGTACACAAATAATATAATATACATAACACGAGTGCAATTATACGCATATATAATATAACTATAACACTCGTATTACGTATGCATGACCCCAGAAACAGTCTCACAGCTCAAAATGGTTCCGTGAAACAAAATCATGTTAATTATAAAAATTAAAACCTAGACAAAAGGGCGTATAATGCTTCCATAACCATAATATTATAATATAATACAATATTATGGTATATTAATATCTAACTATATTTTGACTTGAGTATGGGCACGTACCATACCTACAACAATACCAAGGACGTAGCTAGATATTTCATCGGAGGGTGCGAGTGTCTATCCTAAATATTAATTTTTTTTGTGTAATGATTATACAAGTATTGCACTAATTTTTCCATTGAAACTCATAAAAATGTTTTCAGTTTATATTGTATTGTGTTCAATTATAATTAAAAAACATTAAATATTTATCCACAATCCTTAAATAACCATGCGTGAAATGACATAATATGATTCACTCCATGCATATATATATTATAGAATATTAGCAAGTCTGCGTACTATGTTCCTGTGCGTAACTTTAATAGAAAAACTGTAATTACGATTCTCGCGCAGAACGACATTATAAGTGCAACGTTTTGAGGGACGAGGTATTTTAACAATGAAACTGTATAATGTTTTTGTCATTAAAAATGGTTTTTATTTACCACGATTTTCTCAAAAAAATACTGAACATTTTTTAGAACGTTGGAAATAACCGCACACTAACGAGCCGTAAAACATAGTATTATAGTAACTGTATACAATTCTTTACCGTGCGATTATGTTTAAGCGTTATGGAAAATACGTGTGCAAGACAGTTTTAAAAGAATTTTCCGCAAGTAAAGCATATTATTATTGTGTTGTAGATACATTTTCAGAATTTTCATAATTCATTATTACAAAATAATACACAAAACAAATTTTGCATATATGAAACCTTTTTTTCCTAAGTATGGCCATGATATTATTATGTCTTTGTTTCTCACTCCGCTTCCTCGCCACACGCACCCCTGGGCCGATATAATCTGAGATATCGTGGAGACTGTCGCCATATGTACATACATATATGGCATAATTACCTTAATTGCTATTATACAATTTTGTAAAACGAAAATCCAATTATTATTTTTATAGTATAACGTAATCCGACCTCCACGCGGCGGAGGCGCGACGTCAATCGCGTTACACGAGAAACGACTCTTCCGCATCGTCATCAATAATATCGGTTAAAAAACACGACCACTATTCGTATAATAATATATAAGTTTTAATGCCGGGAGACTAGTCGCACATGGGCGTCAGATTACAGAAATCGGGCAAACGATGGATATAATGAGATGAATATAAAAAAAAAATCATAAACGAAAAATGATTTGTCGAAAAGTGAAAAGCTAATCAATAGGGAGAGGATGGAAAATGAAATCGATAGTGATATCGAAGAATAAATAATATGGTCTATAATATTTGAGGTAATAATTCTTCTCGCGAATTTTATTCGCTAATCGATAGTTTTTATACCAACGTAGTGATGATAAACTGTTCAGAGTCGCGCTTTCCGAGAAAAATTGCTATCCACCGACCGTAGTTACTCAAACATTTTTGGCCATCATTGAAATTAAGGATTTCATGCACTGAGTCACTAGTGGCATAATTATGGTAGGAATGGATCCCCCTCCATGATCTTTTGTTTTACTATTTTGCTTCCCAAGGAAATATAAGTTCAGGGAAGTATTTCTATAATATTATAGATAAAACATCTTGCAGTCGGTACTTGACAGTTGACGTACTTACAACTGTTAAAAAATTATAAACGACGAGTGGGTAACGTCAATAATTGCAATAATAATCAATTCGGATTCGGAGAAATAAACAAATGGGATATTCTAAATATTTATACTACTTATATTGTATTGTGTGCAATTAATAATATTTAATAGCGAATAATATGTACCCCGCACACGATCATTTTTGAGAATATAATACGCATAAAATAATAATCTAAAATAACGTTCAGCCTTCAACTTTGAAACTTAAATACGCCACTGGGAGACACAGTGCTCCCACAAAACACCCACCGCGAGTGATTCTGTCAGAATCCCTTAGCGTACACAATATAATATTATATATCATCATAATAGCACGTACCTACCTTTACAATTTGAATAAATAATAATTTCCTATACGATCGGGATAGGTTATGTAAAGAAGGGTTCGGGACTTTTTGCACTAAAAATGATTGAAAAATAAATATGAATACGAGTTAAAAATTATCGAAAAAAGATCTGAAATAATTATTACAAGAAAAGAAAACCGGTCGAACGGTATAACATATAAAAATATGAACTCATATCATAATATTTTAGGCTACTGTAACAAATGCCTACACATTATTTTGAATACGGCCTCTTTTCTGTAAAATATGCAAAAAAATTATTCAGAAAAAAATTGTATTTTATTTCACTGTTCCGTTACAACTAATTTTGTATCTTGCCTAGAATTATATTCTACGAACATGTCCTAGAGGAAATAAATATATAAACCCCCGTGACAAATGATACCAAAATACATGGAACCACCGTCGTAGGGCGAGTGCTAACAGTACCTGTGTACGATAAATATGCTATTATGGTTATGTGAGATTCTCGAAGAACACGCAGCAGCCGAAAATTGATTTCCCGGGCAGTAGCCCGTGGTCGGGGCGGTGAAACGCAATTAACATTTCCACCACGTAATTATTGTTATCACGCATAGGCACGTAAATGCACGTTACGAAGCATCTATAAATAGCATACACTATACATAATACTATCAACACGAGGGTGCGTCGTGCAAATTTATCTATATCACGCACTGTCATTATTGCTCATTAGACCGCCTGCGCAACTCCAAATTCATCATTTTTCAGTTACACTTGAATTCAGTTAAAACGAGATGAAAAGGTTCAGTGAAAACGTGCCGTAAACGCGTAACACACCACTTTTATAAAATAGTTTTTAATTTGTATGTCGTGTAATTTTCCCAGAAGTAGAACGCTGTTTTGTGAATTAGTGCCTTCGGTGGAATTACCTATGCACATTATTAATTTATTCATTTCATAATATAACAGCAAAAGCCTAAATTCAAGACCACCACATTTCGGTTGATGGCATTGTTCAATTTTATGCAAAATAATGTTAACATATCTAATAATTTGGAGCCATATTTAAAGTCGTGGCGTTTTCGTATTTTAAGTCTAAGTATATTAAAGTAAAATACATTTACGTAAAAGTTCCACATATATATATTATA